>NC_091287.1:289347996-289666121 GCF_032444005.1 Ranitomeya imitator
CATTTAACCGGCGCTTCCGGCCAGGCAGCCGGAAATGAGCGCATCGCCGACCCTAGTCACATGATCCTTGAGACCTCTATGGTTACTGATGCTGGCTTGCTGTGAGCGCCCCCCTGTGGTCGGCGTTCATAGCAAGCCTGCGTTTCTGCTGCATAGCAGTGATCTGATGATCGCTGCTATGTAGCAGAGCGATCGAGTAGTGCCAGCTTCTAGCCTCCCATGGAGGCTATTGAAGCATGGCAAAAGTAAAAAAAATAAATAAATAAAGTGAAAAAAAATAAAAAAAAAGTACAGGCGTGTAGTACGGAGGACATAGAACTTCAATGATCAATCATGAACTTCAATCCAATATTGCGGCCAGCATGCAGCCAGCGGGTAAGGAAAGGGTGAATCAAACACCCGAAAACTCCGCCCATATGACCGAAAACCGGTCCCGCCAAATTCAGGTGACAGGTTCCCTTTAATTTTGCATGTCGAGCTGACATTTTATTGATACCATGTTGGTGGAGATACGATCTTATGATCGCCAGTTTTTGCATGTTAATATAATGTTGCTGCAACCAAAAAGCGTAATTCTTGTCATTTTTACTTTTTTTTTCTCGCTATGCCGTTTAGCGATCAGATTAATCCTTTTTTTATTGATAGCTCTTGCAATTTTGAACGCGGTGATACCAAATATGTGTATGTTTGATTTTTTTATTGTTTTATTTTGAATGGAGCGAAAGGGAGGTGATTTAAACTTTTTATACATTTTTTTTTATTAACTTTTTTTAACTTTTGTCATGCTTCAATAGTCTCCATGTGAGACTAGAAGCTGTCATATCCCGATCGGCTCTGCTACATACAGGTGATGATCAGATCACATGTACAGTATGTAGTAGAATACCTCAGTTGCTATGAGCGCCGAACACCAGGCAGCGCTCACAGCAAGCCGGCAGTGACAACCATAGAGGTCCCCAGGAGACCTCTGGTAGTCATGCCAACCCACCGGTGACCTGCGACCACGTGACAGGGGCCACCGATGGGCAGATTTCTGGCCCAATGGCCGGAAGCACGCGTTAAATGCCGCTGAAAGAGTTTGACAGCAGCATTTAACGGGTTAATAGACAGGGGTGGATCCCGATTCCACCCGCTGCTGTTCCAGGCACATGTCAGTTGTTCAAAACAGCTGACATGTGCTGGAAAAGAAGTGGGCTCACCGCCAGAGCCCACATCAAAGGGGGAGACATGACATGTGCAGTACTAGTACGGCGCCTGTCGTGAAGGGGTTAAAGTGATACCTTGGTTGATGAAATCCATCTTATGTTTGTTCTTTAATCTTTATTTTCGATTTTAAGTTAATGATATGCTCGTGCCCCAGGGCGGACCTGGAGGGGGGTCTTTATGTGGTGCTCTGATTAGGTATTTATAGTGCAGACTCCTGACAGGTCACTGATCCCCCACTGACCTGCCCCTAGTTTGCATAATAAATATCTGTACATACTTATAAAAAAACAAAACAAATAAACTTCTGCAGACAGGTACCAGCTGTGGCAACTACTCTGCAGCATAATCGCATGTTTCATGTCAAAATAATACATGTTCCTGATGTTATTCTGCTTGAAAAAAATTAGTTTGAAAATGGCACTCTCTGCACCTGCGCAGTAGTAGCTATCGGTGTATATTAAGCTGTGATCTGAGAGCTGCTACTGCGCAGGCCTGGGCGGCACCATCTTGGAGGAGGAAATTTTTTTTCTTATCCATTAAGATGGCGCCGCCTGTGTAGTAGCAGCTATCGGATCACAGCTATCGGATCACAGCTATATACACCGATAGCTACTACTGCACATGCGCCAGTGGCGCCATCTTACTGGAGAAGGAGAAAAAAATCCTCCCCCAAGATAGTGCCACTCGCGCCTGCACAGTAGCTGCTCTCGGCTATCTCCAAGAGCTGCTACTGCACAGGCAGCTCCATCTTGGAGGGGTTTTTTTTCCCCTTCTCCATTAAGATGGCGCCACCGATGTCTGCACAGTAGCATCTATCGGATCACCGCTATATACATCAATAGCTGCTACTGCGCAGGCACGGTGGGATCCATTTTCAAATTGATTATTTTTTCTAGCTGAATAACATCAAGAACATGTATTATTGCAACATGAAACATGCAATTATGCTGCAGAGCAAGTGCCACGGCTGCCATCTGCCTGCAGAAGTTTTTTTAATAAGTATGTACAGATATTTATTATGCAAACTAGGGGGTAGATCAGTGACCTGTCAGCAGTCTGCATTATGAATACCTAATCAGAGCACCACATAAAGACCCCCGTCCAGGCCTTCCCACGGGGCATATCATTAACTAAAAATGAAAATAAAGATTAAAGAACAAGTACAAGATGGATTTCATCAACCAAGGTAACATTTTAATCAGTATAATGGCGCCTACCTGACACTGTGTGTTTGTAGGTTACTATGCACAATCCTGCTGACAGGTTCCCTAAAAAATCCTCAGAACAGAGTTTTCAGATTATGAAGAGGATTTGGCGAGATTCTGCTCAGTTTCTGCTCCAAAAACTCATCACGCCTATTTTGGTTTTGGTGATGTATTAATGTACTGATAGTAGTTCTGGTGATGTATTTATGTAATTTTTTTTTGTAGCCCTTGGTATTGGTTCAGTATAGCATCGCAGCCCTTTTACAAAAAAATATTGTGCACCCTTTATTTAAAATATGACATACTAAAAAGAAACGAAAAGCCTAGCTTCAAAAACGCATGTAAAAAAACTCACTCAAAAATGCAATGGAATGACTTAAATAGCCTAATTTATCTACTATGCACAGAAAATCTGGAACATCAAACACTTTTCTCAAGAACGTAGCCTACAAAGCAATCTTGCAGATTTCCTAAATGTCATGCTGTGATACTTACGGTAGTTTGGACCAACATTTCTCTATTGTAAGGCTGCTAATTAGATGGACCTACCAACATTTTTCATGTGCTGATATGAAAAGCAGACTTAGTAACAATATGTGCTGTTCTTCTTAAGATAATATTGTCTCACCTGTTGAGCCTGTCATGTGATTTACAGAACTTTACTTTCACCACATTATTCTATTTTAAGTAATATAATTACTGAACTACCCTAGTCATTATAACTTCCTTATGAAACAGCATGGGAATGTAAGCAGCATAATACATGTGGTCAGAAAACATCAGCACTACTGTGAACATTTTTTTTCTGTGGTGATATTACTCCACATCAGTATCTACCTTGTGCAACATTAAAGACTTGACCCATGAAGAAAGTTGGCAATTTCTAAATTACTAGCTTCCTGTAAAAAAGCCAGAAAACACTAGAGGTTTATATGGAACCAATTGTTTGTTTAGTTGAAACTTTTTTTTTTTTATCAACCAAGACTGGATTCTGTGAGGAGATATGGAATTACTCATAGCTAGGCCAGTTTCACAGTTCGGTAAAAAACGGACCTTTCTCGCATTGGAAGTATTAAGCAGTTGGCTCGGGTTGAGATATCTGGCGGACTGGCTCGGTTCATGTTTCTCATTCTACAATGGTCCATGTTTCACAGACGTGTGAAGCAAGTTGAATCTGGGTGCTTTTTATCACTCGTAATGTGGATTCATTGGCCAGACTGCCTGCTATTTATTGGAATGGGAGGTTTGAGTGTTACATCCATAATATTAGAGAAACAAAAACTGTTGGCCTTTTCAAAACAGTTTGTACAAAAAAAATAATGATTTGGAAAATATTTAGGAAATGAATCTATGATAACATTGGAAAATGTTTCTGTTCATTCTGCATACAGGGAAATGAAGGTTAAATGAAAAAAGGGAACTTATTGAATACCTATTGGGTGATATGGTGCCCATTCTGCCAAATTTATAATAGTTCCACATATAGCATAAATAGTAGGCATAGCTCAGTTGGGATGCCAGACATGCTTCTCTTAACTTTACCACCTCTTGGCTGATGTACACTTAGGCTAGTTTCACATTTGTGTTAGAATCCGCAGCGTTTAATCCGCATCCGCAAGTACAGGAAAAAACGCATATCAACATGTACAAACGCAGCGTTTTTTTAGACGCATGCGGGAACTGTTATGACCTGGTGGTCAGGACAATAATGGACCTGGTGGTTAAGAGCACACGGAATGACCTGATAGTTACTGATAATAAGGACGAGCTCTGGGACGTGGGAACTCTGCTGACCGCAATCCCTAATCCTATCACACACACTAGAAATAGCCGTGGATTGCTCCTAACGCTCCCTATGCAACTCGGCACAGCCTAAGGAACTAGCTAGCCCTGAAGATAGAAAAATAAAGCCTACCTTGCCTCAGAGAAATTCCCCAAAGGAAAAGGCAGCCCCCCACATATAATGACTGTGAGTAAAGATGAAAATACAAACACAGAGATGAAATAGATTTTAGCAAAGTGAGACCCGACTTACTGAATAGACTGAGGATAGGAAAGGTTGCTTTGCGGTCAGCACAAAAACCTACAAAAAGACCACGCAGAGGGCGCAAAAAGACCCTCCGCACCGACTCACGGTGTGGAGGCGCTCCCTCTGCGTCCCAGAGCTTCCAGCAAGCAAGAACACAATAAAAATAGCAAGCTGGACAGAAAAATAGCAAACCAAAGAAAAACAAGCAGGAACTTAGCTTCTGCTGGGAAGACAGGTCACAAGAACGATCCAGGAGTGAACTAGACCAATACTGGAACATTGACAGGTGGCATGGAGCAAAGATCTAAGTGGAGTTAAATAGAGCAGCCAGCTAACGAATTAACCTCGTCACCTGTGGAAGGAAACTCAGAAACACCCACAGCCACCAGAGGAAGTCCATGGAGAGAAGCAGCCGAAGTACCATTCACGACCACAGGAGGGAGCCCGACAACAGAATCCACAACAGGGAACCCCATTTTTCTAATTTTGGTTATAGACATTACCACAATGAATTTTAAACCAAACAATTCAGATGCAGTTGAAGTTCAGACTTCCAGCTTTCATTTGAGGGTATCCACATTCAAATTGGATGAAGGGTTTAGGAGTTTCAGCTCCTTAACATGTGTCACCCTGTTTTTAAAGGGACCAAAAGTAATTGGACAACTGACTCTAAGGCTATTTCATGGACAGGTGTGGGCAATCCCTTTGTTATGTCATTCTTAATTAAGCAGATAAAAGGCCTGGAGTTGATTTGAGGTGTGGTGCTTGCATTTGGAAGGTTTTGCTGTGAAGTAAACATGCGGTCAAAGGAGCTCTCCATACAGGTGAAACAAGCCATCCTTAAGCTGCGAAAACAGAAAAAACCCATCCGAGAAATTGCTACAATATTAGGAGTGGCAAAATCTACAGTTTGGTACATCCTGAGAAAGAAAGCACTGCTGAATTCATCAATGCACAAAGACATGGGCGCCCACGGAAGACAACAGTGGTGGATGATCGCAGAATAATCTCCATGGTGAAGAGAAACCCATTCACAACAGCCAACCAAGTGACCAACACTCTGCAGGAGGTCAGCGTATCAATATCCATATCTACCATAAAGAGAAGACTGCATGAAAGTAAATACAGAGGGTTCACTGCACGGTGCAAGCCACTCATAAGCATCAAGAATAAAAGGCTAGACTGGACTTTGCTAAAAAAAACATCTAAAAAAGCCAGCACAGTTCTGGAAGAACATTCTTTGGACAGATGAAACCAAGATCAACCTCTTCCAGAATGATAGAAAGAGCGAAGTATGGCGAAGGCGTGGTACAGCTCATGATCCAAAGCATACCACATCATCTGTAAAACACGGCAGAAGGCAGTGTGATGGCTTGGGCATGCATGGCTGCCAGTGGCACTGGGTCACTAGTGTTTACTGATGATGTGACACAGGATAGAAGCAGCCAAATGAATTCTGAGGTATTCAGAGACATACTTTGTGCTCAATCCAGCCAAATGCAGCCAAACTGATTGGTTGTCGTTTCATACTTCATAGTACATGCCTGCACAAGGCAAGATTGCACCTTGTGCAGGCATGTACTATGGAGGACAGAGAATGATCTTCAATCCAATATTGCAGCCAGCATGCAGCCAGCGGGTAAGGAAAGGGTGAATCAAAAAACCCCAAACCCCGCCCCTATGGCTGAAGATTGTTCCCTCCAAATTCAGGTGACAGAGTCCCTTTAATATTATAATTTTCCTCAAATTGTTCCACTCCTTGTTTTGTCTTACAAATACTGATATAAAATACTGACCACATACTGCTATTGTGACGGCAGCCATGTTGTTTTAGTGGTAAGGTTGTTGACGTCATTGCGTCCTGATTCTGTTCTGCTCTGCAGTATCCATTGGACACAGACTGAAGAGACAATGGCTGTCATACAAAACAGATCTATCTCATCAAGTCAGGTGTCAGAAATAATAAATTCATGATGCACATATAACAGCCTCATGAATTCACTATTTCTGACACATGTCCAGGTGAGCATAGGTATGCCTTGTATGACCGCCATTGTCTCTTCACTTTGTGTGAAATAGAGTACGTACACAGAATAGAAAAAGGAGGTTATACAATGCACTTCTCTACTCACCAGGTCAGGCGTCCTAACTAATGAGTTTTTCGACACCTGACCTGTTGAGTATAGTTTTGCATTGTATTGCCACCATTTTCTCTTCAGTCTGCAACACTAGTCACATACTAAGCAGAATGAAGAGATTATGGAGAAAATACAAGTATAAATTTTTTGGTCCACCTCATAGCTCTATACTAAAGACACACAAAGTGTTGTACTTGCTAATTATTGGAGCTATGATGTGGCAAAAAATAAAGTGTGCAGCGCAGTGTTTTATTTGGTGCACGGTGTGTGTTGCCGGTGGTGAAAGACACAATTAACCAAACATAATTGGGGGCAAAAACTTGTATTTATTTTAGAACAACAAAAATATTTATTTAACTGCGCCTGCTTGGGGTAGAGTGATAGAAACGGGGGGGTGTGAAGCTGTGAGGCCTGGCTAACTGTGGACGACGCAGGGGTGGCAGGAGAAAAGGCAATGAAACTTGTGGGGTCTGGTAGTTCGGGGATAGGGCTTGACACATGAGAGGCCTGAGACGCACTGGAAGGGTGAGACAAACCTGACATTACAGACACACTAGGAGGTGAGGGGGGAGGAATACTAAGAGTACGCTGTTTTTTATTTTTTCTCCCTTTATGGGATCGCCAGGTTCTGCTAAGCCTCGGTGGGCTCATATGTCGTGGCATGGTCGTGGTTGATGACCATGCCAGAGTCCATAGTGCTCGTAGAGCATGCAGCAATGCCAGAGTCCATAGTGCTCGTAGAGCGGAAGGCCATGCCAGAGTCCATAGCACTTGTAGAGCGGAAGGCCATGCCTGGGTCCTGCTGCATCGTGGTGGTGGTGGCGGTACGGAAGGCCATGCCTGGGTCCTGCTGCATCGTGGTGGTGGCGGTACGGAAGGCCATGCCAGGGTCCTGCTGCATCGTTGTGTCAGTGGAGGAGGTCCAAGCAGGAGCAGCGGTTGTCATGGTGGAGGAGGTCCAAGCAGGAGCAGCAGTTGTCATGGTGGTGGCGGTGGGCTGTCCAACAGCACTCGGCATGGTGGTGGTGCTGTACTGGTGTCCGGCAGTGCTAGGAATAGAGGTGGCCGTGCAGTGGTATGCAGCAGAGGTCGGCATTGATGTTAATCGTGACAGTGAAGGCACAGATGGATATGCCGCCACTGTCTGCTGAAAATACCGACTCTGCTGCATAGCCTGCACGTAAGCAGCATTGCAGGCCTGCATGACACTAAGCTGGAGATCAGGAGTAAGGTGTTCCGACATGCCCTGCTCAATTTGGTTAAAAAAAATTATGTGCTGGCCTCTGGAGGTCAGCTTTTACTTGGTGAAGGCTTTTGGTGACCTCCTGGATACGTGTATTCATGTGGCTAAGGGAAATATCCATTCGGTCACCCAAAGCCTTGAGTCCTTCGTGAAAAACCGAGTAAAAACTCGGGCATGAGGGACCTGTCCGATGCCCTCTGCCGCTGCTGGGAGGAGCCCTCCAAAAAAGGGGCAGAGGACTGAGAAAGGGGAAGTCCTGATGGACCAGCTTCCTGGTCTCCAGTTAGTGTGGCAGGCCCACTTGCTGCAGCGCTGCTGGATGGCTGGGACGGGTCCGTGGCTGTCTGATGAAGGACCGCTCCAGAACCAGGGCCAACAGTACTGCTCCATGTGCTGTGAAAAAAAGGAAAAAAAATTAATAACAAAAATTAACCAGACGCTAACTCCTGTGGAATAGAAACATACAGATTATGGCAATACAACTCAACCTAATTCACGGGAGAAATACTTACGTTCTCTGGGCAAGGACCGGTCTTAAAAATGCCAGAACGCGATGGTATTTGTACTTTCGGATCCTTGCTCCTGAACCACTGGGAACACGGCTCTCTTGATGCAGCTCCTTGTTGAAGCGGTCCTTCATCGAACGCCAACGTGTTTTGACTTTGAGCACTGCTGAAAAAAACAAAAAATTATGGTTAGACAATGTACTTTTGGCCGTGCTCACACAACTGTGTGTGATGAGAGAAACTCCTGAGAGTTTCTCTCATCACACACAGTTGTGTGAGCACGGTCAAGGTCTCTGCTGCTTCACACTGCATTCTAATACTTACAAAATGCAGTTCGGACCCGAGTAGGGGCATTGTCCCAGCCATCCCACATCGCTTTGGCCACCTCATTCCATAGGCACCGGATCGTCACGTTGTCCGAGTGCTGTGGAACCCGGGTGTCCCACAACGGGACTCGCTCCTGGACTAGGGAGATGAGGAGGTCATTTTCTGTGAGGTCTTCATCCCATTCTGGAACCTAAAAATTAAATACAGAAATTTATGTTGGATACATTAACATAAGGAAAAGAAAGAAAACAGAGGCTGAGAACTGGCATGAATAAGGAAAGTCAAGATACAAAAGGAGTCCAGAAGAAAATTGTAAAGAAAGATGAAGGCAAAGAAAGGAAGATTAACCCCTTAGTGACAGAGCCAATTTGGTACTTAATGACCAGGCCAATTTTTGCAATTCTGACCACTGTCACTTTATGAGGTTATAAATCTGGAACGCTTCAACGGATCCCGCTGATTCTGAGATTGTTTTTTCGTGACATATTGTACTTCATGTTAGTGGTAACATTTCTTCGATATTACTTGCGATTATTTATGAAAAAAACGGAAATATGGCGAAAATTTTTAAAATTTAGCAATTTTCAAACTTTGTATTTTTATGCCCTTAAATCAGAGAGATATGTCACGAAAAATAGTTAATAAATAACATTTCCCACATGTCTACTTTACATCAGCACAATTTTGGAAACAAAATTTTTTTTTGTTAGGGAGTTATAAGGGTTAAAAGTTGACCAGCAATTTCTCATTTTTACAACACCATTTTTTTTTAGGGACCACATCACATTTGAAGTCATTTTGAGGGGTCTATATGATAGAAAATACCCAAGTGTGACACCATTCTAAAAATTACACCCCTCAAGGTTCTCAAAACCACATTCAAGAAGTTTATTAACCCATTACGTGCTTCACAGGAACTGAAACAATGTGGAAGGAAAAAATGAACATTTAACTTTTTTTTGCAAACATCTTAATTCAGAACCATTTTTTTTATTTTCACAAGTGTAAAAACAGAAATGTAACCATAAATTTTGTTATGCAATTTCTCCTGAATACGCCAATACCCCATATGTGGGGGTAAACCACTTTTTGGACGCACCGCAGAACTTAGAAGTGAAGGAGCGCCGTTTGACTTTTTCAATGCAGAATTGGCTGGAATTGAGTTGGCGACTCTGGGTTCAGCACCTGTTCACACTCAGTCTATGTTTGGATGTGCAGGTCAGGTTTTTGAAATGTATTCTTTAGCCTTCTGATCGTGCACTCCCCGCCTCCTAGCCACAGGTGTTTTAATTATAGTAGGTCCAATACCCCTCCACAGAAAGAGAGAATTTGAGTCCAAGAAGAGGTTTCACATGTACCCATTCAGATGGAGACGTTTATTCTCGGTGAGGTAGGTCAAGCGTAGGACCTCGTATAAGAGAGATGCCGTAAAGTGGCTACGAGGTACACATAAATATGGCCATTTTTATGCGCTAAAAGCTCTCATTTTTCATATTTCTAGTGCAGTAATGCAGTTCAAATTTCGTGTTTTCAAGTTTGCATGTTTTGGCGCTGCAGTGTGCTGCCCTTTTTACTTAACTATATACGAGTTGGCGACTCTGGATTCAGCACCTGTTCACACTCAGTCTATGTTTGGATGTGCAGGTCAGGTTTTTGAAATATATTGGCTGGAATTGAGATCGGACACCATGTCACGTTTAGAGAGCCCCTGATGTGCCTAAACAGTGGAAACTCCCCACAAGTGACACCATTTTGGAAACTAGACCCCTTAAGGAACTTATCTAGATGTGTGGTGAGCACTTTAAACCCCCAAGCGCGTCACAGAAGTTTATAACGTAGAGCCGTGAAAATAAATCGCTTTTGTTTACACAAAAATGATCTTTTCGCCCACAAATTCTTATTTTCACAAGGGTAACAGGAGAAATTAGACAAACAAAACAAAAGTTGTTGTGCGATTTCTCCTGAATACGTCGATACCCCATATGTGAGGGTAAACCACTGTTTGGGCACACCGCAGAGCTTGGAAGTGAAGGAGCGCCGTTTGACTTTTTCAATGTAGAATTGGCTGGAATTGAGATTGGACGCCATGTCGCGTTTGGAGAGCCTCTGATGTGCCTAAACAGTGGAAACCCCCCACAAGTGACCCCATTTTGGAAACTAGACCCCTTAAGGAACATATCTAGATGTGTGGTGAGCACTTTGAACTCCCATGTGCTTTACAGAAGTTTATAATGCAGAGCCGTGAAAATAAAAAATATTTTTTTTTTCCACAAAAAAGATTTTTTAGCCCCCAAGTTTTTATTTTCATAAGGGTAACAAGAGAAATTGGACTGCAATAGTTGTTGTCCAATTTATCCTGAGTACGCTGATGCGCCATATGTGGGGGTAAACCACTGTTTGGGCGCACGGCAGAGCTCGGAAGGGAAGGAGCGCCTTTTTGGAATGCAGACTTTGATAGAGTGGTCTGTGGGCATTATGTTGCGATTGCAGAGCCCCTGATGTACCTAAACTGTAGTAACCCCCAACAAGTGACCCCATTTTGGAAACTAGACCCCCCAAGGAACTTATCTAGATGTGTGGTGAGAACTTTGAATGCCCAAGTGCTTCACAGAAGTTTTGAATGCAGAGTCGTGAAAATAAAAAATATATATTTTTTTCACAAAAAAGATATTGTAGCCCCCAAGTTTTTATTTTCACAAGGGTAACAAGAGAAATTGGACCCCAGAAGTTGTTGTCCAATTTATCCCAAGTACGCTGATGCCCCATATGTGGGGGTAACCCACTGTTTGGGCGCACGGCAGAGCTCAGAAGGGAGGGAGCACCATTTGACTTTTTGAGCGCAAAATTGGCTGTCGTGTTTGGAGACCCCCTGATGTACCTAAACAGTGGAAACCCCCCAATTCTAGCTCCAACCCTAACCCCAACACACCCCTAACCCTAATCCCAACCTGATCCATAATCCTAATCACTAACCCTAACCATAATCACAACCCTTACCCCAAAACAACCCTAATGTCAACCCTAACCATAACCCTAATCAAAACCCTAAATCCAACACACCCCTAATCCTAATCTCAACCCTAACCTCAAACCTAATCCTAATCCCAATACACCCCTAATCACAACCCTAACCTTAACCCTAATCCCAAACCTAACCCTAATCCCAAGCATAACCCTAATGCCAACCCTAACCCTAATACCAACCCTAATCCAAACCCTAACCCTAATCCCAGCTCTAACCCTAACTTTAGCCCCAACCCTAGCCCTAACTTTAGCCCCAACCCTAACCCTAGCCCTAAGGCTACTTTCACACTTGCGTAGTTTGGCATTCCGTCGCAATCCGTCGGTTTGGACAAGAAACGGATCCTGCAAATGTGCCCGCAGGATGCGTTTTTTGCCCATAGACTTGTATTGCCGACGGATCGTGACGGATGGCCACACGTCGCGTCCGTCGTGCACTGGATCAGTTGTGTTTTGGCGGACCGTCGGCACAAAAAAACGTTCAATGAAACGTTTTTTTTGTACGTCGCATCCGCCATTTCTGACCGCGCATGCGTGGCCGTAACTCCGCCCCCTCCTCCCCAGGACATAGATTGTGCAGCGGATGCGTTGAAAAACTACAGCTGCTGCCCACGTTGTGCACAATTTTCACAACGTGCGTCGGTATGACGGGGCCGACGCATTGCGACGGTCCCGTACCGACGTAAGTGTGAAAGAAGCCTAACCCTAAATTTAGCCCCAACCCTAACCCTAAATTTAGCCCCAACCCTAGCCCTAACCCTAGCCCTAACCCTAGCCCTAACCCTAGCCCTAACCCTACCCCTAACCTAACCCTACCCCTAACCCTACCCCTAACCTAACCCTACCCCTAACCCTAACCCTACCCCTAACCCTAACCCTACCCCTAACCCTAACCCTAATTTTAGCCCCAACTGCTGTTCTCCTGCCGGCCAGCAGATGGAGACAGATGGCGGGCGCACTGGGCATGCGTCCGCCATGTTCTTCTGCCGGCGGCCAGGAGGAGCAGCAAGAGGATCCAGGGACACAGGTGAGTATTGTAGGGTCCCTGAATCCCCCTATTTCTCTGTCCTCTGATGTGCGATCACATCAGAGGACAGAGAATTACACTTTACTTTTTTTTTCTTTTTGCGGTCGCCGGTAAACAGTTAATTACCGGCGATCGCAAAACAGGGGTCGGTAAAACCGACCCCGATCATGCTCTTTGGGGTCTCGGCTACCCCCGGCAGCCGAGATCCCAAAGATTCTCCCGGTGCCGGCCGGCGGGCGCACTGCGCATGCGCCCGCCATTTTGAAGATGGCGGCGCCCACCGGGAGACACGAGGAGCATCGGGGGAGCTAGGTGAGTAAACTAATTACCGGCGATCGCAAATGCGGGGTGGGTTAAAAACCCCCCGAATCATGTTCTCTGGGGTCTCGGCTACCCCCGGCAGCCGAGACCCCGGAGAAAATCGGCCTCTGGGGGGCGCTATCGACTTTTTCCACAGCGCCGTTAATTAACGGCGCTGTGGTTTAAGTACCCTTAGCGGCCGCCGTTAAAAGGCGTATCGGCGGTCGCTAAGGGGTTAAAGAATACTAAAGTGAGGATACAGTAAACAGTCAGCTTTGTATACGTACACGCTGCCGCCTTGCCACCCGACCTTGACTCCGCTGCTCCAGCCCAGCCTCTGCTGCAGTAGAAGAAGTGCTCTAAAAAAATGAAAAAAAAAAATTGTCATATGTGTAGATGTGACAGTGAATACTTACCAATCTGAGGAGGGGAGTACTCGCTTCACTGACATGTTCGGTTTCAGAAAGCCCAGGACGTTGCTCCTCATCAGAAGAAGAAGACATTCTGATGCATGCAGAAAGAAAGAAATGGAAGAAATTAGGACATGTAGAGACAGAAAATAGAAAATAAAGGCATTGGCTAGGATATACTCACATTGTTCTGGGTGTAGATTCCTTCCTGTGTCTGGTCTGCTGCGTCTGGAAAGCTTCTCTGTCTGCTGCGCAGTGACCTGCAACTGCCCACTCCCTACCTTTATCTCCTTGTATGTGGGGGGTGGCTTATCAGTGTCTAGACATGTATTTCTCTGGAGCAACGCATGCGTTCACGATCGCAAGCAAATGCATGTGCTTGTGAACGCATGCGTTCACATAGACAGCAATGCGTTTTTTTGGTGCATTCCTTGCGCAGTCAACCGCATACGTTTCTAGGTGGAAAATTGACGCCTCTAGAATTACTACATGTAGCGTTTACCACGCCAACCCGCAGATGACGAAACGACGCATGCGTCGTCAAAAAGCAACCGATCGCAGACGCATGCGTCCCTAATGTTAAATATAGGAATACACAACGCATGCGGATATTTGCGGAAGAAACGCTGCAGACACAACTGCAAATGTGAAACCGGCCTAGAAAAAACATTATAGAATAAGGCAGATATATTTACCAACACCAGGTCACATACTAATTCACTACAGGATCCAGCAGGTACCCATGATAAAGGCAGAGGCAGCACAAATGCAAAATACTGATTAACCACTCACAACCCACAACCTACCACGCATGGAGGAGGTGGCTTCTTAGTATTATAAATGCCCAAAGATAAGGCTTATAAAGTGAGCCAGTCACGCAGATAACTGTAATGTACAGTGGCTGGCTTCTAGCCTATTGGTCATGCCTATACTATAAGAGCTAGTGGACTGCCCAGCACTTAGGATAGGTCATCAACTTCTGATAAGGAGGGGTCCGACACTCTGCACCCTCACCGATCAGTTTTTATCTGTGTCAGCGGCTGCCAGTCAGTGGTACTCACTTGCGGAGCTGGCCGTCTTCTGATAGTGGCCACTGCAGGGTACTACACATTCTCCTATTGTCCTGAATAGTGTAGTGGCCGTAGCAGGCTGCTATTAGTAGACTGAGCCATTCCGCAAGTGAGTACTTCAAGCCAGTGGCCGTCGACATTGATAACAGCTAATCGGCGGGGTGCTGGGTGTCTGACCCCAACCGATCAGACATTGATGACCTATCCTCAGGATAGGTCATCAATAAAAAAAGCGTCTGACCCCAACCGATCAGACATTGATGACCTATCCTCAGGATAGGTCATCAATAAAAAAAAAGTACTGGACAACTTCTTTAAGTGCATCCCGCAGAGACTCTGATGTATACTTAAATCTAAATAAATTTTGCACGTTCACAGATTTGTAATAAATACTGACTCATCTTGGCTCTGCCCTTTCTCTGTTGTGAATTTGCATTCTGACACATTTTATTTTATTAGTCTTCCTCATCACGTCTCATCTTGCACAGAAATAAGTGTTGAGGTTGCATACCAATCCAGGCAAATAACACATGAAGTGAAAAATACAATCTTTCTTCTTGGCAACGCGAACAATACACTTGCTGCGGCTATGCAATTGGCTTCAAGCCCCATAAATCTGCAGAAGGTGTCCGCTGTATGTTATACCTGACACTCTGCTGCAGTGTTTCGGGATCGGAAATAACGCCAATGATAAGCGCTTAGACCAGGGGTGGGGAACTTCAGGGCCATTTACGGCCCTTGATGACCTTTTATCAGGCCCCAAGCAGATTCTCAGGGACTGTATTCTTGGGCAGAGAGGTGTATTTTGATTACAACCAGCACATTAACCCCTTAGCGACCGCCGATACGCCTTTTAAAGGGAACCTGTCACCCCGTTTTTTGAGATTGAGCTATAAATACTGTTAAATAGGGCCTGCGCTGTGTGTTCCTATAGTGTATGTAGTGTACCCCGATTCCCTATGTATGCTGAGAAATAACTTACCAAAGTCGCCGTTTTCGCCTGTCAATCAGGCTGGTCAGGTCGGGAGGGCGTGGTGACATCGGTGGTTCTTCCTCAGCTTTACGTTGGTGGCGTAGTGGCGTAGTGGTGAACAAGCAGCGCGCGATCTGCGCTGTAATCCCTTGCATCGGTGGGGGCGGCCATCTTCCTGGGGCCGCGCGTGCGCAGATCGAGTGCTCTGCTGCACGGGGCTTCAGGAAAATGGCCGCGGGATGCCGCGCGTGCGCATTAGAGATCGCGGCGGCCATTTTCCCAAAGCCGAGATGCAAACTCGGCTTTGGGAAAATGGCCGCCGCGATCTCTAATGCGCACGCGCGGCATCCCACGGCCATTTTCCTGAAGCCCCGTGCAGCAGAGCACTCGATCTGCGCACGCGCGGCCCCAGGAAGATGGCCGCCCCCACCGATGCAAGGGATTACAGCGTAGATCGCGCGCTGCTTGTTCACCACTACGCCACTACGCCACCAACGTAAAGCTGAGGAAGAACCAGCGATGTCACCACGCCCTCCCGACCTGACCAGCCTGATTGACAGGCGAAAACGGCGACTTTGGTAAGTTATTTCTCAGCATACATAGGGAATCGGGGTACACTACATACACTATAGGAACACACAGCGCAGGCCCTATTTAACAGTATTTATAGCTCAATCTCAAAAAACGGGGTGACAGGTTCCCTTTAACGGCGGCCGCTAAGGGTACTTAAACCACAGCGCCGTTAATTAACGGCGCTGTGGAAAAAGTGAATAGCGCCCCCCAGAGTCAGATTTTCTCCGGGGTCTCGGCTGCCGGGTGTAGCCGAGACCCCAGAGAACATGATTCGGGGTTTTTTTTTTACCCACCCCGCATTTGCGATCGCCGGTAATTAACCGTTTACCGGCGATCACAAAAAAACCCAAAAACCGCGATCTCTTTTTAATTTCTCTGTCCTCCGATGTGATCGCACATCGGAGGACAGAGAAAAGGGGTCCCAGGTAGCCCCCCAATACTCACCTATCTCCCCCGGTGCTCCTCGTGTCTCCCGGTGGGCACCGCCATCTTCAAAATGGCGGGCGCATGCGCAGTGCGCCTGCCGGCCGGCCCCGCGTCAGTCTTTGGGGTCTCGGCTGCCGGGGGCAGCCGAGACCCCAAAGAGCATGATCGGGGTCGGTTTTACCGACCCCTGTTTTGCGATCGCCGGTAATTAACTGTTTACCGGCGACCGCAAAAAAAAAAAAAAGTAAAGTGTAATTCTCTGTCCTCTGATGTGATCGTACGTCAGAGGACAGAGAAATAGGGGGATTCAGGGACCCTGTCATACTCACCTCTGTCCCTGGATCCTCCTGCTGCTCCTCCTGGCCGCCGGCAAAAGAAAATGGCGGGCGCATGCGCAGTGCGCCCGCCATCTGTCTCCATCTGCTGGCCGGCAGGAGAACAGCAGTTGGGGCTAAAATTAGGGTTAGGGTTAGGGCTAGGGTTAGGGTTAGGGCTAGAGATAGGGTTAGGGTTAGGGTTGGGGCTACATTTAGGGTTAGGGTTGGGGCTAAATTCAGGGTTAGGGTTCTTTCACACTTACGTCGGTATGGGGCCGTCGCAATGCGTCGGCCCGACATACCGACGCACGTTGTGAAAATTGTGCACAACGTGGGCAGGGGCTGTAGTTTTTCAACGCATCCGCTGCCCAATCTATGTCCTGGGGAGGAGGGGGCGGAGTTACGGCCACGCATGCGCGGTCAGAAATGGCGGATGCGACGTACAAAAAACGTTTCATTGAACGTTTTTTTGTGCCGACGGTCCGCCAAAACAACTGATCCAGTGCACGACGGACGCGACGTGTGGCCATCCGTCATGATCCGTCGGCAATACAAGTCTATGGGCAAAAAACGCATCCTGCGGGCACATTTGCAGGATCCGTTTCTTGTCCAAAACGACGGATTGCGACGGATGCCAAACGATGCAAGTGTGAAAGTAGCCTTAGCAAGAGAAGAAGAAAGCTTATGCATAAATATGTGCACACCTGCTACAAAGTTATGAGAAAATATATGTAATTTTTATTATTAGCATGAACACCAAATAGCACAAAATCTAAAATCAATTAAAAACAACAATGACCATACACCCTTACACATATGAAGATGTACATTACAAAACCCTCTCTATATGTATACTCATGGATTGGTTATAGACAAGAAACAATCTACATTAATTAACCATCAACAATTCCATATTGTATATCCCCAGCAAATAACCAGGTAAGTATACCATACCAATAAACATGTCCCTGGCCCTATTTCAAAGAGCCAAATAAGGGCGTCCCCAAACTTGCTCAAAATGGTTGCCACCCATGTAAATGGGGAAATGTGTAAATAGTTTCAGTCCCTGCTGGAATCAAGTAAGAATATAAAGTTGTATCCCAAAATAGCCATATATATGGGGCATATTAATGATACAAACGAATAGCCCCTGGAAGTAATAAGTGGACTAAACGCATAAAATGCAAGCCAGCATGTCCTGGGCATGGAACACATAAGGCACAGCCGTCCACAATGAAGTAAACCTGCTGGTATGCAGAGTAAGGCTGTTAAGATTCCAGCTCCGGACCAGGGCTAAGAGGGAATGCAGGAAGAGTAAGGGTGTGGGTAAATCCCACGCGTATCGCCGCTCTAGGCGGCTTCGTCAGGGAAGATCTTATTACTTCCAGGGGCATTAATATGCACATTTCCCCATTTACATGGGTGGTAACCATTTTGAGCAAGTTTGGGGACGCCCTTATTTGGCTCTTTGAAATAGGGCCAGGGACATGTTTATTAGTATGGTATACTTACCTGGTTATTTGCTGGGGATATATAATATGGAATTGTTGATGGTTAATTAATGTAGATTGTTTCTTGTCTATAACCAATCCATGAGTATACATATAGAGAGGGTTTTGTAATGTACATCTTCATATGGGTAAGGGTGTATGGTCATTGTTGTTTTTAATTGATTTTAGATTTTGTGCTATTTGGTGTTCATGCTAATAATAAAAATTACATATATTTTCTCATAACTTTGTAGCAGGTGTGCACATATTTATGCATGGGCTTTCTTCTTCTCTTGGTTTAACATATATATTCCATGCATTTGTCAGCACCCTGCTTTAATGATATAACTATATATTATTGTAAGACAGTGGTGCACCCGAAAATTTAAATATCGATTGAAAGTAGCCTTAGGGTTAGGGTTGGGGCTAAAGTTAGGGCTAGGGTTGGGGCTAAAGTTAGGGTTAGAGTTGGGGTTAGGGTTTGGATTAGGGTTGGTATTAGGGTTAGGGTTGGAATTAGGGTTACGGTTGGGATTAGGGTTAGGTTTGGGATTAGGGTTAAGGTTAGGGTTGTGATTAGGGGTGTATTGAGATTAGGGTTAGGTTTGAGGTTAGGGTTGAGATTAGGATTAGGGGTGTGTTGGATTTAGGGTTTTGATTAGGGTTATGGTTAGGGTTGACATTAGGGTTGTTTTGGGGTAAGGGTTGTGATTATGGTTAGGGTTAGTGATTAGGATTATGGATCAGGTTGAGATTAGGGTTAGGGGTGTGTTGGGGTTAGGGTTGGAGCTAGAATTGGGGGGTTTCCACTGTTTAGGTACATCAGGGGGTCTCCAAACACGACAGCCAATTTTGCGCTCAAAAAGTCAAATGGTGCTCCCTCCCTTCTGAGCTCTGCCGTGCGCCCAAACAGTGGTTTACCCCCACATATGGGGCATCAGCATACTCAGGATAAATTGGACAACAAATTTAGTGGTCCAATTTCTCCTGTTACCCTTGTGAAAATAAAAACTTGGGGGCTACAATATCTTTTTTGTGAAAAAAAAAATATTTTTTATTTTCACGACTCTGCATTCTAAACTTCTGTGAAGCACTTGGGCATTCAAAGTTCTCACCACACATCTAGATAAGTTCCTTGGGGGGTCTAGTTTCCAAAATGGTGTCACTTGTGGAGGGTTTCTACTGGTTAGGTACATCAGGGGCTCTGCAAACGCAACATAATGCCCGCAGACCATTCTATCAAAGTCTGCATTCCAAAACGGCGCTCCTTCCTTCCGAGCTCTGCCGTGCGCCCAAACAGTGGTTTACCCCCACATATGGGGTACCAGCATACTCAGGACAAATTGGACAACAACTTTTGGGGTCCAATTTCTCTTGTTACCCTTGTGAAAATAAAAACTTGGGGGCTAAAAAATCTTTTTTGTGGAAAAAAAAAATATTTTTTATTTTCATGGCTCTACGTTATAAACTTCTGTGAAGCACATGGGGGTTCAAAGTGCTCACCACACATCTAGATAAGTTCCTTAAGGGGTCTAGTTTCCAAAATGGTGTCACTTGTGGGGGGTTTCCACTGTTTAGGCACATCAGGGGCTCTCCAAACGCGACATGGCGTCCAATCTCAATTCCAGCCAATTCTACATTGAAAAAGTAAAACGGCACTCCTTCTCTTCCAAGCTCTGCGGTGCGCCCAAACAGTGGTTTACCCCCACATATTGGGTATCGACGTACTCAGGAGAAATTGCACAACAACTTTTGTGGTCTAATTTCTCCTGTTACCCTTGTGAAAATAAAAATTTGTGGGCAAAAAGATAATTTTTGTGTAAACAAAAGCGATTTTTTATTTTCACGGCTCTACGTTATAAACTTCTGTGACGCACTTGGGGGTTTAAAGTGCTCACCACACATCTAGATAAGTTCCTTAAGGGGTCTAGTTTCCAAAATGGTGTCACTTGTGGGGAGTTTCCACTGTTTAGGCACATCAGGGGCTCTCTAAACGTGACATGGCGTCCGATCTCAATTCCAGCCAATTCTGCATTGAAAAAGTCAAACAGCGCTCCTTCACTTCTAAGTTCTGCGATGCGCCCAAAAAGTGGTTTACCCCCACATATGGGGTATTGGCGTATTCAGGAGAAATTGCATAACAAAATTTATGGTTACATTTCTGTTTTTACACTTGTGAAAATAAAAAAATGGTTCTGAATTAAGATGTTTGCAAAAAAAAGTTAAATGTTCATTTTTTCCTTCCACATTGTTTCAGTTCCTGTGAAGCACGTAAAGGGTTAATAAACTTCTTGAATGTGGTTTTGAGAATCTTGAGGGGTGTAGTTTTTAGAATGGTGTCACACTTCATTATTTTCTATCATATAGACCCCTCAAAATGACTTCAAATGTGATGTGGTCCCTAAAAAAATGGTGTTGTAAAAATGAGAAATTGCTGGTCAACTTTTAACCCTTATAACTCCCTAACAAAAAAAAATTTTGTTTCCAAAATTGTGCTGATGTAAAGTAGACATGTGGGAAATGTTATTTATTAACTATTTTTCGTGACCTATTTCTCTGATTTAAGGGCATAAAAATACAAAGTTTGAAAATTGCAAAATTTTAAAAATTTTCGCCATATTTCCGTTTTTTTCATAAATAATCGCAAGTAATATCGAAGAAATGTTACCACTAACATGAAGTACAATATGTCACGAAAAAACAATCTCAGAATCAGCGGGATCCGTTGAACCGTTCCATAGTTATAACCTCATAAAGTGACAGTGGTCAGAATTGCAAAAATTGGCTCGGTCATTAAGTACCAAATTGGCTCTGTCACTAAGGGGTTAATTTCTTCTTGCTCTGTTAGCACACACACAATGTTCACTACTGAACATTGAAGGGCATGCAATGAAAGATCACGTCCTGACACCAGTGCTAGAGTCAGGAGGTACATTGTGGGCAGAGCTTGTACGGCCCCCGAAGGATGGTATAAATATCCAAATGGCCTTTGGCAGGAAAAAGATTCCCCACCCCTGGCTTAGACGTTTGCACCTTCAATGCTGATATTTAAAACATATACTAACTAACTAAACTACGACATATAGTGAGGAGGTCTATGTTACCCCAACATGATCATGATGTGCCAGTTTATATCAAGCGCTGGACCTAAAATGATTGCCCAACAGTTGGAGGAAAGTATTGCAGTGCATCACTTAAAATCATATGGTCAATTAACTTAGTGTTAGTAAAAATTAATAAAGAGCATGTTAAAAAGGAGTACAGATAGCAAAAGACTTAATGAAAACTTTTTTACCATTATAAAATTCTTTTTTTATGCAAAATGTGAGACATATCTATTTAGAAGTATACTGACCCTCAGAATAAGATTTACATGTCATTTATACTGTATGGTGAACTCCATAAAAATAAAACTAAAAAAGAAGAAACAATTAGAGAAAATTTCTCCAAAAAAAAAGATAATCATCTTTAGTAAATACTCTGAAATGGTTCTAATAAAAAAAAAACTATTTCCCCTTCTAAAAACAAGACAAAATGCAACTGTTGACAAAAAGAAAGTTGGTAATTAAGTTATTGCTTTCGATAAGCAATGATGATGATAAGAAAAAAAGTGTCCCAGAGTGCCCAAAATGGCTCTTACCTCAAAACGCTTAATATTGTTTTCTCCTCCATTATAATTAGTCACTTCTTGAGCTTCTGCAAATAGCACTGATGCTGGGTGACGAATAGTAAGTGTCAATCTTTACCCAGCTCTCTGTACCATGAATAGAATGGAAATTCTCCCTGTTTCTTCTTCTTGTATGACGCTAACTGAACATATAATGTATTATCACCGCCCGGGAAATCCTACTGTAAAAAATAAGAAAAATGTGTAAACAGTCCTAAGTGGAGTTGGTGTGAATCGATTCGTAGGACCCAGTTCAGTGGCCATAGATTACTTACTAATTGAATCTCATCAACTTTAGTACTAACTGATCTCACTTAAACCCCTAGATTTATGAAGTCAAGTCTGTTAGGCTGCTTTCACATTTGCGTCTGTGTCTGCAGCGTTACATCCGCATGCGTCCTGTGTACATATCTTTAACATGGTGTACGCAGAGACATGCATTTGCTTGCGGATGTGTGCGCATGCGTCATTTCGTGATGTGCGGCGGGGTGTGGCGATCACAACATGTTGCATTTTTGAAATCGTCAAAAATTCCTCAAATATGCGCAGGCATGCGCATGCGGATGAGTGCGTAAAAAACGCATTACTGGCTATGGGAACGCATGCTTACGCATGTCCTTGTGTACACATGCTTTTGATGCAATTGCGTACTTCAGACTGCGCATGTCCAGTAGCTGATTGAGACACGCCCTCCTGGAAATATCGAACGTATGCGCATAAACGCAAACACAGGCAAAAAACGCATGCACACACAGTCATGCGTAAGCTCATGCGGACAAAAAACTGTTGCGTAAGCATTCGTTTGCATGTGTTTTGCATGCATTTGCGCATGCGGATGATTCACTGCGGACTCAAACGCTAATGTGAACCTAGCCTTAGTGAGCCTGAACTAAGCACACTTGGAAATGCAGAATCATCTTGTTGTTACTGGTGTTGTAAGCTTCTCAATTTCATTGAAATTTGCTGAGTTGCAGTTTATTCTAGAAGTACTTTTAAAGTTATTTCGTTATTTTGCTGCATACAAAATTAATATGTAGGATTTAAATTGAAATTCTATAAAAATGTGTGTAGGTGACAAGCAGAAGGCCTTCTATCCTTTAGAAGCCTTTTGACTCTTTTCTAAGTATTTTTTTAAAGGAGAATCCGTAATGAATCTCAGGTAACTTGGTGAAGATTTTTTTCCCCCCCCCTCTGGCTTTCTATTCAATTTTTCTTCAAAGGAGGAAATACATTTAAGGAAATTTGAACTATGGTGCTTATACGTGCTTGGTTACTTTTTGGTTGGGTTTTGATAAAAATGACAGAATTCTTGGACCAGTTATGTCTGCAAATTGTGCAGGTCTCTGTTCTCTTCTACATTGTGCATTTATACAGGAGCTGCCTGGTATAAAACAACAAGTAATTTCTCTTTCATAAAATGGATAAAAATGGTGCATGCTCCAAATTTTTCTACACAGATCTTCCACAAGCAAACATGCTAACAGTAGTAAAGTGTGCAGTCTGTTGTGCACTGAGTGAAAACATGGTCATCTGTGCTCAATAGTGATGAGCGAGTATACTCGTATACTCGTGTGCACGGGTTTTTCCAAGCACGCTCGGGTGACCTCCGAGTATTTATGACTGCTCAGAGATTGTTTTCATCACGGCAGCTGAATGATTTACAGCTACTAGCCAGCCTGAGTACATGTGGGGGTTGCCTGGTTGCTAGGGAATCCCCCCACATGTAATCAAGCAGGCTAGTAGCTGTAAATCATTCAGCTGCCGTAATGAAGACTAAATCTCCGAGCAGTCATAAATACTCGGAGGGCACACGAGCGTGCTTTGGAAAACCCTAGCAATGAGTACACTCGCTCATCACTAGTCCTCAATCTTACGATTCTACATGTTAAGAACAGTGACAAGAGAAGGCATAAGATTCACAGGTTCGTTTACCATTAGAATCTAAAACAGCATAT
The DNA here is from genome assembly GCF_032444005.1 of Ranitomeya imitator. Taxonomy (NCBI): domain Eukaryota; kingdom Metazoa; phylum Chordata; class Amphibia; order Anura; family Dendrobatidae; genus Ranitomeya; species Ranitomeya imitator. The sequence continues at coordinate 289,371,880 of NC_091287.1, forward strand.
TGCCAATGTATTTTATACTTTATGATAAAGGGTACTGACAAAAAGAGAGTGCAAATCTAGTTTAAAGCTATACCCCCTTTGGTATTATTTCCCTACACAGCAGAACCATTTTGGATCATATATTTGATATATCATACTGTGTGTGGAGCTTCATTTTTTGAAGCACGAAGAGGTTCAATTTAATTCTTTCCCTGAAAAAATTACCACCTGTTGTGAAACTTGTATAGCAGCCCTGTCCCATCCTGTTGTAAATATCCTTTATTTAGAGGCGGATGTGGAATGAAAAATTGTTGGCAGTAGAGAAGATAACACAATGGACATCTGTTACACAGCTAGGAAATGCAGGACAAATATAAGCATTTTGCAGGAAATCTATTTTTGAGAAAGGTTTCTGATTGAGTACATTATACACACACAAATTCAGGTTTTCGTAAATAACTTTTTATAAGAAAATGTAAACATTTTATTAACCCCTTACTGCCGGAGACAATTTTCACCTTCACTACATAGCACCCTTTTTCTAATCATGTGGCTTTGTATCTCAGGAATGTTTCTTCTAATCCCAATGATTCTGAGATTCTTTTTTTCTCATGATTCTTTGTACTGTAGTGAGTTTAAATCAATAACATTTTCGATTTATTTATGAAAATGTTGGAAATTGAGCAAAAATTTCGCTAAAGTTTTATGCCCTTTTAACAAAAGTCATTCCAAACAAAATAATTAAGAAATTACTTTTCCTTTTATTTTATTAGGATGTTAAAAGGGTTAAAAGTCCCCTTCATGACATGAGCAGTACATGTACTGCTCATATCGTGTCTCCCCCTTTGATGTGGGCTCCGGCGTTGAGCCCACATCAAAGTTGAGACATGTCAGCTGTTTTGTACAGCTGACATGTGCGCGCAATAGCGGCGGGTGAAATCGCGATTCCCCCGCCGCTATTAACCTGTTAAATGCCGCTGTCAAACGCTGACAGCGGCATTTAACCATCGCGCGGCCGGAAAAGAAGCACATCGCCAACCCCCGTCACATGATCGGGGGTCGGCGATGCGTCAGGATGGTAACCATAGAGGTCTTTGAGACCTCTATGGTTACTGATGCCGGCCTGCTGTGAGCGCCCCCCTGTGGTCGGTGCTCATAGCACACCTGCAATTCAGCTACATAGCAGCGATCTGATGTTCGCTGCTATGTAGCTGAGCCGATCGAGTGGTGCCAGCTTCTAGCCTCCCATGGAGGCTATTGAGGCATGGCAAAAGTAAAAAAAAAAATGTTTTTAAAAATATGAAAAAAAAAATAAAAAAATATGAAAGTTTAAATAACCCCCATTTTGCCCCATGCAAAATATAATAAAAAAAAAAAATCAAACCTACACATATTTGGTATCGCCGCGTTCAGAATCACCCGATCTATCAGTAAAAAAAAAGCATTAACCTGATCGCTAAACAGCGTAGGGAGAAAAAAATTTGAAACACCAGAATTACGTTTTTTTTGGTCGCCGCGACATTGCATTCAAATGCAATAACGGGTGATCAAAAGAACATATCTGCACAAATGTGGTATCATTAAAAACGTCATCTCGGCACGCAAAAAACAAGCCCTCACATGGCCATATTGACGGAAAAATAAAAAAGTTACGGCTCTGGGAAGGAGGGAAGTGAAAAATGAAAACGCAAAAACGAAAAAGGGCCGCGACTTGAAGGGGTTAAGTGAAATGAAAAAATGAAAAATAGAAATTAGAGCTACTGGTAATTGTATTTCCAGGAGTCCATCATGACAACACGACAGGAGGGTAGTCCTTATTCATCCTCTAGGGACAGGAAACACAAGAGGTTAAAAGCTCCCCCCTTTCCGCCTCATCCCCTGTGTCTTTTACCAATCACTACACCAGGATGGATGCAACTCTATTTTATTGAATTCTTACATACAAATGTTAACGTCACATCAGCTTCAGAATTCAGGGGAGGGAATGTAATGATGCTGTCATAATTGACTCCTGGAAATACACTTAGGGATAGGTCTATTTTCTATTTTCCCCAGGACATCCCTCATGACAGCATGACAGGAGAAATACCAAATAAATGGCATTCTAGGGAGGGACCACTGCCTGCAAGACCTTTCGTCCGTAAGCTAATTGCTGACCTGACATCACAACTAGCTTGTAGTGCTTATAAAAGGTCGTTATATTAGACCAAGTTGCAGCCCTACAGATTTGGTCAATGGAAACCCTTGCTCTTTTGGCCCAGGATACAGAAATAGCCCTTGTGGAGCTGGCTTTAAATTTAAGCTGGGGATCTTTTTTCTGTGACTCATATGCTAACGATATGGTTGATGTTATCCATCTAGACAAAGTTAACTTTGAGCCTTTTTTGCCATTATTCTTTCCTGCATATTGTATGAATAAGTTTGAGTCCTGCCTCTAAGGAGCTGTTACTTCTACATAGCTCACCACTGTCCTTCATACGTCCAGTGTGTGAAACAGCCTCTCCTTCTCATTTTTTGGGAGATGACAAAAAGATGGAAGAACAATATCCTGTCTCAAAGCTTAAATATTAAGCGATCCTCTAGGATCTGTAAATAGGGATCCCTACTGATAGTGACCTGATTTAACCCAAGCGTTTCACTGAGGTTACTGCTACTAGGAATGCAGTCTTCATGGAGAGAAAGTGTAACAACTCTGCTGGCATCACGGCATGGCCTCACATCTCTCACACAATCTTACCCACTGCTCCAGGCCATGATGTGGTTTCTGTTTCATGCCAGCTCCATGTTCTGTGTCTGTGCTCTGTGCATGCTTCATGGCTATGTGTATAGGGGGCCGGCGCCTGAACTCTCTGGTTCTTATAGGAATCAGGTGCATCTGTCTAATCAGTTCCTGACCAATTACCAAGAGGCCTCCTGTATATAGTGCAGCTCCACCCTGTGGTCTGGGCCTGTGCAACTTACTCCCTCAGTCAGTTCTTAGCTGCTGAGGTGCCAGGTCCTGTCTCGGTTACTCTTTCTTGTCTGCCACCCAGGGGGGTGTTGTACCCTGGTCTTGTCCTGTTTAGCCACCCAGTGGGGCTTTGTACCCTGGCTTGTGTCTATGTCTCTGTGTCTTGTCTCGTTCGTGACTCTGTCTTAGTCTAGTCCTATTCCTCTGTCTGTTTATATCTGTCTTGGTTTGCCTTTTCTGCTCTGTTCATCACTGTCTGTGGCTCTGCTTCTCTTTGCTCTGCACTCTGACCTTGCTTTACACTCTGTGGCTCTGCTTCTCTTTGCTCTGCACTCTGACCTTGCTTTACACTCTGTGGCTTTGCTCTCAGCTCTGCACTCAGACCTTGCTCCGCACTCTGTGGCGTTGCTCTGTGGCTCCGCTCTTTGCGGTTCTACCTGGCTCCGCTCTTTGCGGTTCTACCTGGCTCCGCTCTTTGCGGTTCTACCTGGCTCCGCTCTTTGCGGTTCTACCTGGCTCCGCTCTTTGCGGTTCTACCTACCTCCTGCGTTTCTGCACTTGGCTCCGTCTCCGCTCTTGGCTCCGCCTCCAGCGTCTCTGCTCTTGGCTCCGCCTCCAGCGTCTCCGCTCTTGGCTCCGCTCTTGGCTCTGTTTTCTCCTTCTCTTCTCTTAGTTCCACCTTCTACTCGTACTCAGCCTCCTGCGTTTCTGTTCTTGGTTCTATCTCTTGTGCTTTCGCTCTGCATCCGCTCTTGCGGTCTTTCTCTACTTGTTATTTAGTCCTCCTGTCTGAACAGGTTCCTACCTGTTTCACATACCTGCCTGCAGACCGGTCCCTACCGGTTCTTCCTATGTTCGTGTGTCTGTTGTACCCGTCTGCCTGCCTGTGTCCCAGCCGTGCACGCCTGTCAGCCAGAGTACCAGCCGTGCCCGCTCCGTTCCTTAGTGGGATCAGCAGCCACAGCCAGACATCACCCTGGAGTGGCACCTGGTAGCTTCCTATTGCACAAGTCTGACCTCACCATCATAGGCTCCAGCGAACACCTAGGAAGCTACTTAGTTACGCCCCTTCCAGGGAAGTTTGGTCTGTGGTCCAGTGGGGCCACACCCCCGTATGCCCGCGCCAACCAGTCTGGGCGCGTGCGTGACAGAAAGTTGATGCTGGATTCCTCCTGGGGCTCAAAGAGATCTGCATAGTGTAACCAGCACCAGGTTTAGGTTCCATGGTGGAATGGTCTCCCTGACTGTGAGTCTCAACCTAGTAATGGCTCGAGTGAACCTTGCAACTCAACCCAAGGATGGTCTGCTAAAGGGAAGTCCATAAAGGCGATAAGGTCAGAAATCTGTACGTTTAGCGTTCTAGGCCTCAGGCCCATCTCAAATCGTTGGAGGAACTCCAGTATTCTGGGAACGTCTGGTCGAGCTGCGTCCGAAATATATTTCCTCACGTAAGAGCAGAACCTTTTCCATATCTTGGAATAGATCACTGACGTCACTGGCTTCCTACTCGCCTGCCTGGTAATTATCACCTTCTGATAACCCCTTAGAGCTTAGGAGTTTCCACTCAGGATCCAGGCTGTCAGGTGTAGAATGCGAGAGTCTTGGTGCCAGAGGGGACCCTGGGACAGCAGGTCGCATCTGTCTGGAAGGGGCGCCGGATCTTCCAATGCCATGTGGCATAACGCTGGAAACCAACTCCTCCTTGGGCCAGAAGGGGGGTACCGATATCACTGTTGCTTGTTCTTCCTTGATTTTCCTCAGAATTCTTGGAATAAGGAGGAAAGTGGGGAATGCCTACAGAAAATCTTCCCAACTTTGAGATAGGGCATCTATCCCTTCTGGATTGTCCCTTGGATGTATGGAGAAGAACCTTGCCATCTTTGCATTCTTCCGGGTTGCAAACTGGTCTGTATGTGGTATCCCTCATCTCTGGGTCAGCTGGTGAAACACTTCTAGGTTCAATCCCCACTTGGAAGACCATAGCTTTTTCCTTCTGTTATGTTTTCGAAGCCTTTCAAGTGCACTGCCGAGATGAACCGTGCGTTCCTTTCTGCCCTCTGAAATATATGTTCTGCTAAGGTCTGCAGGAGCTGGCCTCTCGGACCTCCTTGGCGCCGCAGAAAGGAAACTGCTGTGATGTTGTCCGAAAGAACTTTCACATGATGATCTCTGACCGTATCCTGACAAAGCTGCAGAGTATCCCATACTGCCTTTAGTTCTCTGTAGTTGGAAGATCTTCTCTGCAGATATCGACCTTCCTACTTTGCTCCCCATTCTTTCAAACTTGCGTCGGTGGTAATATGGGCACAGGGAGAAAGATTCCATGGTACTTCTCTTTTGAGATTGTTCCCGGATGTCCACCATGATAGGGAACTCCTTAGACTGGCCTGGGATTCCCATCTTTCTGTCTAGACCCGAGTGATGCCTGTTCCAGACTGTAAATACCGAACCTTCAAGCCATCTTGAATGAGCCTGACTCCATCGTACGCTCGGAATGCAGGACATCATCAGGCCTAGGATCCTCATGGCATATCTGATGGAGACTGTTCTCTTCCTCTGCAATGCCTGGATCCTTTTCTGATCTCTTCCCGTTTCACCTGAGCCAGAAAAGACATCCTGCAATGGGAATCGAGGAGGACTCCTAAAACACCTTCTGAGTACTTGGGTATAGGTTGGACTTTTCCCAGTTTACTCGCCAACCCAGGCCCCCTAAAATGTTGATAGCCTGGGCCAGCTGCTGATTGAGGTGGATTCCTGAGTCTGCTACTAGCAGGATGTCATCTAGGTATGGGACCACGATTATTCCTTCCCTTCTCAGAAAGGCTACTACATCCGTCATTATCTTTGTAAAGATGCAAGGGGCTGAGGATAGGCTGATTGGAAAGCACGTAAACTGGAAATGGTGGCCTGATCCCTGATGATCTAAAGCAAACCTCAGATACTGGCGGTGGTTTGGGTGATTTGGCACGTGGTAGTATGAATCTCTTAGATCTAACGTGCACATGAAGGAGTCTTTCCCTATTAGCTGGATGCTTGATTTTATTGCCTCCATTTTGAATCTCTTGTACCTGACCCAATGATTCAGGGGCTTTAAGTTTATAATGGTCCGATATTTGCCCGAAGGTTTTTTTATGGAGAAAAGGGAGGAATAGTGACCCTGACCTATCTCTAAAACAGGTACCGGATCCACTGCTCCTATCTCCAAGAGGTTCTTGACGTCTGCCCAGAGTGTCTTTTGCATGGAGAGGGATTGGGGTTTGGTGGTGCAAAGCCGTTGAGGTGGGAGATAGAGAAGTGTATCCTGTACCCTTTGACTATGGTCCGCAGGATCCACTGGTTGCTCGTAATGGCCCTCCATTGTCCCAGGAAGCCCTGCAATCTCCCCTCTACCTTCCCGGCATCAAGACCTTCTCTGTGAGCCGGAAGAGAACTGGGTGGATCTACCCTTACCTCCACATGGGGTAACTCAACCTGCCTGATTTTCCCTTCCCCTTATAGTCCTGCCTAGGGGACTGACAGGGCCACGAAAGGAATGCAGTTTCATTTTTTTCCTCCGGGAACCCCTTTTTGTCGTCCGCGGCCTTCTCTAAAATGACATCTAGCACCGGACCGAAGACATGTATACCTGAGGAAGGGATGGAGCAGAGTTTACTCTTAGACTGGCTGCCCCTGACCATGTTTTAAGCTCGATGGCCCGCTGCGCCGAATTAGAGAGCACATTACTCCTAGCTGCAATTCTTACAGACTCCGCTGAAGCATCTGCTATAAACTGCATCACCATTTTTAGTATAGGGAGGGACTCCAACATAACCTCTCTAGGGATGTTAGCTTTTATCTGGGTGGTCAGCTCATCAATCCAGATGCACATAGATCTGGCTACCAAGGTGGCTGCTATAGCCGAAGATTACCAACTCCTTTTCAATAGTCCCGCTGCCTTCCTATCCATAGCGTCCTGCAGGCAGGAAGAATTCTCAAATGGTATTGAGGTCTTCTTTGTCACTTTGATAATAGGAATGTCCACTTTCGGAATTTCTTCCCAAGCCTTGATTTCCTCTGGGTCAAAGGGGAGACGGGCTTTAAAGTTCCTGGGAATGACCAGGTGCTTTTCCGTATCGTCCCATTCTTCCAGGATCATAGCCTTGATGTGTTGGTTGACTGGGAACACTCTATTCCTTTGCGTTCTCAGTCCCCCAAACATCTCATCTTGAATTGAGTGAGGGACCTCAGTCTCTTCCATTTTCATAGTAGCTCTCACAGCCTTCAATAGGTCATCCGTATTCTCAGATGAGAAAAAGTACTTCTTTCTCTCCTCCGAAGGCCTCGGGGGAAAACTCTCTTTTCCCTCCTCCATGTCTTCCTCTGAATAGAATGAGTACTGGGACGCTTCCTCTGAGGATTCCTCCATCTCCCATCTGGCTCTTTTGTGATGAGAAGTGTTCGGATCTGGATGTAGTGGGATGAGACTGGCAACCATGCTCTGGTGGACCTCTTCCCTAATTATTGCACGCATATCTGTTAAGAAGGACGCTTGTTCTTTCAGAAATTTTTAAACAAACCCAGCACATAACTGTTTTTTTATATGAATCTGCTAGCTTTGTATTGCATATCGGGCATCTCCTCATTCTCTTCCAGGAAGAGGAACTCGATATTAAGGGAGTCCCTTTATCCTAATATGAAAGACGGAAAATTTTTGCATTCACTCTTCATGGCCACTACGATATGTATTTGGTGAGGCAAGCGCTATGGGGTTACTTACACTGGCCAAGGACTGCTTGGCTGGTGCTTCTGAGCGGTGCAAATTAACCTCCATGGTTCAGACTGTGCACACCACACCATTCTGTCAGCACCCATTTATAGGGTCTTGCCTTGTCCAGGTGGCCTTCAGATTACCCCCACAGACCTTCCATGCATTCCTTGTTGGAACGCACGCTGCACCACCTCGATCAGAAGTGCCCCTTTAAACCGGAAGTGCACTCAATCAAAAGACATCCTCACGCTGGAACGTACGCTTGTCTGTGCGACCGGAAGTCAGCAGCTGGCAGCATCATGGAGCCGAGAGCCCTCCGGAGAGGGAAGCGGCATCGTCGGGAGCTCCGTCCTGCTCCACCAACAGGCTGCGGGACCCCCGCCCAGTGAGGAATTGGCTCCGGACCCTTTTGACAGCAGGAAGGGAAGAGATCCAGTCCCCTCTGATCCTGCTGAGCCCCGGTAAGCAGATTGTGCTCCTGCGCTCCTCTTGCTGCGCCCTGTCCTGCTAGGGACAGGAATAACACTGCGGGTGAGGCGGAAGGGGGGCTTTTAACCTCGTGTGTTTCCTGTCCCTAGAGGATGAATAAGACTACCATCTTGTTGTGCTGCCATGACGGATGACCTGTGGAAAATTAAATTTCTTCAATTAAAAGTTGTTTTAGCCTCAAATTTTTCATTCTCACAACCTGTAAATGAGAGAGAATGCTGTGAATTGTTAATCAATTTTTGTTGAATGCTCCGATATCCCATATGTAGTCAGTGTCTACTGTTTGCACACACCGCACGACACAGAAGGGAAGGAGCATTTTTTTTACATTTGGAGCACAATTTTGACTGCAGGAGTCGTCCACCAAGGATGCTATTTTGGAAACTACTCACCTCAAAGTGTTTATCTAGCGGTGTTGTGCTCTTTTCGGATTCAGAGAAGCTTTATGTAAGTTTATAACATTGCGTCGTGAAATTGAAAAATTTATTTTTTAGCCCCAATTATTTCCCTTTTGCAATGTTATCAGGAGAAATCGAATGCCACAAATTGTTTGCACTTTTTCTTGAGTTTACTGAAACCCCATATTTGGTTGGCATCTACTGTTTAGGCACATATCAGGTCTTGGAAAGAAAGGCACTCTGTTTGACTTTTGAACCACAATTTTGTTGGGAATAGATTTTGGACACCTTGTTGCATTTACAGAGCCCCCAGGGTGCCAAAATGGCAGAAACACACTGCAAGTGACACCATTTTGAAAACTACGCCTTTAAAGGAATTCATCTTAGAATGTAGTAACCTTTTGTAGACTCATATGTTCTTCATGAAAATGTACATATTTTTCAATGAAAATGTTTGTTTAGCCCCAAATTTTTCCTTTTGGAGCTAACATTTTTGGATTTCAAAATTTGTAAAGCCATTTTTCCTTAGTACGCCGAAACCTAATTTGTGGTCAGCAAAACTGTTTTGCCACACAGCATGGCACAGAAGAGAAGCAGTGCTATTTGATTTTTGGAGCTCTATTTTGTTTTGAATAGATTGTGAACACCTTGTTGGATTTTCAGAGTATTCTAGGTGTCAAAATGGCAGAAGCCCCAACAAGTAAGCTCATTTTGAAAACTACACCCATCCACTAATTTATCTAGGGGTGTAGTGAATGTCTTGAACTTAAAGGTTCCTGTCAAAAGTTTATATCATTGGGACACTGTTATGATAGTGTAGCAACTCAGGAAAATGGGCAACACATTAAAAACTGCAACTGACTCTGCCGCTTCCTGTACAGACTAGAGATCCTGACTCTACAGTCCCTAGTGGTTCCTGTGTGAGCTGAGATTGCCATTATCTAGTCTGTGATTAGGGCTATCTATGCTACCTGAAAGGCTGTTGAATGCTTTGCGTTCCTACTAAAGAACGAGAGGGCAGAGCAGAGTAAATTACCTGCAGAAAGGAAAGTGCACTGAAATAGAAAGAGATCCCAGAGTGAGTAAAACAAACCATGAGGATAAAGGATTAAGTGCGTACTTATAGCGAATATGCTGCCTATCTCCAAAAAAGAAACAGAAGATAGGTGCAGGGAAAAGAACATAAACGGCAAAGAGATGAACCATATCTAATCTTTCACTGATTGGCTTAAAGTACAGCAGTATGGCTGGACATCCAAATGAGACCATCACCAACAGGAAATAATACCAGCAGGGAAAAGTATATAAAGCCTCACCCGAAAGGTGATAGAACAGGCAAATGAGTAAATGAAAACACCTGTTACCCTAACAAGACAAAAGTAAGGAAAACAGAAACTAAACATGCAGAGAAAAGGTGTATCTCCTGTGGCTCAGTGTTCAGAGAAGACAACCACAAAGACAAACTTATGGGTTCAAACTCAGACGCATGACAGACCCAAACATGAAAAATTACATTTTTCCACTAAAATTATGCTTTATCTTCAATATTTTTTGTACAGTGGCTAATAGGAGAAAATAGAAAATATTATGTTTTACATATTGCATGGTCTAACTTGGACAAATGGTAGGGCTAGGAATGGAAGAAATGTTATTTTGCTTTTGGAGAGCAAATTTGTCTGGAATAGTTTGCAAGTGCCAATTGCAAAGCCTCAGAGGTACCTGAACAGCAGAAAAAAAAACCAAAGTGACTCCATTTCAGAAACTACACTTTTTTAAGAAATTCATCTAGAGTTATGGTGAGCATTTTAAAGCCGCAAATGCTTCATATACTTTTATAATGCTGAGATAATAAAAAAAAAAAAAAAGGGAAAAAAACATCATTTTTTTTTACTCGCACAAGGTTTTAATTGGTGGAAATGGAACCCAAAATTTATAAAGTGATTACTCCAGAATCCAGTAATACTCTGTGGTTGTAAACTACTGTTTGTGCACACAGGAGGGGGGTTCGAAAGGGAACAATCGCTGTTATTGCACAAAGTTGGCATAGTAGTTTGTGGGTGCCACTTTCAGCGCCCTTGAGGTTCTAGAGAAGCAGTAAACCCACAGAGTGACCTCATTTTGGAATCTACACCCTTCAGGCAATTCATCTAGGGGAATGGTGAGGAGTTTTATACCACAGATGTTTCACCAATTTCTTTACCATTGGGCTGTGTGAAAATGAAAAATTACATTTGTTACAACAGAAAGTAGATTTAGATCAAATTGAATGTTTCATCTTTATGGTAGTTGCTAAGGAAAAAGTACTCCATCATTTTATTATGTTTCTCCTATGTAATGCAATACCCTATATGTGGTTATAAACTTCCGTTGGGGCACACGGCACGGCTCATAAGAAAAGGCGCACCATTAGAAATTCACAAAATGTGAGCCCATTTTACAAATTACTCTCAGGTTAAGCATCTATGAATGTAGGTACTATCCGTATGACATGCGATGCAATCCACATCTAATGGATGCATCATTTCTGGGGCGGCTGAGAGCTGGTGTTATTATTCTGGGAAGGGGCCTTTATCCATGGAGCTTCTCAGCCAATTAATAACTTATCACAGGCTTGCCTGTTTATTAACCCCTTAATCCCATATGACGTACTATCCCGTCAAGGTGACCTGGGACTTAATTCCCAGTGATGGGATAGTACGTCATATGCAATCGGCCGCGCTCACGGGGAAGATCGCGGTCGGGTGTCAGCTGACTATCGCAGCTGACATCCGGCACTATGTGCCAGGAGCGGGCACTCGACCGCTCCTCGCACATTAATCCCTGGAACACTGCGATCAAATATGGTTGCAGCGTTGTGGGGGGCATAGGGAAGCATCGCGCAGGGAGGGGGCTCCCTGCGGGCTTTCGTGAGACCCTCGGTACAAGGCGACGTGCTCAGCTTGTACCGAGCGTCTCCTCCCTGCAGGCCCCAGATCCAAAATGGCCGCCTGTAAGCCTGGAGCAGTGCACGTCAGATCGCTGATCTGACACAGTGCTCTGCAAACTGTCAGATCAGCGACCTGTCACTGTATAGTGAGATGTCCCCCTCCCCCCCCCCCCCGGGATAATGTGATAATGTAAAAAAAAAATGTAGATGTGTAAAAAAAAATAAAAAATTCCTAAATAGAGAAAAAAAATATTATTCCCATAAATACATTTCTTTATCTAAATAAAAAAAGCAATAAAAGTACACATATTTAGTATCGCCGCATCTATAACGACCCGACCTATAACACTGTCCCACTAGTTAATCCCTTCAGTGAACATCGTAAAAAAAAAGGGGCAAAAAACAACGCTTTATTATCATACCGCTGAACAAAAAGTGAAACACCACGTGATCAAAAAGACGGATATAAATAACCATGGTACCGCTGAAAACGTCATCTTGTCCCGCAAAAAACGAGCCACCATACAACATCTTCAGCAAAATTAAAAAGTTATTGTCCTCAGAATAAAGCGATGCAAAAAAAAAAAAAATTTTTCTATAAAATAGTTTTTATCGTATAAAAGCGCCAAAACATAAAAAAAGATATAAATTAGGTATCACAGGAATCGTACTGTTTTACCAAACATTGAACGGTATAAACTTTCCTTCCCCTCCGCCCCCCCCCCCCCCCACACACACACACACACAAACAAAAAAAAGGAAATTCATGAATGGCTGGTTTTTGGTCATTCTGCCTCACAAAAATTGGAATAAAAAGCGATCAAAAAATGTCATGTGCCCGTAAATGTTACCAATAAAAACGTCAACTCATCCCGCAAAAAACAAGACCTCACATGACTCTATGGACCAAAATATGGAAAAATTATAGCTCTCAAAATGTGGAGACGCAAAAACTATTTTTTGCAATAAAAAGCGTCTTTTAGTGTGTGACAGCTGCCAATCATAAAAATACGCTAAAAAACCTGCTATAAAAGTAAATCAAACCCCCCTTCATGACCCCCTTAGTTAGGGAAAAATAATAAAATTTAAAAAATGTATTTATTTCCATTTTCCCATTAGGGTTAGGGTTGGGGCTAGGGTTAGGGCTAGGGTTAGGGCTAGGGTTGGGGCTAAAGTTAGGGTTAGGGTTGGGGCTAAAGTTAGGGTTAGGGCTACAGTTAGGGTTGGGGCTAAAGTTAGGGTTGGGGCTAAAGTTAGGGTTAGGGCTCCAGTTATGGATGGGGCTAAAGTTAGGGTTATGGTTTTGATTACATTTACGGTTGAGATTAGGGTTAGTGGTGTGTCAGGGTTAGGGGTGTGGTTAGGGTTGGGATTAGGGTTAGGGGTGTGTAGGGGTTAGGGGTGTAGTTGGGATTATGGTTAGGGGTGTGTTTGGGTTAGGGTTTCAGTTACAATTGGGGATTTCCACTGTTTAGGCACATCAGGACTCTCCAAACGCGACATGGCGTCTGATCTCAATTCCATCCAGTTCTGTGTTGAAAAAGTAAAACCGTGCTCCTTCCCTTCCGAGCTCTCCCGTGTGCCTAAACGGGTTTACCCCAACATATGGGGTATCAGCGTACTCAGGACAAATTGGACAACAACTTTTGGGGTCCAGTTTCTCTTGTTACCCTTGGGAAAATAAAAATTTGGAGGGCTAAAAAACAATTTTTGTGGGAAAAAAATGATTTTTTATTTTCAAGGCTCTGCGTTATAAACTGTAGTGAAACAACTTGGGGGTTCAAAGTTCTCACAACACACCTAGATAAGTTCCTTGGGGGGTCTAGTTTCCAATATGGGGTCACTTGTGAGGGGTTTCTACTGTTTAGGCAGATCAGGGGCTCTGCAAATGCAACGTGATGCCTGCAGAACAATCCATCTAAGTCTGCATTCCAAATGGCGCTCTTTCCCTTCTGAGCTCTGCCATGCGCCCAAACGGTGGTCCCCCCCCCACATATGGGGTATCAGTGTACTCAGGACAAATTGGACAACAACTTTTGGGGTCCAATTTCTTCTCTGACCCTTGATAAAATAAAAAATTGGGAGCAAAAAGATCATTTTTGTGAAAAAATATGATTTTTACGGCTCTGCATTATAAACTTCTGTGAAGCACTTGGTTGGTCAAAGTACTCACCACACATCTAGATAAGTTCCTTAGGGGGTCTACTTTCCAAAATGGTGTCACTTTTGGGGGGTTTCAATGTTTAGGCACATCAGGGGCTCTCCAAACGCAACATGGTGTCCCATCTCAATTCCAGTCAATTTTGCATTGAAAAGTCAAACGGCGCTCCTTCCCTTCTGAGCTCTGTCATGCGCCCAAACAGTGGTTTACCCCCACATATGGGGTATCGGCATACTCAGCACAAATTGTACAACAACTTGGGGGTCCATTTTCTCCTGTTACTCTTGGTAAAATAAAACAAATTAGAGCTGAATAATTTTTTTGTGAAAAAAAGTTAAATGTTCATTTTTTTTCCAAACATTTCAAAAATTCCTGTGAAACACCTGAAGGGTCAATAAACTTCTTGAATGTGGTTTTGAGCACCTTGAGTGGTTCAGTTTTTAGAATGGTGTCACACTTGGGTATTTTCTATCATATAGACCCCTAAAAATGACTTTAAATGTGATGTGGTCCCTAAAAAAAAATGGTGTTGTAAAAATGAGAAATTGCTGGTCAACTTTTAACCCTTATAACTCCCTAAGAAAAAAAATTTGGTTCCAAAATTGTGCTGATGTAAAGTAGACATGTGGGAAATGTTACTTATTAAGTATTTTGTGTGACATATCTCTTTGATTTAAGGGCATAAAAATTCAAAGTTGGAAAATTGCGAAATTTTCTAAATTTTCGCCAAATTTCTGTTTTTTCACAAATAAACGCCGGTAATATGAAAGAAATTTTAACACTATCATGAAGCCCAATATGTCACAAGAAAACAATGTCAGAATCACCGGGATCCGTTGAAGCGTTCCAAAGTTATAACCTCATAAAGGGACAATGGTAAAAATTGGCCCGGTCATTAACATGCCCCCTTGGGGCTTAAGGGGTTAAAAAGGGAGGACCCCTCCCCCCTCAGCTGCCCCAGAAATGGTGCATTCATTAGATGTGCCAATTCTGGTGCTTAGCCTCGGCTCTTTCCGATTGCCCTGGTTCGTTGGCATTCAGGGTAACTGTTTTGGGGTTGATGTCAGCTTTGTAATATCCGCTGACATCAAGCCCAGGGGTTAGTAATGGAGAGGAGTCTGTCAGACACCCCCATTACTAACCCCGTAAGTTAAAATAACAATGTGAGCGAACCATTAGGATGCATTTGGACAACTGTATAAATCGGTCCGAGATTGAACTGCAATACTCGTACTAACCACGACTCTCTTGACATGAGCGTGACAACTGCATAGAAATAAACAAAGCTGTCACTCTCGGGTCTGTAGAGCCTCGGCCAGTCCATTCATTGGACTCTGACCGATTTATTTGATCGTCTGAATAAACTCTTGCTAGGTATCTGTGACAAAATCCACAACTGAATTTGGCAGCTGAATTTTTTCTCCCATGTGAACTTACCCCTTGATCTAGAAAAGAGAACAATACTGTGGCATTTGAACACATAAGTTCTTTTTGTTTGTATTTTACATGATGTGAGCTAAAGAACGCTGTGTATATTCTCTTATGCACATAGGAATATTCATGTGGATGGAAAATCCCTTTAAAAATTGATCACACTCCTAGTTGACAGTACATGGAGCATAGATTTCTGACCTGCTACTTGTCATGAGTAAAAGTAAAAAAAAGAAAACAGCTCATGAAAGACATCAACCGAGCATATCAATCTTTGTCAAATGTGTAGTATGCGATCTTTCGTGCCATATGGAAAAGGATCTTGTGTTACTTATTTTACTTTTCTCTGAGTCATACTTCTGGGAAGCAAAATGAAAGCGTTCACCCATAGATGAAAACTGACATAAAAGGTGATGAGAGCTCTCTTTCCATTATCGGTTTAATATTCTTGACTGTACCTCCATGTGTTCAGGTTGAGGGTGAGACGCCCATAGGTCAGTGACACAGTGTTCCATGGAAATACCCTGTTATATAGTTATATAGCTCTTCCACTTAATAACCTGTCTGTCACACTAATAGAAACAGCATAACATTGTGAAGGTGAGAAACAATAGTGAAGAAAACGTCCATAATAGTGCTGGGAAAGCAGAAACAATACCCACACCTAAGACATAAGCACATGCGTTTTTTTGGTGAACATGTGTTGATTTTTTTTTTGCATGATTTAAATGTACTAGCTATTCAGTAGGATAACTAGAGTCTGGAGGGCTCTGGTGCAAAATTTGTACCTAGCCCCACCTATAAGTTAATTTGATGAATCGGTCCTTCTAGCTTTTTAGATTCTATAATAATATTAATAATAATCTTTATTTTTATAAAGCAAGGAATAATATTAGTAGGATAATAAAACCTAACTTTTAAGGTGTAATCAAATAAAAACAGGGGAACACATTTATGAACAATACCATAAAGAAAGTGCTCAAAAATACCAGTTCAGATAATAAATAGTTTGGTCTCACCCCTTTGATGTCCTGGAAAAGGCTATGCTTCCAATAAGGAAACCAGGGGAAGCGGTATGTTGCATTGGCTGCCCTGTCATGCCCCGTGCCAGTCTCCCGTAGTCTCCTGTCCTGACAAGGACAGTACCCAAGTGTGGTCATGTCTTAGAAGATGTCCCTTAATTCCCTCCTGATGCGTTTCATCCACTAGTCGAAGTGGACTCATTATGGGAATGGGAGTATATAGAGATATTAGGGTTCTGAGTTTCAGAACCATAGTGAATATTTTTGGACATCTTTGCACATGCCAATTTTCAGTTATTTCTCATAACCCCTTTCCCATGTACAGCACCATGGAATTAATGGTGCTATATAAATAAATAATAATAAATTTAATTTATGCATAAAATTGAGGGTCCCTCTTCCACATATACAGTGGGGGAAAGTATTTGATCCCTTGCTGATTTTGTTAGCCCAATGACAAAGACATGAATAGTCTATAATTTTAAGTGTAGGTTAATTTTAACATTGCGAGATAGAATATCAAAAATAAAATCCAGAAAATCACATTGTATACATTTATATAAATGTATTTGCATTTTTCAGTGAGATTAAGTATTTGATTCTTCTGGCTAACAAGACTTAACCCTTGTTAGCAAGCACAGCAAGCAGTCAGATGTTTTTTGTAGCTGATGATGAGGTTTGCGCACATGTGAGGAGGATTTTTGGTCCACTACTCTTTGCAGATCATCTCTAAATCATTAAGATTTTGAGGCTGTCGCTTGGTAACTCAGAGCTTCAACTCCTTCTATAAGTTTTCTATGGTATTAAGGTCTGGAGATTGGCTAGTCCACTCCATGACCTTAATGTGTTTTTGAGCCACTCCATTGTTGCCTTGACTGTATGTTTTGGGTCATTGTCTTGCTGAAAGACTCAGCCACGACCTATTTTTAATGTCTTAGCGTAGTGAAGGAGGTTGTCACTTAGGATTTTATCGTAAATGGCTACATCCATTCTTCCATTGATGTGGTGAAGTAGTCTTGTGGCCTTAGCAAAGACCCCCCAAAACACCTCTATGCTTGACAGTGGGGATGGTGTTCTTTGGGTCATAGGCAGCATTTGTCTTCCCCCAAACACGGCGAGTTGAGTTAATGCCAAAAACCTTAATTTTTGTCTCATCTGAGCACCGCACCTTCTCCCAATCACTCACAGAATCATCCAGTTGTTCATTGGCAAGCTTCAGACAGGCCTGCACATGTACCTTCTTGAGCAGGGGGACCTTGCGGGCACTGCAGGATTTTAAATCTTTACGGCGTAATGTGTTACCAATGTCTTTCTTGGTGACTGTGGTCTCAGCTGCCTTGAGATCATTAACAAGTTCCCCCGTGTAATTTTAGGCTGATCTCTCACCTTCCTCATGATCAAGGATACCCCTTGAGGTAAGATCTTGCATGGTGTCCCATATCGATGTCGATTGACAGTCACTTTGTATTTCTTCCATTTTCTTACTATGGCACCAACCGTTGTCTCCTCACCCAGCGTCTTACTTATGGTTTTGTAGCCCATTCCTGCTTTGTGCAGGTCTACGATCTTGTCCCTGACAGCCTTAGAAAGCTCTTTGGTCTTGTCCCTGTTGTAGAGGTTGAGTCTGACTGATTAATTGAGTCTGTGGACAGCAGTCTTGCATCTTGTGTACCTGTCTTGTTAGGTTCCCGTGCGGTCGGCGGCACGTCAAAACGACGCACGCAGAGGCATCTGCAGACAAACATGTCCATGCGTACCCACTGTTAAAGATAGGTACGCAAAACGCATGCGTAGCTGTGCGGATATGAAGGGAAAAAGTATGCAGCCTTACGCAGGGCTGCCGAACGCAAATGTGTACTTAGCCTAAGACCGCTGCCTTTAATGCATGTAACGAGGTGATTAGGAGCGTCTAACAGGTCTGGATGAGCCAGAACGCTTAATGGTTGGTAGAGGATCAAATACTTATTTCTCACTGCAAAATGCAAATAAATGTATATAATTTATACAATGTGATTTTCTGGATTTTATCTTTGATATTCTATCTCTCAATGTTAAAATTAATCTACCCTTAAAACTATAGACTGTTCATGTCTTTGTCAGTGGGTAAGCTTACAAAATCAGCAAGGGAATTATATACTTATTTCCCCCTCTGTATATGTGAAAGAGTATACCTATGATGAGGGACCCTAAATTTTATACATAAATTAAATTTATAATATTACCAAAATATGAGTGCATTGAAGCACTCACAGACCACTATGACACACAAAAATATAATAAAATCAATAAAGTTTATTGAAAAACAATTTTAAAACAATACAAAAATACCATATGAGGATATCAAAAAGACTCTGACAAAATTCCATATTTAAGCAGCAGGAATGTAGTTATGTATCTCGTGGGAAGCATGCTAGTACCATAAAAAATTGTAACCTTGGTCAAGTAAAAAAACTCACATAAAAATCATTTAAGGTCCTAATGTTATGTATATAAACCTGGATGATAAGAGCCTAGTTTCACTTAGACGCCCATGGAATCATATATTTGCAGCTGGTTAGAAAATACTATTAAAACATAGCTTTTATTATTATACGCTAAAATCACTATATTACCACGTGGTTACAAAGTGCCGGTGCTCACAACATAGTGCAAAACATAAAACCGTAAGAAAATCTTGGCAAACCACACATATGCCTCTTTCCCAGGGTTAGTAGAATTTTAGCCCTTTATTGGGTATAGCAGATAATGGAGATACCACATCAGTCCCCTTTACTATTGCTTGTTACCTCTGAGGGGCGTTTTTTCTTTCAGCACCTTCCCTGGACACGGAAAGAGTGCTATACATTTCACCCCACAGTTAACCTAGTAATGTGACCAAAATCCGTCTGGTTTAGACCAACAAACCAATGTACATGCTGGCATATGCCCAGAAAACACAGCGGATCCTCTTGCTGTCACTTATTACTGCATATGGTGTTTACACATAAAACGCATGCTCCATAAATAAACAGAGGAATACAGAAACCTCTCTCATGTTATTAAACCATAGATGCTTCCGGAATACATATATACCCCTCTCAATACACTGGTAGGTATATGTTCAATTGGTGCATCGAATGGATTTATATCAAAATATGTTAAGGTTTATACTCATCCATGGGACCGGGTCTTCCCAGCGGTGCCTTTTCAGAGTGCCAGGGATCCTTCTCTTTGATAAGTGCAACGTAGCACTCCGTTCCTCAATCCCTCTAGAGCTGATGTCTCCCAACGTTTCATAATAATATTCATCAGGGGGGTACTGACATCTTAGCAGCATACATCGGTGAGCATTGAGCATTGCCAGGGAAGGTGCTGAAAGAAAAAACGCCCCTCAGAGGTAACAAGCAATAGTAAAGGGGACTGATGTGGTATCTCCATTATCTGCTATACCCAATAAAGGGCTAAAATTCTACTAACCCTGGGAAAGAGGCATATGTGTGGTTTGCCAAGATTTTCTTACGGTTTTATGTTTTGCACTATGTTGTGAGCACCGGCACTTTGTAACCACGTGGTAATATAGTGATTTTAGCGTATAATAATAAAAGCTATGTTTTAATAGTATTTTCTAACCAGCTGCAAATATCTGTAGACTATACGGGTTGTATTTCAATATTGTCCTTCGCTGATAAAGAGCCCATGGAATCATAGTAGATAAAGTTAATGCTTACCCATGTTGAATATCGCTGCAGTAGTGCCCCTGTATATGTGGAAGAGTATACCTATGATGAGGGACCCTAAATTTTATACATAAATTAAATTTATGAGATCAAATAACTGAAAATTGGCATGTACATATTTATTTGCCCATTTTGTGATGAAGCCCCTAAGGGTATGTGCAGACGTTGCGGTTTTTCCCGTGGATTTGCGGCAATTTTGATGCTGCGAATCTGCAACAGTTTCCCATGCGGTTTACAGTACCATGTAAACCCAATCCGCTGTGCTCATGCTGCGGAGAAAAACGTGCGGAAACGCAGCATTGTTTTTTACGTAGCATGTTAATTCTTTGTGCGGATCTGCAGCGTTTCTGCACCCATTGACTTGCATTGAGTCGGACACATCCACAGCAAAACCGCAGATCTAAAAAAGATCTGCGGTTTAGCTCTGGGGGAAACGCTGCAGATCGGGAGGAGGGAGTGTGTGAGGGGAGTGTGGGTGGTGACTGTGTGCGTGTATGTGTGCGGGGCCTGCGGGCGGTCGCGGCTCTATGCAGGGCTGTCGGGGGTCTGTGCCGAACTCTGTGCGGGGCTGTCGGGGGTCTGTGCGGGGCTGTCGGGGGTCTGCCGTGACTGTCGAGGGTCTTCCGGGGGTGTGTGTGGGGCTGTCGGGGTCTGCCATAACTGTCGGGGGTCTGTCGTGGCTGTCGGGGGTCTGTGCGGGCTGTCAGGGGGGTCTTGGGGGTGTGTGTGTGCATGCAGGCATGCCTGCTACAGTTACAGTGATTGATACATTAGCCAATGATGGGACAGTAGTAGTCCCATCATCCGGCTAATGTGTTGAATGTAAAAAAAACCCACATACACAACTAGCTTTTCTAGCTATAAAATATAGGGGGACCCCACATCATTTTTTTTTTAGGGTCCCCCTATTTTAATAGCCAGTAAGGGCTACGAAGACAGCTGCGGGCTGATATTCATAGCCTGGGAAGGGGCCATGGGTATTACCCCCTTCCCAGTCTACAAATATTGGCCCCTGGCCTTCGACTTTCCCCCTCTGGCGCAGAAAATTGCGCGGGAGCCCACAACACTTTTTTTCCTTTTTTTTTTTTTATTAAACGTTCATTAATCAACATCGGCCTTGCTATTATACAGTTGTGGCCAAAATTATTGACACCCCTGCAATTCTGTCAGATAATACTCAGTTTCTTCCTGAAAATGATTGCAATCACAAATTCTTTGTAATTATTATCTTCATTTAATTTGTCTTAAATGAAAAAACACAAAAGAGAATGAAGCAAAAAGCAAAACATTGATCATTTCACACAAAACTCCAAAAATAGGCAGACAAAAGTATTGGCACCATCAGCCTAATACTTGGTTGCACAGCCTTTAGCCAAAATAACTGTGACCAACCGCTTCCGGTAACCATCAATGAGTTTCTTACAATGCTCTGCTGGAATTTTAGACCATTCATCTTTGGCAAACTGCTCCAGGTCCCTGATATTTGAAGGGTGCCTTCTCCAAACTGCCATTTTTAGATCTCTCCACAGGTGTTCTATGGAATTCAGGTCTGGACTCATTGCTGGCCACCTTAGAAGTCTCCAGTGCTTTCTCTTAAACCATTTTCTAGTGCTTTTTTGAAGTGTGTTTTGGGTCATTGTCCTGCCTGAAGACCCATGACCTCTGAGGGAGACCCAGCTTTCTCACACTGGGCCCTACATTATGCTGCAAAATTTGTTGGTAGTCTTCAGACTTCATAATGCCATGCACACGGTCAAGCAGTCCAGTGCCAGAGGCAGCAAAGCAACCCCAAAACATCAGGGAACCTCCGCCATGTTTAACTGTAGGGACCGTGTTCTTTGAATGCCTCTTTTTTTCTCCTGTAAACTCTATGTTGATGCCTTTGCCTAAAAAGCTCTACTTTTGTCTCATCTGACCAGAGAACATTCTTCCAAAACGTTTTAGGCTTTTTCAGGTAAGTTTTGGCAAACTCCACCCTGTCTTTTTTATGTCTCGGGGTAAGAAGTGAGGTCTTCCTGGGTCTCCTACCATACAGTCCCTTTTCATTCAGACGCCGACGGATAGTACGGGTTGACACTGTTGTACCCTCGGACTGCAGGGCAGCCTGAACTTGTTTGGATGTTAGTCGAGGTTCTTTATCCAACATCCGCACAATCTTGCGTTGAAATCTCTTGTCAATTTTTCTTTTACGTCCACATCTAGGGAGGTTAGCCACAGTGCCAAGGGCTTTAAACTTCTTGATGACACTGCGCATGGTAGACACAGGAACATGCAAGTCTTTGGAGATGGATTTGTAGCCTTGAGATTGCTCATGCTTCCTTGCAATTTGGATTCTCAAGTCCTCAGACAGTTCTTTGGTCTTCTTTCTTTTCTCCATGCTCAATGTGGTACACACAAGGACACAGGACAGAGGTTGAGTTAACTTTAATCCATGTCAACTGGCTACAAGTGTGATTTAGTTATTGCCAACACCTGTTAGGTGCCACAGATAAGTTACAGATGCTGTTAATTACACAAATTAGAGAAGCATCACATGATTTTTCGAACAGTGCCAATACTTTTGTCCACCCCCTTTTTATGTTTGGTGTGGAATTATATCCAATTTGGCTTTAGGACAATTCTTTTTGTGTTTTTTCATTTTAGGGCTCTTCTCCATTTGCGAGAAACACGTTTTTGTCTCGCATGTGAAAACCAAGCTCTGGCGCCGGCACTTGGGAGCTTAGCGTGCAGCTCCATGTGTTGCTATGCAGCCGCACGCTCCGCTCTGGAGTGCCGTTACCAGATCTTGGTTTTCACATGCGAAACACGGACGTTTTCTCGCAAATGGAAAAGAGCCCTAAGACAAATTAAATGAAGATAATAATAATAACAAAGAATTTGTGTTTGCAGTCATTTTCAGGAAGAAACTGAGTATTATCTGACAGAATAGCAGGGGTGTCAATACTTTTGGCCACAACTGTATATCTATGGATATATCTATCTATAGATACATATATATATCTATCCATATATCTATCTGGCTACTTTCACACATCAGGTTTTTTGCCGTCAGGCAAAGTTCAGCGAGTTTTGAAAAAAAGGATCAGTTTTTTTCTCATTGAGTTGTATTGGCACCAGATTGCGCCTGATGGCCACACTTTTCATCCGTTTTTTGCCGGATCCGTCAAAAAAAGCTGTTTGCGGTGGACAGAACGTTTTTTCTGTCTGGCGAAAAAACGCACAGTGATGGATCCTGCAAAAAACATATGAAACTGAGATGTGAAATGATGAATCCGGCCTCCGAATTCGTTTTTTCATGCATTTTTTTCCATTGAAATCATGCACATTTTCCGTTTTCTCTCTCTAAAAAAAAACGGATCAGTTGCATCAGTTTTTTACTATTTGCAATAGATCAGTTTTTTCAAAAATTCGCCGGATCCTGCCAGACGGAAAAAACTGATGTGTGAAAGTAGCCTAACTATCCATATATCCATCTACATCTATCCATAGATAGATCTATCCATAGATCTATCTATTCATATACAGTATCTATAGATCTATCTATATGTAGATCTATCTATATATCTATTTCAATCCTTCTATCTATAGATAGATAGATAGATACAGTCATGGACAAAAATTTGGAGAATGAGACAAATATTAATTTTTCCAAAGTCTACTGCTTCATTTTTTCTAATGGCAATTTGCATATACTCCTGAATGTCAGAGTGATCAGCTTAACAGCAATTACTGTATTTGCAAAGTCAATATTTGCCCAGAAAATGAACTTTAACCCCCAAAACACATTTCAACATCATTGCAGTCCTGCCTTAAAAGGAGCAGCTAACATCGTTTTAGTGATTGATCCATTAACACAGGTGTGGGTGTTGATGAGGACAGGGCTGGCGATCAATCAGTCATGATTAAGTAAGAATGACATCACTGGACACTTTAAAAGGAGGCTGGTGCTTGGTATCATTGTTTCTCTTCAGTTAATCATGGTTATCTCTAAAGAAACACGTGCAGCCATCATTGCACTGCACAAAAATGGCCTAATAGGGAAGAGTATCGCAGCTACAAAGATTGCACCTCAGTCAACAATCTATCGCATCATCAAGAACTTCAAGGAGAGAGCTTCCATTGTTGTCAAAAAGGCTCCAGGGCGCCCAAGAAAGACCAGCAAGCGCCAGGACCATATCTTAAAACTGTTTCAGCTGCGGGATCGGACTACCAGCAGTGCCGAGCTTGCTCAGGAATGACAGCAGGCTGGTGTGAGTGCTTCTGCACGCACTGTGAGGCGGAGACTCTTTGAGCAAGGCCTGGTTTCAAGGAGGGCAGCAAAGAAGCCACTTCTCTCGAGAAAAAACATCAGGGACCGCCTGATATTCTGCAAAAGGTACAGGGAGTGGACTGCTGAGGACTGGGGCAAAGTCATTTTGTCTGATGAATCCCCTTTTCGATTGTTTGGGACATCTGGAAAACAGCTTATTCGGAGAAGAAGAGGTGAGCGCTACCACCAGTCTTGTCTCATGCCAACTGTAAAGCATCCTGAAACCATTCATCTGTGGGGTTGCTTCTCAGCCAAGGGAATCGGCTCACTCACAGTCTTGCCTAAAAACACAGCCATGAATAATGAATGGTACCAGAATGTCCTCCAAGAGCAACTTCTCCCAACTGTCCAAGAGCAGTTTGGCGCCCAACAATGCCTTTTCCAGCATGATGGAGCACCTTGCCATAAAGCAAAGGTGATAACTAAATGGCTCATGGAACAAAACATAGAGATTTTGGGTCCATGGCCTGGAAACTTCCCAGATCTTAATCCCATTGAGAACTTGTGGTCAATCATCAAGAGACGGGTGAACAAACAAAAACCAACAAATTTTGGCAAAATGCAAGCATTGATTATGCAAGAATGGACTGCTATCAGTCAGGATTTGGTCCAGAAGTTGATTGAGAGCATGCCAGGGAGAATTGCAGAGGTCTTGAAGAAGAAGGGTCAACACTGCAAATATTGACTAGCTGCATTAACTCATTCTAACTGTCAATATAACCTATTGGTACTCATAATATGATTGCAATTATATTTCTGTATGTGATATAAACATCAGACAAACACTAATAAAAACCAGAGGGCAGCAGATCATGTGAAAATATAATTTTGGTGTCATTCTCAAAAATTTTGGCCATGACTGTAGATAGATAGATAGCTAGATAGTGCTGCCATCGTTTTTCTGGATAATAGATAGATAGATAGATAGATAGATAGATAGATAGATAGATAGATAGATAGATAGAAGGAATGAGATAAATATATCTATGGATAGATGTAGATAGATATATGGATAGATAGATATATCTATCCATATATCTATCTACATCTATCCATAGATATACTACATCTATCCATAGATATATTTATCTCATTCCTTCCATCTATCTATCTATATCCCATTCCTTCCATCTATCTATCTATGATATGAATGAGATAGATAGATAGATAGATAGATAGATAGATAGATAGATGATAGATATAATAGATGGATAGAAGGAATGAGATAGCTATAGATAGATAGATAGATAGATAGAAAGAATGAGCTAGATAGATAGATGACAGATAGATCTATAGATAGATAATATCTATCGATCTATGTATAGATATATCTATTTATCTATCCCATTCCTTCCATCTATCTATTGATAGAAGGAATGAGAGATAGATATAATAGATAGATAGAAGAAATGAGATAGATGATAGATAGATAGAAGGAATGAGATAGATAGAAGGAATGAGATAGATGATGGATATAATAGATAGATAGAAGAAATGAGATAGATGATAGATAGAATAGATAGAAAGAATGAGCTAGATAGATAGATAGATGACAGATAGATCTATAGAAAGATAATATCTATCGATCTATGTATAGATCTATTTATCTATCTCATTCAATCTATCATCTATCTCATTCCTTCTGTCTGTGTCTATTGAAGGAATGAGATAGATGATAGATATAATAGATAGATAGAAGAAATGAGATAGATGATAGAAGGAATGAGATAGATGATAGATAGAATAGATAGAAAGAATGAGCTAGATAGATAGATCTATAGATAGATAATATCTATCGATCTTTGTATAGATCTTTCTATCCATCTAGCTAATTCCTGCTATCTATCTATCTATCTATCTATCTATCTATCTATCTCATTCCTTCTATCTATCGCATTCCTTCTATCTATCTGTCTATCTATCTGTTTATCTGTGTGTAATGGAGGGTGGGTTGGATAAATGTAAAAGAGGAGGTTGGACAAGAAATGACATCATAAATCTTTTTTTTGTTCAATAATACATCTTTATTTAGCTTTCAAAAATGTGAAAAAAGCGCATAAACGCACCTGCGTTTTCAGCCAAGAGCTGCGGATTTAGTGCAGAAAAATACGCAGGCAAATCTGCAACGTGTGCACATACCCTAAAAATTTCTGGTGCAAGCAATTTCTTTCATAAGTCACATGCTTAGTGAAAGGAAGTCAACCTTTATGCACATCACAAGAAGAAGGAAATTGCATTGGCGTTTGAATCATTCTTATCTTGTATGTGTTCTATCAGAGAACGGGAGCCATTTTGGTGATTGATCTATGATGCTCTCTGGGGCAGACAAATAATGGCCTGATGGTCTTTCCTATGTAAAACAATTCAAAGGGACAAAAAATAATGTAAACTACATAACATGCTCTACAGGTAATGAAATCCCTGACTACATGTGAAATGCCCCCTATCTGGAGCTGTTTGGTTAAAGTTAAATATAAAGAACAAATAGAACAATCCCCACATTTTGAAACTATCTTATGGACTCAAATTTTCTAACCAAAATATCCTTTACATTGAAGTTTTAAGAGATCGTGAGTACAATTTCCTTCTTTTGATGTTATGCCACTGTTTATTTTTGTTTTTGTTTTTTTTCAAAACGCACCTGAAGTCTCTGAATGTTCTAGCCTGTCTCAGCTT
Organism: Ranitomeya imitator; assembly: GCF_032444005.1. NCBI lineage: Eukaryota > Metazoa > Chordata > Amphibia > Anura > Dendrobatidae > Ranitomeya > Ranitomeya imitator. The sequence continues at coordinate 289,398,684 of NC_091287.1, forward strand.
ACATTTCAGAGGAGTGATTAGCAGTGGCACACATCTCCCCTGCATGCCACCTGTTTGCAATTTAAGTGTCACATGGTCTGTCAATATACACACCATTTCTGAAGTTAACAGGCCTGTTAGACAAGTCAGGAGCAAAGATGTTGAGAAGTTCAAGTCAGGGTTGGGATTTTAAAGAACAAAAAATACCAATCTCTGATGATACTCTAGAGCACCATCAAATCCATTATCATCAAATGGAAAGAACATGATACCACAACAAATCTGCCAAGAGGAGGCAGCTCACCAAAACTCTCAGCCCGAGCAAGGAGGGCATTAATCAGAGAGGCAGCACAGACATCAAAAGTAATCCTGAAGGAGCTGCAGAGTTCCCAAGCAGAGACTGTCCATATGTCCATACGTGCACAATAAGTCGCACAATCCATAGAGGTGGCCTTTATGGAAGAGTGGGCAGAAAAAAAGCTTTTACTTACACACACAAATTGTAAGGCTCATTTTGAGTTTGCCAAAAGACCGATGTAAAATGGATGATTTTGCATGCGCTCTTGTGAACCATCAATAAGAAAAACTAGGATAAAGTTACTACAATGTTCCTTGTTCTTTTTTGGGAAAGGTGCTGAATGCTGACCATTGAATACTTATATATTTCATACTAGATGGTGGCCCGATTCTAACGTATCGGGTATTCTAGAATATGTAGGTAGTATATAGCACAGGCTACGTACTATATTGCACAGTGACGTAGTATATAACACAACTGACGTAGTATATAGCATAGCTACGTAGTATATAAGACAGCTACGTAGTATATAACACAACGTACGTAGTATATAGCAGTGCTATGTAGTATATAACACAGCCACGTAGTGTATTGCACAGGTATGTAGTATATTAGTCAGCCACGTAGTATATAGCAGAGCCATGTAGTATATAACATAGAGTGCGTTACACCGCGGTCCGTTAACGCTGGCATTAACCCTGTGTGAGCGCTCAGCGCTGACTGCAGGGCACTAAAGCAGCGGCCATTTCGCTGCCAGACTGTGGCTGTCGCTGATTGGTCGTGGCAATGGTCGTGGGCGTTTTGCAACGACCAATCAGCGACTTGGATTTCCATGACAGACAGAGGCCGCGACCAATGAATATCCGTGACAGACAGAAAGACGGAAGTGACCCTTAGACAATTGTATAGTAGACTAGATGGCAGCCCGATTCTAAAGAATCGGGAGTCTAGAATCCATATATACTTTATTTATTCAAATGTAAGAATAATACAATTAATAAATAATAGTAAGAAAGAACAAAAAATGGCTGCACTCACCAGCTCTTGACAATTCTTGTTATTTAAGGTACAGTTACACAGGATCCATGAACATGCTTATGAGGGGAGGGATGAAAGACATCAGACTTAGCACGCTGTTTGCGCTTACGTGCGGCATCGGCGGCTTTTCTCTCTGCATCATTACCATACTTTATATCAGACCTGATCTTACGTGCGCCATCATAAGCTTTGGACTCTGTGTCATTCGTATACTTAACAGTGTCCATGCGCTTGCATCTATCCTCTGTACTCTTGTTAGCACGCTGTTTGCGCTTACGTGCGGCATCGGCGTCTTTTTGCTCTGCATTATTAGTATACTTTCTATCAGACCTAATCTTACGTGCGCCATCAGCAGCTTTGGGCTCTGTGTCATTAGTATCCTTACTATTAGAGCTCATGTTGGCTAAGCTAAACAGCTTTAAGCGTGGTGGTGGCAAACAACAGGTTAATAAGAGGCAGTGTCAGGTAGTAGGAAAATAGCCAGTTAATAATAGGCAATAGTTCTTTGCAGGAATGCAGATATTAATAAATAGGCAGTTTATATTGCAGAGAAATTGCTGGGCAATAATGGACAATGTCCTTATGTGGCAAATAATAGAGCAATATACCCAATGTGGCAAAGAAGAGGTTAATAAACGGCAGTCTCTCAGTATAACAGTCAGTGAATAATAGGCAGTATATGGAGAAAACACCAAACAAAAGTTCAAAATTGGTGTGAAAATGTCACTGAACCACTTCACAACTAAATATATATAGTTTTGGTAAATGGTATTATCATTTTTTTGACGAAATTCGGCAGGAGCTTGAAGAGCAACGTCACTGGGCCCGCCTCCACGCAGTAGAAACTTGCTGTGAGGTAAAAATTCAAAAATCACACCAAAATGGCGGGCGGAGTGTGTCACAGTACGGCACGTTTCTGATTGGTCGCTCGCAGCAGGCGGCAACCAATCAGACACTGGACACTGTTGACGTCACTTATCTCCGGACATTAGCTCCGGACATTAGCTCCGGACATTAGCAGGAAGTAGTATTCTAGGCAATTATATATTAGACTAGATGGCAGCCCGATTCTAAAGAATCGGGAGTCTAGAATCCATATATACTTTATTTATTCAAATGTAAGAATAATACAATTAATAAATAATAGTAAGAAAGAACAAAAAATGGCTGCACTCACCAGCTCTGCATTATTAGTATACTTTCTATCAGACCTAATCTTACGTGCGCCATCAGCAGCTTTGGGCTCTGTGTCATTAGTATCCTTACTATTAGAGCTCATGTTGGCTAAGCTAAACAGCTTTAAGCGTGGTGGTGGCAAACAACAGGTTAATAAGAGGCAGTGTCAGGTAGTAGGAAAATAGCCAGTTAATAATAGGCAATAGTTCTTTGCAGGAATGCGGATATTAATAAATAGGCAGTTTATATTGCAGAGAAATTGCTGGGCAATAATGGACAATGTCCTTATGTGGCAAATAATAGAGCAATATACCCAATGTGGCAAAGAAGAGGTTAATAAACGGCAGTCTGTCAGTATAACAGTCAGTGAATAATAGGCAGTATATGGAGAAAACACCAAACAAAAGTTCAAAATTGGTGTGAAAATGTCACTGAACCACTTCACAACTAAATATATATAGTTTTGGTAAATGGTATTATCGTTTTTTTTGACGAAATTCGGCAGGAGCTTGAAGAGCAACGTCACTGGGCCCGCCTCCACGCAGTAGAAACTTGCTGTGAGGAAAAAATTCAAAAATCACACCAAAATGGTGGGCGGAGTGTGTCACAGTACGGCACGTTTCTGATTGGTCGCTCGCAGCAGGCGGCAACCAATCAGACACTGGACACTGTTGACGTCACTTATCTCCGGACATTAGCTCCGGACATTAGCTCCGGACATTAGCTCCGGACAGGAAGTTGGCACAAATTGCAGGAAGTAGTATTCTAGGCAATTATATATTAGATAGTTACCATGTGATTGTTAAGGCAGACCTGTGGATTTTGTTTGTTGAGATCTGCAGCACATCCTTTTCTAGTTGAATGGTTACATTTTTATATTGTATGACTTCCAAGGGTCACTATTAAACTTAAAAAAGGTATTGCCTTTTGTGTCATATAAATAGTATATGCCATAAATGTCTAAGAGATGCACGTTCCACTCTTTAACACATGGAACGCTCTACAATGAAGACTATGGGTGTTTTAGTGCTGCATTTCACAATTCCCCTACAATAGAATAGTGAGAGCTGCATGCATAATCAGCCACCACTGTAACTCACATATGGCTCTCTCTAATGAATCTTAATACTCTATTTGTGTTTCCCATCCCTGCTTCTGAGCAGTGTGATTCTCTGGAAATTACTGTATACAGAAGGATGTGGGACGCAGATTTTGCTCCCATTACTGTGAGAGTTGTCGTCATTGCTGGTCCAATCTCCCTGACCACCAGAATTGACATTTGTACTTGTAAATTTAATGTAATGCCTCATCAGAAGCCATACTGAATTGTCAGAGCTAGTAATTGCTGCATGGCTAATGGTGCAAGAGGAGTTCGTATGAGGAGGAGAGTTGAAGGAGTTATTAGTGACTGTTGCTTGGTTTGTATACGTGCTAATTCTTTATCCTTCTCTGTTTTGGTTTATTCCCCTACCTCCATGCCCCAGTGCATTCCTCTGTTACAGGTGAGTGAATATTTTGTATTCCTGGAGTTCTCTGTTAAGCCCTTGCTTGTGTTGCCTTGTTTATCAGGTTGGTGTGCTACGGTGCACAGTAGCGCCCACTCCTCCCTGGTTGGGGAAAGAGAACAGATGGAGTGCTAACTCAGGAAATGAGGCAAGAGCAGAGGCCCCAGCATCTTTGCCATCTAAAGTATCCCAAGAAGCAGGGTGAGCTAGGGCGCCCCCATAGTGTTAGAGACAGAGAAGGCGCCCCTGGTCCTGGGTCATCCGACAGCTGTGTCTTGACATTACCATAATGGTTTATTGGTGCACCAAACCAGTGTTCCTCACAGTGTGGGGTGAGCTGAGAAGGCACTGACTTGATTATATTATAATTGATGCTTTTTGTCCTTGGTTTAATGTTGTATTTAGTTCAGGAATCAAATGTTAACATAACTTAACTGACAACCGCTTTTTATGCTGCAAATGGCCTAGCGTAATCTGATAACCTATACTCGCCTACCTGTCCATCTCTGCTTAAGAATTGTGCTGCCTGAGTCTGTCTTCTTCCTAGACTAAGCTCATAAGAGCATGTAAAAAGTCATCTGATTTTCATCCAGAAAAAAACAATGATTTTTCATCCATATGCAATTCGTATGACAATCGTTTTTATATATCAGTGAATAAAAGATCCCCAAACTTTCGGTCTAGCCAATACTTTTGTATTGATGGCTTATCCTCAGCTTCCAGAATACGCCAACTGGCTGTGGGAATTCTTTGGTGTTCTGTGAATAATTTGACTAAATTATATCAGTTTATCTTGGGGTCAACATTCATTTTGTGATAAACTCCAGATGCATTCTTCTGAGCTCTTTTGCAAGACCCCAATTTTTCATTCATTTTGTTTCCTGATGGGTCCCTGTTTAACAGTCCTGTCTCCCTACCCCACAGCTTTTGAATCCGACCTGACACTCAACAAAGACGTATATCTTTAGTTTATTCAATTCTTGACATCCCTCCCCCTGACATTAAAGATTTAGGAATATTAAAATTACTAGGTAGATGGTACCATTTGAAAAGAAAGTCTGGCTGTTCATCTAGTAGAAACCTCTATTAAAATAATGCATGGGGCTTATTCTGTGCACTCAAGGTTACATTTACTTTTCACACATCTTCCCCAGAGTATTCCCTTTTGTCTTGACTTCTTGCCTCCATGTATTCTTAATGTGCCCTTTAGTAGTTCAATTTTGGACGGCAATTATTTATCTACGTAGCGGAAGCCCTACAGTTCCCTTTCTCTAGGACAGCTTCAGTGCTGTTACTGAGAAACAAGCCCCCTTGACATCAAAACCAAGCCCATAAATTAACTCAACATATTTGCACAACTGCAAGAATTCATATTGCAGCCATCTGGAAGATAAGCACCCTCTCTACTGATATGGTCAAGGATAGGATGAATAAAATGCCCCTGTGAAAAATAAATGCGTATAAAACTGATACAGGAAAGAAAAAAAGGTATCAACCACTGAGGACTCTCAATTCTAAATATTTTGCGTATAAACCTTGGAGCCTTGCATAAGTCATGGAGCCTTTCACTTGGACCTTACAGCTTTGGTTAGATTATGGGTGAATCTGAATTAGATGAATCCTGACCTCTTGAGGCTCTTTATGAGAGTCTTACTACCTCTATAGACAAGTAACATATGTTTATATATATATATATATATATATATATATATATATATATATGTCATGTTAATTATCTGAATGTCATGCTGAGTTACCCTGATCCTGATTTTGCCTGTCCCACTCCCAACATTTTTTTAAATTCTATTTGTATGGTTATTATACTTTTTTTCATTTTGTTGTATTGTTACTGATATGTTATTACTGGAAAACCTCAGTAGTAAATTTTTAATGTTATCTAAAATGTTCTCGTTTTTTGATAAAAGATTTGATTGCATGTACAACATGTTTTGTCTGACTAGCCCCCTGTGCAGGGACATCTATACTCGTATATAATTACCTAAAAGGTACTTCCGTCTGGTTCTAACTTCCGTCTGTCTGTAACGGAAATCCTGGGTCGCTGATTGGTCGCGGCCGGCCACGATCAATCAGCGATATTGGGGGGGGGGGGGATTAAACACTGCTTCATTTTTTATGCAGCATCAATAGTAAAAACACATTGTTAGAAATAATAAAAAAAACAAAACAAAAAAAACATTATATTCTCACCTTCCAAAGTCCGCCGTTGCCTTTCCTGCTTCTCGCGCTCCGATCCCAAGAATGCATTGGGGCAACGCCTCGAGATCACGTGGCGGTCTCCCGAGACCGCTACATGATCACGGGTTATTGCTGCCAGGCATTACTGGGAACGTAGCTTTGTGAGGAGCATCGGTAAAGGCCTCGGCTGGATCCGGGGGCTGACGGAAGGTGAGTATATAACTATTTTTTATTTTAATTGTTTATTTTAACAGGGATATGGTGCCCACATTGCTATGTACGACATGGCCTGTGTTATATGCTGCGTGGGCTGTGTTATATACTGCGTGGGCTGTGTTATATACTGCATGGGCTGTGCTATATACTACGTGCCTGTGTTATATACTGCATGGGCTGTGCTATATACTACGTGCCTGTGCTTCATACTACGTGGACTGTGCAATATACTACGTGGCTGTGTTATATACTGCGTGGGCTGTGTAATATACAGCATGCGCTGTGTTATATACTACGTGGCTGTGTTATATACTATGTGGGCTGTGCAATATAATACATGGCTGTGTTATATACTGCGTGCGCTGTGTTATATACTACGTGGCTGTGCTACATACTACGTGGGCTGTGCAATATACTGCATGGGCTGTGTTATATACTGCGTGGTCTGTGTTATATACTACGTGGCTGTGCATTCTAGAATACCCAAAGCGTTAGAATCGGGCCACCATCTAGTGTTTTCATATGTGTGTAGTTAGTGTAGGACTGAAAATACAATAATGTGAACATAGCCTTACATTGGGGCCAATCAGGGGTGGCAGCAGTCACGTGCCATATTAATGCTATCATGGCTTCCATTCTGAGTGATGAAGAGAACCGATCACCAGTGTGTGGCTGATAAGTTTTACTAAATAAAAAGGGAAGCCATAACTAGGTGATTGGTTCCCTTTAACTGTTTCTGTCAAGGTTCCCCACAGATGATTGCTGGGTGGTAAGGGGGAGTGGGTTGGAGGGTTGAGGGGGAGGGTGAATATCAGCAGGGGAACATTTTTTGAAAAGCTAATTGTCAAGTGATCCTTTTACCAAAATATGAATTGCCGAAGTCAGAGAAACCCTTTAATATGCTAGCATGTTCTCTTGTGTTTTTTTCAGAACTCTCTGAAATGTGATCCACATAAGCAGTATGAAAATCGTGGACGATGCTGCACTAAATGCCCACCTGGTATGTTTTAAATAAACTGCTAAGACATCTCTTTATGGTGTGTGTATATAGGGCTTCATTTTCTGGAGAACATATTGACAGGCTAAGGCCTCTTTCACACTTCGTCTTTTAGCTCCCGTCGAAATCCGTCGATTTTTGTAAAAACGGGATCCTGCAAATTTTTCTGCAGGATCCTGTATTTTCCCATAGACTTGTATTAGTGACGGATTGTGACGGATGGCCATCCGTTTCATCCGTCGTGCACTGGATCCATCGGAAAATTGTTGTTCGTCGGGCGGAGAAAACGTTCAGAGGAACGTTTTTTCTGCACGCTGGAAAATCGCTCAGCGACGGGTCCTGCGCTGCCCGTCGTTGGCTATAATGGAAGCCTATGAACGCAAGATTCATCGCTGATCATCAGAAACAGGAATCTAGCGACGAACCCATATAAGTCGCATCGACGCATTCTGACGGCCGCCTGCCGACGAAAGTGTGAAAGTAACCCAACAATGATATAGCAATGTGAAAGCACTGTGGATAAAACGTACGAGGCCCAAACAGAAAACAAACTCATCTCTGTGACAAAGTAATCTTCCTACTCAGAGCAAAGACCATATTCTATTTGGTTACGTGGATATTTAAGAGTAACCATTCTTTAATTTTTTATTTCAGAAATCGCGTCAAAAGAAGAAACTTTATAATATATCTTATCAGAAAAATATGCTTCGTTCTCCACCAGGACTGATCATTTATTCTCAAAATTATCAATTCACATGTAAAATCTCTAATCCATGATGAATCCATGTTACGCTATTGAAATAGGAGAAGGCAGTTGCTTCTGAATAAGATGACAGGATGGGGTAGGACTAGAGAAGAGCTTTGTCTCAAACTCCACCTTCCTCCTCCCTCCCTTCTACATAGAATCTTATCAGTAGCAGCTTCCATCTCCTATATTAGCAATGGGAACGTCTTAATACAGATTTTACCCATGAATTGAGAATTTTGAGAATGATATGATCAGTCCAGGTGGAGAAAGAAGCAGATCTTTCTGATAAGATACAGAGGTGTGAAAAAGTATGTGCCCCCTTCATGATTCCCTATTCTTTTGCATGTTTGTCACACTTAAGGCTATGTGCACACGTAGGAAATGTGGTGCAGAATTTTCTGCACTAAATCTGCATCTCCTGGCAGAATCCGCAGGTGCGGTTTTTATGCGATTTTAGTGTGTTTTTTTTGTGGGGAATTGATGCAGATTTTGTGCAGTTTTTACCATTGCAGATTTCTATTAATGGAGGGGTGCAGAAACGCCCAAATGAAGTGACATGCACTTCTTTGAAATCTGCAGCGTTTCCGCTCGGATTTTTCTGCACCATGTGCACAGCTTTTTTTTTTCACATTGATTTACATTGTACTGTAAATCACAGTGCAGATCTGCAGCGTTTCTGCAGCAGAAAAATCCGCTGCAGAACTGCACTAATTCTGCACTAAATCTGCATCGTGTGCACATACCCTAAATGTTTCAGATCACCAAACAAATTTAAATATTAGACAAAGACAACACATGTAAACACACAGTGCAGCTTTTAAATGAAGGCCTTTATTATTAAGGGAAAAAGAAATCCAAACCTACAGGGCGCAGTGTGAAAAAAGTGATTACTCCCCCCACCCACCTTAAAACATAAATTAACTGTGGTTGATCACATCTTTGGGAAGCAGAGTTCAAATTCCCTAGCCACACCTAGGCCTGATTACTGACACACTTGTTCTCAATCAAGAAATCACTTAACACTAGAAGTCCCAGAAATTTCGAGCTCCAAAGGTTCCAAGTCTAACCACACCATCAGAGGCTCTAGTGAACAGTCAGGTGATCGTTTAGTCACGCCCCTCCAGGCTCTCCACGGTCCATGGCACAGTAGTTCCACAAACCATGTCTGTGACAATGATCCACAAGACTTTTGGGAGAATACTCTGTAGACTCGTGAGATAAAAGTTGAACTTTTTGGAAGGTGTATGTTCCATTACATCTGGTGTAGAAGTAACATTATTTCAGAAAAGGAAAGGAAAATCATACCAAAAGTAAAATATGTTTTGGTAGTGTGATGGTCTGGGGATGTTTTGCTGCTTCAGGACCTGGAAGACTTACTGTGGTAAATGGGACCATGAATTTTGCTGTATACCAAAAAATCCTGAAGGAGGATGTCCAGTCATCTGTTTGTGACCTCAAACTGAAGAGCACTTGAGTTATGCAGCAGGACAATAATCCAAAACACACCAGCAAGTCCACCTCTGAATGGCTTAAGAAAAACAAAATTAAGACTTTGTAGTGGCCTAGTCAAAGTCCTGACCTTAATCTGATTGAGATGCTGCGGCATGACATTAAAAAGGCGGTTCATGCTCGGAAACGCTCCAATGTGGCTGAATTACAACAATTCTACAAATATGAGTGGGTCAAAATTCCTGCAGAGCAATGTAAAAGACTCATAGCCAATTATAGCAAATGCGTGATTGCAGTTGTTGCAAGGGTGGCCCTACCACCCCAGCTTTAGGGGGAAATCACTTTTTCACACAGGGCTCTGTAGTTTTGGATTTCTTTTTCCATTAATAATATAGACTTTTAAAAACTGAGTTTTTTATTTACTTGTGTTATATTTGTCTGATATTTACATTTGTTTGGTTATCTGAAACATTTAAGTATGACAAACTTGCAAAAGAATAGGAAATCAGGAAGGGGGCAAACACTTTTTCACACCATTGTACATTGCTAAGTTGCTTACCTTCATCTGTACTAGTGATTTATGAAATACAAATTTAAACAATGGTTGGTCTTTAACCCCTTCATGACCTTGGGATTTTTCGTTTTTCCGTGTTCGTTTTTCACTCCCCTCCTTCCCAGAGCCATAACTTTTTTATTTTTCCGTCAATTTGGCCATGTGAGGGCTTATTTTTTGCGGGACGAGTTGTACTTTTGAACGACATCATTGGTTTTAGCATGTTGTGTACTAGAAAACGGGGAAAAAATTCCAAGTGCGGTGAAATTGCAAAAAAAAGTGCAATCCCACACTTGTTTTTTGTTTGGCTTTTTTGCTAGGTTCACTAAATGCTAAAACTGACCTGCCACTATGATTCTCCAGGTCAGTACGAGTTCATAGACACCTAACATGACTAGGTTATTTTTTATCTAAGTGGAGAAAAAAAATTCCAAACTTTGCTAAAAAAAAAAAAATTTCGCCATTTTCCGATACTCATAGCGTCTCCATTTTTCGTGATCTGGGGTCGGTTGAGGGCTTATTTTTTGCGTGCCGAGATGACGTTTTTAATGATAGCATTTTGGTGCAGATACGTTCTTTTGATCGCCCGTTATTGCATTTTAATGCAATGTCGCGGCGACCTAAAAAACGTAATTCTGGCGTTTCAAATTTTTTTCTCGCTACGCAGTTTAGCGATCAGATACACCAAAAGCAAACCACCTTCACACAAAGGCATGAAGTAAAAAAGTAAATCTTTATTAATCACAATATTAAAAATAGACAATGGCGGGTGAACACCTAGAGCACAGGACAAAAGGTGGGCACCCCAGAGCAAAATCTCCACATATAATAGTAAAAGTACTTTGAATACAATGTAAACTGGCAAGTGCCAATGTGCAATTAATCATGTACATACATGCAGTTCATACAGCGGAGTAGAATTACAGTAGTAATGACAAAATATATGATTGCCAAGTGAAAACAAAAATGTATAATTACCAAATGGAGCGCTCCTGGGGACCCACCACACCCGACGCGCGTTTCGCACCGATCAGGTTAATGCTTTTTTTTAATTGATAGATCGGGCGATTCTGAGCGCAGCGATTCCAAATATGTGTAGATTTGATTTTTTTTTTATTGATTTATTTTGATTGGGGCGAAAGGGGGGTGATTTAAACTTTTATATTTTTTTTTTTTTTTTCACATTTTTTTTAACTTTTTTTTTTTACTTTTGCCATGCTTCAATAGCTTTCATGGGAGGCTAGAAGCAGGCACAGCACGATCGGCTCTGCTACATAGCAGCGATCTGCTGATCGCTGCTATGTAGCAGAAATGGAGGTGTGCTGTGAGCGCCGACCACAGGGTGGCGCTCACAGCCACCAGTGATCAGTAACCATAGAGGTCTCTAGGACCTCTATGGTTACCATCCTGACGCATCGCCGACCCCCGATCATGTGACAGGGGTCGGCGATGACATCATTTCCGGCCACCCGGCCGGAAGCGGTGGTTAAATGCCGCTGTCTGCGTTTGACAGCGGCATTTAACTAGTTAATAGGTGCGGGCAGATCGCGATTCTGCCCGCGCCTATTACGGGCACATGTCAGCTGTTCAAAACAGCTGACATGTCCCGGCTTTGATGCGGGCTCACCGCGGAGCCCTGCATCAAAGCAGGGGATCTGACCTTGGACGTACTATCCCGTCCGAGGTCAGAAGGGGGTTAAGGCAACTTTTTCAGTGATATGTTTCAAATCTTTTGAAGCTTATTTCCTTTGGCACGTGTGCTAATATTTTTATAAGACTTAATGAAAAAATTTTGGGGGAACAATGCTACTATTATTTAGTTGTTTACAGGAACAAGTTGAACGTTTCAATGATTCCTTTTTTCTTCTGTACTTGACAATGAAACCTAACATGTTGAAACAGTTTGCATCTTTAACCAATATAACTAGTTAAATATATTTAACTTCAAATATGCTGATTTAATTGATGTATAGCTTTGTACAACACACAGAAGTTGCAGAAAGTGTATACCTCTCTGCAGGAGCCACCGTATCTGTGCATTACACACACGGCCCATTGATTTCAGAAGACTTTGTGTGATGCTTAGTTTTTACAGTTCTAACTTTCGAGACATGGTTTATGTGGTTCAATTGCATGTTCAGCATTAAGTTGGCTGCTAACTAGACATAATGATATGATTTACATTTTACAGTAGCTTATACTCATATTTATTCAACCTAGGCACACACATGAAAGCCAAATGCACTCCCATTGCAAACACGACCTGCAGTCCCTGTGGCCCTAATGAATATATGAGCGTTTGGAATGAAGATGTGAAGTGCACACATTACAGGGTTTGTGATTCAGGTAAGTGATTGATTGTCACTACTGACTACACAGTCATTTAGGGTATGTGCACCCTTTGCGGATTTGGCTGCGGGTCCACAGTGAATTTGACGCTGCGGATTCGCAGCAGTTTTCCATGCTTTGTACAGTACCATGTAAACGTACGGAAAACCAAATCTGCAGTTCACATGCGGAAAATACCGCACGGAAACGCTGCGGTTTATTTTCCGCAGCATGTAAATTCTTTGTGCGGATTCCACAGTGTTTTACACCGGCTCCATAATTGGAATCTGCAGGTGTAAAAATGCAGGAGAAATCCGCACAAAAACCGCGGTAAATCCGCAGGTAAAAGGCAAGGCGTTTTACCTGCGGATTTTTCAGAATCTGCGCGGAAAAATCCGCACACAAATCCGCAACGTGTGCACATAGCCTTACTTTACAGTTGTGTGATACTTTAAAAGTGCATTAAAATTTACCATGGTGCCACATAAAAAAAATATATAAATTCTTGTACTTGGACTTTTTATTGATCATAATGGCATAGTTAACCTAATTTTCCTAATATACTTACTAACTATACTATTTTACTGCTTTTTTTTTTTTACAACTTTCTTTTTGATGACTTTATTTGAGAATCTCAATGGGATACTTAAACAAAGCGTCCTCAGGGGAAAGAGGCTACAGTTACTGTCACCCTATCCTTCTCCTTGAAACTAAGCATTTTCACTGAAATTAGTTTTAGGGGCTGAGCTAGTCCCTGCTCTGTCACTGTGCGATGTGCACAGTGCGCTCTCTCGCCTGCTCAAATCAGTAGTAAGTTAATTGTAAGCAAAAAGGCTATGCAGTAGTTTTTATGTGAGGTAAAGCTTTTGCTGCTTGTGTCACGCCTGCATTTCGCATACCTTCGCAGCCACACCTTACTCACTACATTCAACACTCTTCTTCACTGCCTCTTCCTGAGCTGTCTTGTGCTCACTGCTCCTAGAGAATATCTACCTGGCTATAGGGGGTGCGGCCAGATCCTACAGCAATTTAACCTGTGCCCTGTCCCCTGTGCGCATGGTCTCCAACAGGGCGCAGGCCGAAAGTGGCATGTGTTCCGCTGGAAATCCCGGTGATGCCGTGTGCAAATGAGAGCTCCTCTGCTCTTGTGCCGGTGGCGCTCACAGCAATTGTATTTGCGTCTAATAGATGTGAATACAATTGAGTGCAAGGAGGGAGTACAGGAGAGATGTGATCGGTGTCAGTGACACCTGTGTACCTGCACCCTGGCCTTCACTGTGCTGAATGCCTGCGGTTAAAGGTAGGTCCCAAGCAGCCGATGGCATTCAGCAATGTCACTTTTTTGTCCCCAAAGTGCGCCCCGCCCCCCCCCCCCCCTCAGGATGGCAGAAAGTAGGGCCCTAGGCAGGCTCCTACCCTGACTACACTTCATCCCAGCCCTGCCGTCCTCTACCTGCACTGAAATGCTGCAATACTGCATGCCTTTTGTGATTACTAGGTCTCGGGACATTGTGTTATCTCCAGTCTAAAGGTCTCATGTGACATCATGACATCACAAGGGTCTGATAATCACTAGAGGCACCATGTTGCAAGCATTGAAGTGCAGAGGATGTTGGCACTGTCCTGTTCTGGATGCTATGAAATTCCAAAGTGGAAGCCAGACCTGGGTAGTGTGAATCTTTTTGCTCACCTCTAATAGCAATGGTGTGAATCAGGTTTCAATTACTTTATATATCTGGAGTCTATAGGGCTCTAAGTGTCACTCCTACTGGCATCAGAACTTCTGGCATGATGGAATGTACCATACATGCCTTTAAATAAGGAGGGGGACATAGAAACTACAATATCTAGCCATCATCAGTAACAGTCACACAGTTTTACAGAAGGAAGATAATCACACTGTCCCCTCAATAGGCAGACATAGTACCCGCACGTTTGATTCTATTCTGATGCATCATGGAGTTTATAGTGGTGCATAGAGTTAATAAAGCCAAACAAAATCGGAAATTCAGGAGACTGTGGAAGTGAGAACAATATACAAAGAAAAATTGTGTTAGATAATTCATTCTGGGAGCACTGAAATGTTATGTTTCCACTGGACTGCTGCGAAACCAGTGACATTCATCAGCTATAACAGATGACAAAACCTTAGCACTTTATTGTAATTGTATGGCACTTTGACCTGTTATAACCTGTATAATAAGGTCAATTTTGTTGATGAAATGATCTTCATGTATTTCATGGTAATTCGCCTACATACATATGTGTGTTTACAAATACTGCTTTTACATCAGATGTGAAGAGTTTGCTATGGTTGCCCAATATTGATAATGGATTAGAACCATTGTCAGTACTCAAGCTTAGCAATTCCTCTGCATCAGGCAGGCAGCAGCTCTTTCCCTTATGTTATTCAGCTCTCTGGACAGCTCCATTGGAACCACCTTGAGGCAACAAGTCGCTGAACTTCAAAAATTTGGTGCCACCTACCAAGAATAATTGTCTTAAGTTGCAAACACTAGTCTTGTATCAACAAAAAGAAATAATTCAGTTACACAGACACCTCCTGGATTTACGCAACTCGGGCTCCGAATCAAGCGCATGCATGCCGTTGCCTGCATAGTTCATTGTTGATCGTCACCATTACCGAGAATTCCTTAACCAATGCATTTATTTGATTTCAAATTCAACTTGCTCTTTTTACCAGATAGAGGAAAAATGTACTCTTTATTATTTATCTTGCCTTATGTTGAAAGGAACTGACCTCCTCATTGATCTAAATACTTTCATCACAGCTATAGATCAAGTCTTTGACTCAAATTGTTGAGCCATAGCTGAAACCAAATTGCATCATTTACTTTAAGGACAGCACTCTGTTACCAAATATACATCAGAATTGCATAACAGGGGGGTGGTCAACACCACATGGAATTTAGCTGCCATGGGGAGTCAATTCCGTGGATTCCGTGGATTATCAGAGCTAGTGGAAGATGAGCTTGTCAGGGTGGAGGTCACTGATAATTTGGAGGACTTTAATTAATTCAGATGCAGAATTGATTAGAGACTTACTGAACAAAGAAAGGAAAGACTGCAAGTATTTGGAAACAACCCAGCCTACTCCTTTAGTCAATCAATTGAACACCCAAAAAAAGGGAAAATATGCCTGAACCCCTTTAGTCAATCAATAGAACACCCAAAAAAAGGGAAAATATGCCTGAACCTATGCAAATTGATGTAATCCAAAAACCTGTCTTTGCAGTTGAGAATGAGAGGCGACGTACAGAGAAAAATCTATGCCTCTATTGTGGGGGCTGTGGACTATAGCCCTCACAAGTGCTAAGACTGCAAGTAATCTAGATCTTTTTAAACAGCCAGATTCTGTTATACAAAACATCTCATCTATCATGAAGAATAGAGATAAAACACATTCATCTTCTCATTTTTGTCGTTCCCATACAGGTCATTATTGGGAGACATAAAATACAATGTTCCGCCATGTTAGATTCTGAAACTGGAAGGGAATTTCATAGATTTACAATTCACATTTAATAACATTGTGAGTAGTACTAAATCCATGCCAATTGATATGGAAACTGTGGATGGATCACCTTTATCTTCTGGACCTGTTACTCAGACAATTGAACTTGAAATCTGTTTGAACCTGATCATCATAAAACTGTTATTTTTCATCTTGTCTTCTCCCTGGTTTCCAGTTATTCTTGGAATTCCCTGGCTTTCAATTCATAATCCTGATATCAACTTGGCATCAAGGTGCATTACCTTTCCCTCTGAGTACTGTAAGGACAATTGTCATGTAAATCCTTCTGTTCTCAAACAAATCCAAGTCTCCAAGATCTCTCAACAGAGTTATGATAAATTACCACCTCAGTACCAGCAGTTCAATTTACCTCCTCATCGTCCTTACGACTGTCCCATTGAACTGCTTACTGGAGCAACCATTCCATTTTGACAAATTTACAATCTTTCTGAGCATGAATTAAAAGTACTTAAAGAATACCTGGATGAAAATTTTAGAGAAATGCTTCATTTGACCTTATTCAGCCCCAGCTGAGGCATCATTGTTCTTTGTACAACCCTGCGGCAACGTATTGATTAAAGAGAAATAAGATTACCATTAAAAATGACTACCCTCTCCTGTGAATTCCTGAGTTTTTTTTAGAGACTCTGCTCTGACAAGATTTTTACCAGACTTGATCCAGAGGAGCCTATAATCTTATATGGATTCGCCCCGGGGATGAGTGGAAACCACCCTTAGAACGATATACCAACATTTTTAATGCCTGGTTATATCTTTTGGCCTTTACAATGCCCCAGCCACCTTTCAGAAATAAACTAACCCCTTAGTGACAGTGCCAATTTGGTACTTAATGACCAAGTCAATTTTTACAATTCTGACCACGGTCACTTTGCAAGGTTACAGCTCTGAAACACTTCACCATATCCCACTGATTCAGAGATTGCTGTTTTGTGACATATTGTGCTTCATGTTAGTGGTAAAATTTATTTGATATAACTTGCATTTATTTATGAAAAAAACTGAAATTTGGCAAAAATTTAGCAAATTTTCAAACTTTTATTTTTTGTACACTTAAATCAGAGCGTGGTGTCACACAAAAATAGTTAATAAATAACATTTCCCACATGTCAACTTTACATCAACAAAATTTTGGAAACATCTTTTGTTTTGTTAGGAAGTTATAAGGGTTAAAAGTTGACCAGCGATTCCTAATTTTTCCAACAAAATTTACAAAATTCTTTTAGGGACCACCTCACATTTGATGTGAGTTTAGGGGTAAGTATTATAGAAAATGCCCAAAAGTGACACAATTCTAAAAACTTCACCCCTCAAGGTGTGCAAAACCACATTCACGAAGTTTATTAATCCTTCAGGTGCTTCACGAGAACTAAAGCAATGTGGAAGGAAAAAATGAACATTTTACTTTTTTCACAAAAAATTTACTTTGGAACCATTTTTTTATTTTATTTTCACAAGGGTATCAGGAGAAAA
This sequence comes from Ranitomeya imitator, assembly GCF_032444005.1. Lineage (NCBI taxonomy): Eukaryota > Metazoa > Chordata > Amphibia > Anura > Dendrobatidae > Ranitomeya > Ranitomeya imitator. The sequence continues at coordinate 289,416,193 of NC_091287.1, forward strand.
TGGAACACAGAATTTGTTGTGCAATTTCTCCTGAGTACACCAATACCCCGTATGTGGGGAAAGCCACTGTTTGGGTGCACAGCAGGGCTCAGAAGGGAGGGAGCAACGTTTGACTTTTTGAATGCAAAATTGGCTGGAATCAATGGTGGTTCCATGTCGCGTTTGGAGACCCCTGATGTACCTAACCAGTGGAACCCCCCAATTCTAACTCCAACCCCAACCCCAATACACCCCTAACCCTAATCTTAGCCATAACCCTAACCACAAACCTAACCCTAACACACCCCTAATCCCAAACCTAACCATAAACCCTAGCCCAACCCTAACTTTAGCCCAACTCTAACCCTAATGGAAAAATGGAAATAAATACATTATTTTAATTTTATTATTTTTACCTAATTAAGGGGGTGATAAAGGGAGGTTTGATTTACTATTTTTTTATTTTGTCTATCACAGTGATCAAAATGAACCAATAGGAAAAATTTCCTACTGTTGCCGGGTTCCGGCTGGCAGATCTTGGCGGGCGCACTGCGCATGCGCCTGCCACGCTTGCAGTCTGCGGGACTTCATAGGGGATTCAGGGACACCGGGGACCCCATTTCTTTCTCCTCTGATGTGCCATCACAGCAGATGAGAGAGAAATTCAATGGGAAATGAGACTTTTTTTTTTGCGGTCGCCATAATTCCAGTAATAATGGCAATCGCAACACTGGGGTCGATAAAAGCCAACCCGAATCATGTTCTCTGGGGTCTCAGCTATTCCCCGTAGCTGAGACCTTGGAGAAATTCTGACGCTGGGGTGCACTATACAGTTATTTCTCAGCGCCGTTAAAAAGCTGCACTTAGGTATAAGTACCCTTAACTGCCGCCGTTAAAAGGCGTATCAGCGGTCGTTAAGGGGTTTTGAGATTTGCACCAATTTGTTGTTGTTTATCTCGCTGTCATTGTTATATTTTAAGACACTTTCGAGGAGCATCACAAGCATGTCCAGTTAATCCTGGAACATCTACAAAAGTAGAATCATCTCTATATCAAACTCGAAAAATGTAAATTTAAACAAACCAGGATTTAATCTCTTGGATATATCATCTCCCTAGAGGGTTTGAGCATGGATCCTGTGGTTGACTGACCTACACCAAGATATTGAAAAGATGTCCAGTGCATAATAGGCTTTGAAATTTTTTATAAACCTTCTGAATCACTTCACTCACAATAAAAAATAAAGCTTTTTTTCTGGTCCCTAGAGGCAAATGTGGCTTTTGACAAACCGTAGATTGTTTTTACTTCAGCATCATGACGGCCACATCCAAATCATGTACTGCCATTTGTTGTCTAAGTAGAGGACTTCGTCTCTATGGTGGGAGCTATTTTGTCTCAACTAATTGGAGAAAAGATGTAGCTTCATCCATGTGCATTTCTTTCCCATACCATGTCATCTGCAGAAAAGAACTACAACATTGAAAATAAAAAAACTTTTAGCCATTAATGTTGCCTTCTCCTGTATGAAGACATCTTTTGGACAGAGCAAATGACCCTTTGACTGTCCTTGCTGACCACAAAAATTTTGAGTCTATCTGTACAGCTAACAGGTTGCCTGCAAGACATGCACGATGGGCCTTGTTTTTCTCCAGGTTTAATTTTTCAATTTCTTATTTGCCTGATTCAATCCAGAATATTTGTTGAACCGCAGGAGAGGTCTAACACTGACTGCACTGTTTTATGCCCAATTTCTTGGAAGTATTGGACTCTAAGGAATTTTTAACAGAGGTCAAAGATGAATTGCAAAATGACTTGTATTAATGATCCTTCTATAGATGTGGATCTCTTTTTTTTTTTGGAAGGGTTTTGGATGCAGTATTAGGCCGGCCTCACACTCCACGTATAAAAATACAGTCCGTTATTTACGGCCGTAATACGCAGAAAAGTCCCCAAAATAGTGGTCCGTATGTCATCCGTAGGCAGGGTGTGTCAGCGTATTTTGCACATGGCATCCTTCGTATGTAATCCGTATGGCATCCGTACTGCGAGATTTTCTCGCATGCTTGCAAAACCGACATACAGACATACAATGGATCCATGGGATCAAATAATCGTAAAAACATATATACTGTCATATATATATGAGACATATATATATATATATATATACAGTTAGGTCCATATATATTTGGACAGAGACAATATTTTTCTAATTTTGGTTATAGACATTACCACAATGAATTTTAAACAAAACAATTCAGATGCAGTTGAAGTTCAGACTTTCAGCTTTCATTTGAGGGTATCCACATTAAAACTGGATGAAGGGTTTAGGAGTTTCAGCTCCTTAACATGTGCCACCCTGTTTTTAAAGGGACCAAAAGTAATTGGACAATTGACTCCAAGGCTATTTCATGGACAGGTGTGGGCAATCCCTTTGTTATGTCATTCTCAAATAAACAGATAAAAGGTCTGGAGTTGATTTGAGGTGTGATGCATGCATTTGGAAGGTTTTGCTGTGAAGTAAACATGTGGTCAAAGGAGCTCTCCATGCAGGTGAAACAAGCCATCCTTAAGATGCGAAAACAGAAAAAAACCCATTCGAGAAATTGCTGCAATATTAGGAGTGGCAAAATCTACAGTTTGGTACATCCTGAGAAAGAAAGAAAGCACTGGTGAACTCATCAATGCAAAAAGACCTGGGCGCCCACAGAAGACAACAGTGGTGGATGATCGCAGAATAATCTCCATGGTGAAGAGAAACCCCTTCACAACAGCCAACCAAGTGAACAACACTCTCCAGGAGGTAGGCGTATCAATATACAAATCTACCATAAAGAAAAGACTGCATAAATGTAAATACAGAGGGTTCACTGCACGGTGCAAGCAACTCATAAGCATCAACAATATGAAGGCTAGACTGGACTTTGCTAAAAAAACATCTAAAAAGCCAGCACATTTCTGGAAGAACATTCTTTGGACAGATGAAACCAACATCAACCTCTACTAGAATGATGGAAAGAGAAAAGTATGGCGAAGGCGTGGTACAGCTCATGATCCAAAGCATAGCACATCATCTGTAAAACACGGCGGAGGCAGTGTGATGGCTTGGGCATGCATGGCTGCCAGTGGCACTGGGTCACTAGTGTTTATTGATGATGTGACACAGGACAGAAGCAGCCGAATGAATTCTGAGATATTCAGAGACATACTGTGTGTTCAGATCCAGCCAAATGCAGCCAAACTGATTGGTCGTCATTTCATACTACAGATGGACAATGACCCAAAACATAAAGCCAAAGCACCCAGAGTTTATTAAAGCAAAGAAGTGGAATATTCTTGAATGGCCAAGTCAGTCACCTGATCTTAACCCAATTGAGCATGCATTTCACTTGTTAAAGACTAAACTTCAGACAGAAAGGTCCACGAACAAACAGCAACTGAAAACCACCGCAGTGAAGGCCTGGCAGAGCTTCAAAAAGGATGAAACACAGCATCTGGTGATGTCCATGAGTTCAACACTTCAGGCAGTCATTGCGAACAAAGGGTTTTCAACCCAAGTACTAAAAATGAGCATTTTATTTAAAATTATTGAATCTGTCCAATAACTTTTGGTCCCTTTAAAAACAGGGTGGCACATGTTAAGGAGCTGAAACTCCTAAACCCTTCATCAAATTTTAATGTGGATACCCTCAAATGAAAGCTGAAAGTCTGAACTTCAACTGCATCTGAATTGTTTTGTTTAAGACTCATTGTGGTAATGTCTATAACCAAAATTAGAAAAATGTTGTCTCTGTCCAAATATATATGGACCTAACTGTATATATCATACAGCGCTAGATAGCTTAAAAGCCAGTAATTCAATTGCCAGCTTTTCCTATCTCCTTCACAAACCCGACATGATATGAGACATGGCTTACATACAGTAAACCATCTCATATTCCTTTTTTTTTTGCATATTCCACACTACTAATGTTAGTAGTGTGTATGTGCAAAATTTGGGCGCTCTAGCTATTAAATTAAAGGGTTAAATCGCGGAAAAAATTGGCGTGGGCTCCCTCGCAATTTTCTCCGCCAGAATGGGAACTTTTCAGAATATTTTCCCAGGCTCGAGTTCATATGAGGACATCCAGCAGAGGGCGCATCACCGCAACTCGAGGTAACTTCAGGTCATGCACCTACATTCCATTCATTCGCCGGGTTATTACAGGCAGGGGCGGCTGCATTAGCAGGCTTCTGCTTGTAAAATTAGTTAACCCTTTCAGATGGATTTACAGCGTGGGACAAGACTGATCATCGGAAGGTATGGAATATTGTTTTTTTTTTTACATTTGTTCCAGGTGACAAGGGTCTTCAGGTGGATTACCAGTATAATAAAATATTACAACAACCTGTGTATTTATTTCATTAAAATACTTTGTAATAATGTGTGTGTGTTTTTTTAACCATTTCATACTATTGGATTAATAATGGATAGGTGTCATAATTGATGCCTCTCCTTTATCAATCTGGCTTAATGTCACCTTACAATAGCAAGGTGACATTAACCCTTCATTACCCCATACCCCATATCTCACCACTATACCGGAATGGGAAGAGAGTGGCCAAGTGCCAGAATAGGCGCATCTTCCAGATGTGCCTTTTCTGGGGTGGGTGGGGGCAGATGTTTTTAGCCGGGGGGGGGGGGGGGGGCAATAACCATGGACCCTCTCCAGGCTATTAATATCTGCCCTCAGTCACTGGCTTTACCATTCTGGCGGAGAAAATTGCGCGGGAGCGCACGACAATTTTTACCGCGATTTAACCCTTTAATAGCTAGAGCGCCCAAATTTTGCACATACACACTACAAACAGTAGTGTGGAATATGCAAAAAAAGGGATATGAGATGGTTTACTGTATGTAAACCATGTCTCATATCATGTCGGGTTTGTGAAGGAGATAGGAAAAATCGGCAATTGAATACCGTACCGGCTTTTAAGCTATCTAGCGCTGTATGAAATATTAATATATATACATATATGTGTCTCACTGACATATATATATATATATATATATATATATATATACATATATATATATATATATATATATACACACCCCTATACTATGTGTAGACATTTATCTTAGCTATTCTATTCTAACCTGTCTGTGTGATTTTACTGTACACCGCACTGAATTGCCGGCTTTTCGCTAGAACACCGCTGCGTATTTCTCGCAAGTCACACTGTTGGCCCGTGTGTAAGCCGTATTTTTCTCGCCCCCATAGACTTTCATTGGCGTATTTTTTGCGCAATACGGTGACAAACGCAGCATGCTGCGATTTTCTACGGCCGTAGAAGACCGTATAATACGGATCAGTAAAATACGACAGATAGGAGCTGGGCCATAGAGAATCATTGTACCGTATGCAATTCGTATTTTCTGCACCTCTCATACGTCCGTAAAACTCGCTAGTGTGAGGCCGGCCTTACAGATTATAGGTTCCTGAATCTGCTTGACTTGAAGTCTCCAAACTAGGCCACGATTCTAAACTTTCAGGACATTCTGAAGTTATGAAAACTCATGAACAATGCTTCATTCATTTTGTTTGGCTAACTGTAGGAATGATATGAGAAAATATATTTCATCCTGTTTGAGATGTGCATGAAACAAGACACCACGATCTTCTTTAGGACTCGTTCAACCTTTTCCAGTTCCATCCAGGCCTTGGGGATCAATCTCAATGGATTTTATAGTGGACCTTCCTTTTTCTAAAAAAAATGACTTGTTATGGTGGACTGACTCGCAAATGTAGCCCATTTAATTTCAACTACATTTCCTATCGCTGAACAAACCGCAGAATTAATGATTAAAAAGATATTTAGGCTGCACAGAGTTTCTGACAGTGAAGTTTCTGCTAGAGGTGCTCCGTTCTCATCAAGATTTTGGAAAATCTTCAGTATAGCTTTAAAGGTTAAGCCCCCGTCACACATAGCGAGATCGCTAGCGAGATCGCTGCTGAGTCACAAGTTTTGTGACGCAACAGCGACCTCAGTAGCGATCTCGCTATGTGTGACACGTAGCAGCGACCAGGCCCCTGCTGTGAGATCGCTGGTCGTGTCGGAATGGCCTGGACCTTTTTTTGATTGTTGAGGTCCCGCTGGGTAGCACACATCGCTGTGTTTGACACCTTACCAATGACCTCGTTGACAGGAGTCCCTCATTGAGGTCTGTTAATCGTCATGAAATAACTGCCATGTGACATCGTTGTACAGGTCGCCGCATCGCTGCTGCGTCGTTGGGGAGATCGCACTGTGTGATATCTCACCAGCGACCACATAGCGACGCAGCAACGATCCCTGACAGGTCGTATCGTTGTCGGGATCGCTTTAGCGTCGCTAAGTGTGACGGGGCCTTTACTGTTAATTTCTCTACTGCCTTCGATCCTCAATCCACTGGTCAGACTGAAAGAACTAACCAGACTCTAAAACAATGCCTCCGCTGTTTTATTTCCTATCTTCAGGATGATTAGCTGGACTATTTACCAACTGCAGAATTTGCCTATAACAACTCCAAACATAGTTCTACATTCATCTCAAACTCTATTTTTGCTAACTATGGCTTGCATCCAGTATTCTTAATCTTCCATTTAACACTTCTATTCTTGCTCTTACCAAAAAGGTTGGTGATAAGGTTTTGCTGCCAAAAAATCTAAAAACACATGTACCATCTTTTAAATTTGGTAAAAAAGTCATAAGACCTTTTTCAGATTTCTGCACAAATTAACCAAGTTGCCTTCCATTAAAACATCCTAACAGCCGGAAAATTGTATTCATTGTATCCTTGCTCAAACCATTTAATGAGAACCCCTTTCCACGAAAAACTCTTCCACATGCTTCACTCTAAAAGGTACAAGGTGATGAGGAGACTGCAGTATTTGGTGAAATTGAAAGGGTTACGGACCAGAAGAGAATTCATGGGAGCCGGAGTGCAGTATTCACGACCCTAAGCTTACAAAAGCATTTCATTACAGGCAGCCACGGAAACCAGCTCCTGAGATGTTCGGAGGCCATCCTAGAAGTAGGAGACTATTGTCAGGACTCCAACCTAGCAATTCCTGTACACAAGGTAGCGGCTATTCACCTCTCTGGCCAGCTCCTAGCTAGTTTAGTTACCAGCACCTGTTGTGTCTGATCTGCTCCACCCTGTATTTTCCCGATTGGCTCATTCTGTGCTTTCTAGATTGGACTACCTATTTAACCCAGGCCTTTGTCCCTCTTCCTTGCAAGATCATTGAGCTCCCAGCCTTTTAAGGTACCGTCACACTAAGCGACGCTGCAGCGATACCGACAACGATGTCGATCGCTGCAGCGTCGCTGTTTGGTCGCTGGAGAGCTGTCACACAGACAGCTCTCCAGCGACCAACGATCCCGAGGTCCCCGCTCTGCTTTCCGGCCGCTGTGCTCACAGCCAGTGCAGGAGGAGTGCAGAGAAGCACAGCGCCGGGGACAGACAGCGGTAGGTAAGTATGTAGTGTTTTTTTTTTTTTACTTTTACGCTGGTAACCAGGGTAAACATCGGGTTACTAAGCGCGGCCCTGCACTTAGTTACCCGATGTTTACCCTGGTTACCAGTGAAGACATCGCTGGATCGGTGTCACACACGCCGATCCAGCGATGTCAGCGGTAGATCCAGCAACGAAATAAAGTTCTGGACTTTCTTCAGCGACCAACGATCTCCCAGCAGGGGCCTGATCGTTGGTCGCTGTCACACATAACGATTTCCTTAACGATATCGTTGCTACGTCACAAAAAGCAACGATATCGTTAACGATATCGTTATGTGTGCAGGTACCTTTAGTCTAGCTCGCTCACCTGCTGCTCCCTCATTACCATACTGTTTACCATACTGCTGTTTCTGTGCACAGACCTCTGGCTATCCACTGACCATGCTACCTGCCTGTGCTACCCCTAGTGGTTGCAATAATAAAGACTCCAATCCAGACCTGGACCACTCCAACCATTTTTATTCATAATGGAGACATAACTTGTACAGCACTAGGCGATGTAAATGTATTATGTGTATTATGGTGTAAGTTGTGCCAAATGTTTTAAATAATGTGCAAGTTCTAAAAATTTGGCTTAATCTGTACAAAAGCTAGTTATGTAAAAAAAAAAAGGCCTGAGGGCATTTTACAGTAGGCAATTAGCATGTAAAGTATATTAGTATGGAGAAAGCGTTCACAAACATTGGCCAGTGTAAACATGTTTATCCGTCAAACAGTTGTCAAGAATTCAGTCATTTCTCTTTGATCATTTTATGATGGCCTAAAATTTCTCCTTTGCAAATAGTACATTTCCTACTGTGAAATTGTATTTCCTACTCATCAGACAGCATGAAAAACTTGCAATCTTACAATTGAAGTTATAAAATTAAAATACAAAAATGTAAGATAAATATAACATAACATTTTTTGATAAATATTCCCCAGCTGAAAATCTATTTTATAGTTATGAAATAATTGCTATATGTGCTTATCAGTCACTTTTACTTTACCTCTCTTCAAGGGAAACTCCTCCCTTCTTAGTTTTAGTTGTGCAGTGAAAGGAATGCGGACACCTGTTTTTGTGATTGTGGGGGTTCCAGTAGTGGAGTCTCCAGTGATTAGACATTTGTAATCTATCCTGTCAATAGGTGATATATAGACCTTGTCAGATCCCTCATTCCTCCCTCAGCTGAGGTAAGAGGGGATGGCCTATTTGATACCATTTTAATCCAGTATTAGGCCAGATTTATGCTGTTGGTCATATCTTCCCCCGGGAACCTCCAAGAGGAACAATATGGCCATCATCTATCCGAACATCCATCAAACATTCCATACATGCCACACAACAATATGATATCGCGATAATTCAGGGAGATAGTGGGTTACCAGCTACAAATACTTTTGAGACTTTACGCATAGATGCCAATTTGCTCCCTAATCATGGATATCCATGGATCGTGTCAAATTCCCATTTTAGATCTATAATGGAGAATATTATACTTCCATTGCCATGTCAGGTCTCTGATATGAAGCCGTAGTGTCTGTCTTTGGGGAAGGTAGCCTTACCTTGCATTGATTAGCACCTCTTTAGTAATAAAAATACACAGTGAGGCTATGTGCACACGTCAGGATTTCTGGCAGAAATTTTCATGACAAAAACCTGACATTTCTGCCTGAAATCCGCATGCGTTTTTTGCGCGTTTTTGATGCGTTTTTTTTTTTTCCAAATACATAGAATTGGGGAAAAACGCTAAAAAAACGCTAAATTAATGAACATGCTGCTTTTTTTTTACCGAATGTGCACAAAAATTGCAGATTGCATTCTAAATGATAGTATGCATATGTCTTCAGTTTCTAATGCGGTTTTATCGTGTTTTTATTGCGAAAAAACGCGAAAAAACCTGAACGTGTGCACATACCCTTAATCTCTTTGTGTACATACTCCATGTCTGCTATTCATTAGATAACCTCCTTCAATTACCTTTTCACTGCGGGTGGTGCAGACTGTGATCCAATGCCCCACCAGGTTTTTATCTGTATAACTCCATTTATGAAGAATTACCAGAGAAGGTGGATTTACTCTGCATTGCTGATTTTCAATAGAGTCCAAGAATCAAGATCTGAGGATAAAATGGTTAATTTAACGCGTTTCAGAGTCAATCTGATTTCTTATAATAAACCCCAACTTCCCCAAAAAGTGGTGATCCTTTTAATACTTATTAGCTTTCCTTCCTTTCCTGCCTTTGGTCAAATCAATAATCAAGAGGAAGTCAGAATTGTTGCTGGCTGCTCACTTCCTCATGATTACTGATTTGTCCAAAGGTGGGGAGAGAGGCCAGCGAATGGAGGGAGTGATTGAATGAAGTCTGGAGCCGCATATGTAAAATCTCCAGCGCACAGTACAGATACAGAATAATATTTACCGTATATCTAGGAACTTAACGCTGACGTCTCGAATGATTAGTCGTTTTCTCCTGTTTCTTCTCCATCTGGTCAGATCTTCATGTGAACATCCCCCAATCATGACTCGTCTTGTAACGATGATCGTCGCGGCGCTGTAAATAACAAGGTCACATACATTGCATACATACATATGTCTCCCCCTCACTGTGTCCCTGAATACAGATATGTTCTCCACCATTAACCCCTTCATGACCCCAGCTTTTTCCGGTTTTCGTTTTTCGCTCCCCTTCTTCCAAGAGCCATAGCTTTTTTTTATTTTTCTGTCAATATGGCCATGTGAGGGCTTATGTTTTGCGGGACAAGTTGTACTTTTGAATGACATCATTGGTTTTAGCATGTCATGTACTATAAAACGGGAACAAAATTCCAAGTGCGGTGAAATTGCAAAAAAAGTGCAAACCCACACTTGTTTTTTGTTTGGCTTTTTTGATAGGTTTACTAAATGCTAAAGCTAACCTTCCGTTTTGATTCTACAGGTCATTATGAGTTCATAGACACCAAACATGTCTAGGTTATTTTTTATCTAAGTGGTAAAAAAAAAGAAGAAATTGCGCAATTTTCCGATACCCATAGCGTCTCCATTTTCTGTGATCTGGGGTTGGGTAAGGGCTTATTTTTTGCGTGCCGAGCTGGTGTTTTTAGTGATACCATTTTGGTGCAGATAAGTTCTTTTGATCGCCCGTTATTGCATTTTAACCAATTAGTGACAGAGCCAATTTGGTACTTAATGACCGGGCCAATTTTTGCAATTCTGACCACTGTCACTTTATGAGGTTATAACTCTGGAACGCTTCAATGGATCCCGCTGATTCTGAGATTGTTTTTTCGTGACATATTGTACTTCATGTTAGTGGTAACATTTCTTCGATATTACTTGCGATTATTTATTAAAAAAACGGAAATATGGCGAAAATTTTTAAAATTTTGCAATTTTCAAACTTTGTGTTTTTATGCCCTTAAATCAGAGAGATATGTCACGAAAAATAGTTAATAAATAACATTTCCCACATGTCTACTTTACATCAGCACAATTTTGGAAACAAAATTTTATTTTGTTAGGGAGTTATAAGGGTTAAAAGTTGACCAGCAATTTCTCATTTTTACAACACCATTTTTTTTTAGGGACCACATCACATTTGAAGTCATTTTGAGGGGTCTATATGATAGAAAATAATGAAGTGTGACACCATTCTAAAAACTACACCCCTCAAGGTTCTCAAAACCACATTCAAGAAGTTTATTAACCCTTTACGTGCTTCACAGGAACTGAAACAATGTGGAAGGAAAAAATGAACATTTAACTTTTTTTTGCAAACATCTTAATTCAGAACCATTTTTTTTATTTTCACAAGTGTAAAAACAGAAATGTAACCATAAATTTTGTTATGCAATTTCTCCTGAATATGCCAATACCCCATATGTGGGGGTAAACCACTTTTTGGGCGCACCGCAGAACTTAGCCGTTTGACTTTTTCAATGCAGAATTGGCTGGAATTGAGATCGGACACCATGTCACGTTTAGAGAGCCCCTGATGTGCCTAAACAGTGGAAACCCCCCACAAGTGACACCATTTTGGAAACTAGACCCCTTAAGGAACTTATCTAGATGTGTGGTGAGCACTTTGAACCCCCAAGTGCTTCACAGAAGTTTATAACGTAGAGCCGTGAAAATAAAAAATCGCTTTTGTTTACACAAAAATGATCTTTTCGCCCACAAATTCTTATTTTCACAAGGGTAACAGGAGAAATTAGACCACAAAAGTTGTTGTGCGATTTCTCCTGAATACGTCGATACCCCATATGTGAGGGTAAACCACTGTTTGGGCGCACCGCAGAGCTTGGAAGTGAAGGAGCGCCGTTTTACTTTTTCAATGTAGAATTGGCTGGAATTGAGATTGGACGCCATGTCGCGTTTGGAGAGCCCCTGATGTGCCTAAACAGTAGAAACCCCCCACAAGTGACCCCATTTTGGAAACTAGACCCCTTAAGGAACTTATCTAGATGTGTGGTGAGCACTTTGAACCCCCATGTGCTTCACAGAAGTTTATAATGTAGAGCCGTGAAAAAAAAAATCGCATTTTTTCTACAAAAATGATCTTTTTGCCCACAAATTTTTATTTTCACAAGGGTAACAGGAGAAATTAGACCACAAAAGTTGTTGTGCAATTTCTCCTGAGTACGCTGATACCCAATATGTGGGGGTAAACCACTGTTTGGGCGCAGAGTGCCGTTTTACTTTTTCAATGTAGAATTGGCTGGAATTGAGATTGGACGCCATGTCACGTTTGGAGAGCCCCTGATGTGCCTAAACAGTAGAAATCCCCCACAAGTGACCCCATTTTGGAAACTAGACCCCCCATGGAACTTATCTAGATGTGTGGTGAGAACTTTGAATGACCAAGTGCTTCACAGAAGTTTATAATGCAGAGTCGTGAAAATAAAAAATATTTTTTTTTCCACAAAAAAAATGTTTTAGCCCCCAAGTTTTTATTTTCACAAGGGTAACAATAGAAATTGGACCCCAAAAGTTGTTGTCCAATTTGTCCTGAGTATGCTGGTACCCCATATGTGGGGGTAAACCACTGTTTGGGCGCACGGCAGAGCTCGGAAGGAAGGAGCGCCGTTTTGGAATGCAGACTTTGATAGAATGGTCTGCGGGCATTATTTTGCGTTTGCAGAGCCCCTGATGTACCTAACCAGTAGAAACCCTCCACAAGTGACCCCATTTTGGAAACTAGACCCCCCAAGAAACTTATCTAGATGTGTGGTGAGAACTTTGAATGCCCAAGTGCTTCACAGAAGTTTAGAATGCAGAGTTGTGGAAATAAAAAAATATTTTTTTTTCCAACATTACAATTTATTGTAGCCCCCAAGTTTTTATTTTCACAAGGGTAACAGGAGAAATTGGACTGCAATAGTTGTTGCACAATTTATCCCGAGTACGCTGATGCACCATATGTGGGGGTAAACCACTGTTTGGGCGCACGGCAGAGCTCGGAAGGGAAGGAGCGCCTTTTTGGAATGCAGACTTTGATAGAATGGTCTGTGGGCATTATGTTGCGATTGCAGAGCCCCTGATGTACCTAAACTGTAGTAACCCCCCACAAGTGACCCCATTTTGGAAACTAGACCCCCCAAGGAACTTATATAGATGTGTGGTGAGAACTTTGAATGCCCAAGTGCTTCACAGAAGTTTATAATGCAGAGTCATAAAAAATATATATATATATTTTTCCACAAAAAGGATTTTGTAGCCCCCAAGTTTTTATTTTCACAAGGGTAACAAGAGAAATTGGACGCCAGAAGTTGTTGTCCAATTTATCCCGAGTACGCTGATGCCAAATATGTGGGGGTAACCCACTGTTTGGGTGCACGGCAGAGCTCAGAAGGGAGGGAGCACCATTTGACTTTTTGAGCGCAAAATTGGCTGTCGTGTTTGGAGACCCCCTGATGTACCTAAACAGTGGAAACCCCCCCAATTCTAGCTCCAACCCAACTCCAACACACCCCTAACCCTAATCCCAACCCAATCCATAATCCTAATCACTAACCCTAACGATAATCCCAACCCTTACCCCAAAACAACCCTAATGTCAACCCTAACCATAACCCAAATCAAAACCCTAAATCCAACACACCCCTAATCCTAATCTCAACACTAACCTCAAACCTAACCCTAATCCCAATACACCCCTAATCACAACCCTAATCCCAAACCTAACCCTAATCCCAAGCATAACCCTAATGCCAACCCTAACCCTAATACCAACCCTAATCCAAACCCTAACCCTAATCCCAACTCTAACCCTAACTTTAGCCCCAACCCTAACCCTAGCCCTAAGGCTACTTTCACACTTGCGTCGTTTGGCATCCGTCGCAATCCGTCATTTTGGACAAGGAACGGATCCTGCAAATGTGCCCGCAGGATGCGTTTTTTGCCCATAGACTTGTATTGCCGACGGATCGTGACGGATGGCCACACCGCGTCCGTAGTGCACTGGATCAGTGTTTTGGCAGACCGTCAGCACAAAAAAAGTTCAATGAAACGTTTTTTTGTACGTCGCATCCGCCATTTCTGACCGCGCATGCGTGGCCGTAACTCCGCCCCCTCCTCCCCAGGACATAGATTGGGCAGCGGATGCGTTGAAAAACTACATCCGCTGCCCACGTTGTGCACAATTTTCACAACGTGCGTTGGTATGTCGGGCCGATGCATTGCGATGGCCCCGTACCGACGAAAGTGTGAAAGAAGCCTAACCCTAAATTTAGCGCCAACCCTAACTCTAAATTTAGCCCCAACCTTAACCCTAAATTTAGCCCTAACCCTACCCCTAACCCTAGCTCTAACCCTACCCCTAACCCTATCCCTAACCCTACCCCTAGCCCTAACCCTAGCCCTAACCCTACCCCTAACCCTACCCGTAACCCTAGCCCTAACCCTACCCCTAACACTAACCCTAGCCCTAACCCTACCCCTAACCCTAATTTTAGCCCCAAGTGCTCTTCTCCTGCCGGCCGGCAGATGGAGACAGATGGCGGGCGCACTGCACATACGCCCTCCATTTTCTTTTGCCCAGAAGATGCCGGCGGCCAGGAGGAGCAGCAGGAGGATCCAGGGACACAGGTGAGTATGCTAGGGTCCCCGAATCCCCCTATTTCTCTGTCCTCTGATGTGCGATCACATCAGAGGACAGAGAATTACACTTAGCTTTTTTTTGCGGTCGCCGGTAAACAGTTAATTACCGGCGATCGCAAAACAGGGGTCGCTAAAACCGACCCCCGATCATGCTCTTTGGGGTCTCGGCTACCCCCGGCAGCCGAGACCCCAAAGACTCTCGCGGGGCTGGCCGGCGGGCGCACTGCGCATGCGCCCGCCATTTTCAAGATGGCGGCGCCCACCGGGAGCCACGAGGAGTATCGGGGGAGATAGGTAAGTATTGGGGGGCTACCTGGGACCCCTTTTCTCTATCCTCCGATGTGCGATCACATCGGAGGATAGAGAAATTAAAAAGAGATCGCTTTTTTTTTTTTGCGATCGCCGGTAAACGGTTAATTACCGGCGATCGCAAATGAGGGGTGGGTTAAAAAAACCCCGAATCATGTTCTCTGGGGTCTCGGCTACCCCCGGCAGCCGAGACCCCGGAGAAAATCCGACTCTGGGGGGCGCTATTTACTTTTTCCAAAGCGCCGTTAATTAACGGCGCTGTGGTTTAAGTACCCTTAGCGGCCGCTGTTAAAAGGCGTATCGGCGGTCGCTAAGGGGTTAATGCAATGTTGTGGCGACCAAAAAAAACGTAATTCTGGCGTTTTTAATTTTTTTCTTGCTATGCTGTTTAGCGATCAGGTTAATATTTTTTTGTATTGATAGATCGGGGATTCTGAACGCGGCGATACCACATATGTGTAGGCTTGATTTTATTTTTATTGTTTTACTTTGAATGGGGCGAAAGGGGGTGATTTAAACTTTTTATATTTTTTTGTATTTTTTTTCATATTTTTTTAAAACATTAGAACACTAGAAGCTGGCACAACTGGATCAGCTCTACTACATAGGAGCGAAGCTCAGATCGCTCCTATGTAGCTGAATTACAGGCTTGCTATGAGCGCTGACCACAGGGTGGCGCTCCTAGCAATCTGGCATCAACAACCATAGAGTTCTCAACGAGGCCTCTGGTTACTATGCCGACGCATCGCAGACCCCCGATCACGGAATGGGGGTCAGCGATGCGCTCATTTCCGGCCCGATGGCTGGAAGCGCTAGATAAATGTCAGTTAATAGTGGCGGGTGGATCGCTATTCCACCCACCGCAATTGCGGGCATATGTCAGCTGTTCAAAACAGCTGACATGTCCTGGCTTTGATGCGGGCTCACTGTCGGACTTACTGAACAAAGAAAGGAAAGACTGCAAGTATTTGGAAACAACCCAGCCTTCTCCTTTAGTCAATCAATTGAACACCCAACAAAAAAGGGAAAATAAGCCTGAACCCCTTTAGTCAATCAATTGAACACCCAAAAAAAGGGAAAATATGCCTGAACCTATGCAAATTGATGTAATCCAAAAACCTGTCTTTGCAGTTGAGAATGAGAGGCGACGTACAGAGAAAAATCTATGCCTCTATTGTGGGGGCTGTGGACTATAGCCCTCATAAGTGCTAAAACTGCAAGTAATCTAGATCTTTTTAAACAGCCAAATTCTGTTATGCAAAACATCTCATCTGTCATGAAGAATAAAGATAAAATACATTCATCTTCTCATTTTTGTCGTTCCCATACAGGTCATAATTGGGAGACATAAAATACAATGTTCCGCCATGTTAGATTCTGAAACTGGAAGGGAATTTCATAGATTTACAATTCACCTTTAATAACATTGTGAGTAGTACTAAATCCATGCCAATTGATATGGAAACTGTGGATGGATCACCTTTATCTTCTGGACCTGTTACTCAGACAATTGAACTTGAAATCTGTTTGAACCTGATCATCATAAAACTGTTATTTTTCATCTTGTCTTCCTGGTTTCCAGTTATTCTTGGAATTCCCTGGCTTTCAATTCATAATCCTGATATCAACTTGGCATCAAGGTGCATTACCTTTCCCTCTGAGTACTGTAAGGACAATTGTCATGTAAATCCTTCTGTTCTCAAACAAATCCAAGTCTCCAAGATCTCTCAACAGAGTTATGATAAATTACCACCTCAGTACCAGCAGTTCAATCTACCTCCTCATCGTCCTTACGACTGTCCCATTGAATTGCTTACTGGAGCAACCATTCCATTTTGACAAATTTACAATCTTTCAGAGCATGAATTAAAAGTACCTAAAGAATACCTGGATGAAAATGCTTCATTTGACCTTATTCAGCCCCAGCTGAGGCATCATTGTTCTTTGTACAACCCTGTGGCAACGTATTGAGTAAAGAGAAATACGATTACCAATAAAAATGACTACCCTCTCCTGTGAATTCCTGAGTTTTTTTTAGAGACTCTGCTATGACAAGATTTTTACCAAACTTGATCTAGAGGAGCCTATAATCTTATATGGATTCGCCCCGGGGATGAGTGGAAACCACCCTTAGAACGATATACCAACATTTTTAATGCCTGGTTATATTTTTTGACCTTTACAATGCCCCAGCCACCTTTCAGCAATATATTAACCCCTTAGTGACAGAGCCAATTTGGTACTTAATGACCAAGTCAGTTTTTACAATTCTGACCACTGTCACTTTGCGAGGTTACAGCTCTGGAACACTTCAACATATCCCACTGATTCTGAGACTGTTTTGTTGTGACATATTGTACTTCATGTTAGTGGTAAAATTTATTCAATATAACTTGCATTTATTTATGGAAAAAAACTGAAATTTGGCAAAAATGTGAACATCCCCCAATCATGACTCGTCTTGTCACGATGATCGTCGCGGCGCATACATTGTATACATACATATGTCTCCCCCTCACTGTGTCCCTGAATACAGATATGCTCTCCACCATTAACCCCTTCACAATCCCAACCTTTTTTGGTTTTCGTTTTTCGCTCCCCTTCTTCCCAGAGCCATAACTTTTATATTTTTCTGTCAATATGGCCATGTGAGGGC
Source organism: Ranitomeya imitator (assembly GCF_032444005.1). NCBI lineage: Eukaryota > Metazoa > Chordata > Amphibia > Anura > Dendrobatidae > Ranitomeya > Ranitomeya imitator. The sequence continues at coordinate 289,433,759 of NC_091287.1, forward strand.
TTAAGTTTTGCAGGACAAGTTGTTCTTTTGAATGACATAATTGGTTATAGCATGTCGTGTCGTGCTTTTTTGATAGGTTCACTAAATGCTAAAGCTAACCTTCCATTTTGATTCTATAGGTGATTACGAGTTCGTAGACACCAAACATGTCTAGGTTATTTTTTATCTAAGTGGTAAAAAAAAGAAATTGCGCAATTTTCCGATACCCGTAGCGTCTCCATTTTCTGTGATCTGGGGTTGGGTGAGGGCTTTTTTTTTGTGTGCCGAGTTTGTGTTTTTAATGACACCATTTTGGTGCAGATAAGTTCTTTTGATCGCCCGTTATTGCATTTTAATGCAATGTCGTGGCAACCAAAAAAAACTTAATTCTGGCGTTTATAATTTTTTTCTCGCTACGCTGTTTAGCGATCAGGTTAATCGTTTTTTTTTAATTGATAGATCGGGGATTCTGAACTCGGCGATGCCACATATGTGTAGGTTTGATTTTTATTTTATTTTGAATGGGGCGAAAGGGGGTGATTTTAACTTTTTTTATATATTTTTTTAAAAATTTTTTCATTTTTTAAAACATTTTTTTTTTTACTTTTGCCATGCTTCAATAGCCTCCATGGGAGGCTAGAAGCTGGCACAACTCGATCGGCTCTACTACATAGGAGCGAAGCTCAGATCGCTCCTATGTAGCCGAATTACAGGCTTGCTATGAGTGCCGACCACAGGATGGCGCTTATAGCAATTTGACATCAACAACCATAGAGTTCTCAAGGAGACCTCTGGTTATTATTCCAACGCATCGCAGACCCCCGATCACGTGACGGGGATCAGCGATGCGCTCATTTCCGGCCCGATGGCCGGAAGCGCTAGTTAAATGTCATTTAACAGTGGCGATCGCGATTCCACCCGCCGCTATTGCGGGCATATGTCAGCTGTTCAAAACAGCCGACATGCCCTGGCTTTGATGCAGGCTCACCGCCGGAGCATGCATCAAAGCAGGGGATCTGACCTTGGACATACTACCCCGTCCAAGGTCAGAAAGGGGTTAATATACTATTAGCAGCGTACCAATCAAAATAGAAAGTGATAAGCAACACTGTTCCACCCATTAACTATAATCTCTAGTGCCCAATAGTATCAATTATTCAGTGTCACTCTCCCCAATTAACTTTAACCCCTTCATGACCCAATCTCTTTTGTCCTTAATGACCTGGCCATTTTTAGCAATTCTGACCAGTGTCCCTTTATGAGGTAATAACTCAAAAACGCTTCAACGGATCCTAGCTATTCTGAGATTGTTTTTTTGTGACATATTGGGCTTCATGTTAGTGGTAAATTTAGGTCAATCATGTTTGTGTTTATTTGTGACAAAATTGGAAATTTGGCGAAAAATTTAGAAAATTTCGCAATTTAAAAATTTTATTTTTTCTGTTAAACCAGAGAGTTATGTGACACAAAATAGTTATTAAATAGTTATTAAATAACATTTCCCACATGTCTACTTTACATTAGCACAATTTTGGAAACAATTTTTGTTTTGTTAGGAAGTTATAAGGGTTAAAAGTTGACCAGCGACTTCTCAATTTTACAACAACATTTCCAAAACCATTTATTTTTAGGGACCACCTCACATTTGAAGTCAGTTTGAGGGGTCTGTATGGCGAAAAGACCCAAAAGTGACACCATTCTAAAAACTGCACCCCTCAAGGTGCTCAAAACCACATTCAAGAAGTTTATTAACCCTTAAGGTGTTTCACAGCAGCAGAAGCAATATGGAAGGAAAACATGAACATTTAACTTTTTAGTCACAAAAATGATCTTTTAGCAACATTTTGGAAACTAGACCCCCCAAGGAACTTCTCTAGATGCATAGTGAGCACTTTGAATGCCCAGGTGCTTCACAAATTGATCCATAAAAATGAAAAAGTACTTTTTTTTCACAAAAATTTTCTTTCAGCCTCAATTTTTTTTTCATTTTCACATAGGCAACAGGATAAAATGGATGCTAAAATTTGTTGGGCAATTTCTCCTGAGTACACCGATACCTCATATGTGGGGGTAAACCACTGTTTGGGCGTACGGCAGGGCTCGGAAAGGAAGGAGCGCCATTTGACTTTTTGAATGGAAAATTAGCTCCAATCGTTAGCGGACATCATATCACGTTTGGAGAGCCCATGTGTGCCTAAACATTGGAGCTCCCCCACAAGTTACCCCATATGGGAAACTAGACCTCCCAAGGAACTTATCTAGATATGTGGTGAGGACTTTGAACCCCCAAGTGCTTCACAGAAGTTTATAACGCAGAGAGATGTGAAAATAATCTTTTTTTTTCTCAAAAATGATTTTTTAGCCCGCAATTGTTTATTTTCACAAGGGTAACAGGAAAAATTGGACCCCAAAAGTTGTTGTCCAGTTTGTTTTGAGTACGCTGGTACCCCATATGTGGGGGGAACCACTGTGTGGGCACACACCCCTAACCTTAATCCCAACCCTACCCCTAACCCTAATCCCATCCCTAACTTTAGCCCCAACCCTAACTTTAGCCCTAACCCTAATTTTAGCCCCAACCCTAACTTTAGCCCAACTCACTTTAGCCCAACTCTAACCTTAATGGGAAAACGGGCGGGAGGGGGTGATCACCGGGGCAGGGAGGGAGATCAGCGGGGCAGGGGGTGATCACCGGGGCCAACAAACTTTAGCCCAACTCTAACCTTAATGGGAAAACTGGGGCGGGAGGGGGTGATCACTGGGGTAGGGGGGAGATCAGCGGAGCAGGGGGCGATCACTGGGGCAGGGGGAGATCAGTGGGGCAGGGGGGAAATCAGCGGGGCATGGGGCAGATCAGAGGGGCAGGGGGGAGGTCAAGGGGTCAATTATGGGGGCAGTGGGGCGATTATGAGGGCAGGGGGTGATCACTGGTGCGGGGGGTGATCACCGGGGGGGGCAGGAGGGGGCTGTCAGACATGGGGGCTGAGGAGATGCAGCAGACAGAGCCGGCACTAGCAGCAGGGGGGTGATCAGGGGGTGATCAATGGGGAAGGGAGCGGATGGCGGGGGAGCGGAGGGCAGCAGAGGGGAGTACCTGGCAGTGGAAGGGTAGCAAGCAGGCACCTCGCTGTTCAGCTTCCACGGACGGCATGAATCTGCACAGCGAGGCAGCCATCGTTTACTCCGCCCCTCCACATCTGAATGGAGAGATAGCGTCACATGGACGCTAACTCCAATCAGAACTGGGGGTGGTGAGAAAGAGGTCACCAGAAGTGATCGTAGCCACTGTGGGGCAAAGCCATTCCCCCTGGGCTCAAGTACAAGTCCCCCTGTACCTGCAGGTCGGGTGACATTTGAGTTAACCCGTTCACCTGACCTGCAGGAACGCGATCCCGCCATGACGCCACATAGGCATCACCGGTCGGATTGGCACCGACTTTCATGATGCCTACGTGGCGTCACAGGTCGGGAAGGGGTTAAGGCTATTATGTGCACACGAAAAATATGCAAGGTTTTATAGTACAGGAAAAGTGAATGAGATCCCTGAAATCTCATGTACATGTTGCTTATTTTTTCCTTGCAGACTGAAATCTGCATAATGTCAATTCTTGCAGCGTATTTCACCTTTTCATACTAATGAGTGGGGGAAAATATGCAAAAAGAATAATAAAAATATTTTTTTTATGCAGCGTTCTTCCTGCCATCACATTGTTATGCAGCAGAATTTTCTCCTTCAAATCCTGAATGTGTGCACATAGCCTTAGTCTCGGTCCTGTTTCCCCCCCCCCCCATTCATTACAAGTGCTTGATAGCATTATAATGAATTTCATTATAAGTCCTTGATAGCGTTCATTAAAAAGGTTCCTATGCACCTTATCCCCTTTTCTCCTCAATAAATTTTAAGTCTCTGATGATATAGTGAATTGTGACATGGGGGAGGACACTATCAGGGACTTAGCACCCTCTCACATACATATATAACATCCTCCTCCCCTACCCCCTGTTATAGGTCCATTGTAAGTCTCCCTTACTCAGATCCTAATCCCACACCCCCTTCTTTTTCTCCCCCCACCCCCATCATTGTCCTCTCCTCCACCCCATCATTGTCCACTCCCATCATTGTCCACTCCCCCACCCCATCATTGTCCACTCCCATCACTGTCTTCTGCCCACCTCCATCATTGTCCACTCCCCCACACCATCGTTGTCCCCTCCCCCATCCCATCATAGTCCTCTCCCCCACCCTCATCATTGTCCTCTCCCCAGTGTATTGGTAAACAACAACTCGCCTCTCCGTCCGTTCCCCCGCAGCATCGGTGTCACCAACAACTTTCTTTCTAACACAGGTGCGTGCAGCATTCTGATATCATCAAGCTGTTGTACACCTGTGTCACAGAGAATGCGCTGGGCATGAAGCAAAGGATGTATTCCTGCATTTTCTACTGTAGGCAGCAGGGCTGCAAGGATCTCTGTCTGCCCGCCGTACATGATGAGGGCAATCTGTCCAAGGGCCCCACTGAGCTTTTAGCTCTGAGAAACAGGCCAGATTGGCCTCATTTGTTGTGAATTCTGCTTTTGGGCTCCCTCCGGTGGTTGTAGGTGGTAATGCAGTTGTCCCTGGGTTGCAGTCCTGGACAGGTGTATCTGCTGATTGCAATTCTGACTGGGGTATTTAGGTTTGCAGGACTCATTAGTCCTTGCCAGTTGTCAATATTTCTTGGGAAGTGTTGGATCTCTGTCTGGCTTCTCCTGCTTAGCTGCCAATTCAGCAAAGATAAGTGTCTGTTTCTTTTTCTATGGCACACAAGCTGTGTGCTTGTTTTTTGATTGTATTACTGCTCTGAGTGTAGGAGTCGCTGGAGTTGCAGATATACGTTCCACGTCTTTAGTTAGATGGAGGAATTTTTTGTATAATCTGCTGTGGATATTTTTGGAAGGGTTTTAATACTGACCGCACAGAACTCTGTCCTATCCTTTCCTATTTTAGCTAGAGTGGCCTCTTGTGCTAAATCCTGTTTTCTGCCTGTGTTTGTCTTTCCTCTCCTACTCACAGCCAATCTTTGTGGGGGGCTGCCTATCCTTTGGGGTTCTGCTCTGACGCAAGGTAGTATTCCTATTTCCATCTACAGGGGTATTTAGTCCTCCGGCTGTGACGAGGTGTCTAGGGTTTGTTAGGTACACCCCACGGCTACTTCTAGTAGCGGTGTTAAGATCAGGATTTGCGGTCAGTATAGTTACCACCTACTCCAGTGTAAGTTTTCATGCTGCTCCAAGGTCACCGGATCATAACACTCATTATTAGCTGCCCTGAAAGGGTACCGGGCCCCGGTGCAGCTGCGTCAGGGGTATGTCCGCCCCTGGCTTCAGTCCCCCCCACTCCTCCAGTGCTGCATAGGCAAAGCTGCCTTTCTTAGCAGAACTGGAGAGCACACTATTCAGGCCAGTTGGCTCACCTTCTGCAGCATTGGAGGACCAGAGGGGCACTTAAGGTGGCCAGATCTAGTGATTCAGCTTCAGAGCAGGGCTAGGAGATTAGCCACCTCTGAGGTGGCTGGTAACCTAGGAAACAACTGTAATATAGAGTTAAAAACCACCATTCCTGAGAACAGAGGTAATTTTGAATAAGTTCTTGGCAAGCAGGTAGCCGGGAGGCAGATGAGGTACTGAAGATAGGATCTTAGGACAACCACTTTAGTTGTGATATAACTAAGGAAGCAGTAGTTATGTCCTAATGAGGCGAGAAATGTTTCTTTACAGTTTGGCTTCTGTGCTCATGTTATCATTCAGTCTATGCCTGCAGTGTTCATTTCTTTATGTGGTCACCACATGCTTACATATAGTTATGCATGATTACCATTTTTTTTTTCATTTCTTTAGCATTTGATCAAGCAAAGAGAAGTGGGATGTTAGGATTGGTGGGTTTTGTGGTTGAAGTTGGTGTGCCCCACCTATGTGTGGAATGTTACAGTATGATTTTGTGTTTCCTTGCTCAAAATGATTTGCTATGGAAAGAAGCAAGTTTTGAATCGGTTATGGTGTCTACTGTCAGGATACGAATATGATTTGAGGGGCAGAAAGCATGTATATTATTTAGATGTATTTTTGTTATAAACATATTTGTTTATTGCCTGTTATGGAGACAACATGTGTTTTTGACTTGTGGTGCTGTGGTTTTATCTATACTTAGAACCCGCCAACTGAAAGGAAAATATGTACATTTCTGGGAGATAATTGGAATAGAAAGTGAGATTGTTCTTTTACTGACCTTAACATTCTGCTCCCAAAACCCTATCTATCTAATTGTTGATCACAAGTCATTACAGTGACCATACATAAATACCCTCATCACACTGATAACACTGCGCAACAAATTTCAGGGAAGTTCTTGTCACCTGAGAAATTGTATTATTATTAGGCTACGTTCACATTAGCGTTACGCTAATGTGCGTCGCTGTTGCGTCGGCGACGCGCCCCTATGTTTAACATAGGGGACGCGTGCGTCTTTTTGCACGCGTTTTCCGACACGTGCGTCGTTTTAGACGCTAGCGTCGGACGCAAGAAAACGCTACAAGTTGCATTTTTCTTGCGTCCGATTTCGGCAAAAAACGACGCACGCGTCGCAAAACGCGCGCGTTTGCACGCGTTTTTCCGTGCGTCGCCGCTGCGTCGCCGACGCAACAGCGACGCGACGCTAATGTGAACGTAGACTTATTGTATCTTATAGATTTTGATATGCTGAACACGAATATGTGCTCCAAAAGTCTGTATCATGGAAGGTTTTAACCCCTTCATGACCAAAGCTTTTTATGAGTTTTCGTTTTTCACTCCCCTCCTTCCCAGAGCCATAACTTTTTTTAATTTTCTGTCAATATGGCCATGTGAGGGCTTATTTTTTGCAGAACAAGTTGTACTTTTGAACTACACAATTGGTTTTACTTTGTCGTGTACTCAAAAACGGGAAAAAAATTCCAAGTGCGGTGAAATTGCAAAAAAAGTGCAATCCCACACTTGCTTTTTGTTGGGCTTTTTTGCTAGGTTCACTAAATGCTAAAACTGACCTGCCATTATGATTCTCCAGGTCATTACGAGTTCATAGACACCAAACATGTCTAGGTTCTCTTTTATCGAAGTGGTGAAAAAAAAATCAAAGTTTGCTTAAAAAAATAAAGAAATAAATTGCGCAATTTTTCTAGACCTGTACCATCTCCATTTTTTGTGATTTCGGGTTGGGTGCAGGCTAATCGTTTGCATGCCGAGCTAACGTTTTTAATTATACCACTTCTGTGCAGATACGTTCTTTTGATCGCCCGTTATTGCATTTTAATGCAATGTCGTGACGACGAAAAAAAGTCATTCTGGGGTTGTGATTTTTTTTTATCACTACACCGTTTAGCAATCAGGTTAATTCTTTTTTCTTATTGATAGATCGGGCGATTCTGAACGCGGCGATACCAAATATGTGTAGGTTTGATTTTTTTTTTTTTCATTGCTTTATTTTGATTGGGGCGAAAGGGGGTGATTTGAACTTTCATGTTTTTTTTTGTTTGTTTTTTTTTATATTTGTAAACAATTTTTTTTTTTTTACTTTTGGCATGCTTCAATAGTCTCCATAGGAGGCTAGAAGCTGCCATAGCATGATTGCCTCTGCTACATAGAGGTGATGCTTAGCTCACCTCTATGCAGCAGATTTACATGCTTGCTATGAGCGCCGACCACAGGGCGGCACTCATAGCAATCTGCCATCAAAAACAATATGAAAATATTGTTTAAAAACGGTCAGTGAAATATTTTACCTCAATCTCTTGCTGTAAAGTCAGAATTGTCTTTTGATTCCTCCCCATGCACAGGAGATGTGGTACGCTCCGCACACGGTCAGCCGAATGATTGACTGCGCCTGCGTGCAATTCGCATAAGTGCTTGTATATGTGTAGATCAGCGATTTATGTTATTTCAGTGGAAAATTCAGAAAATACTGTTTCAGAAAAATTTCATATGAGTTTTTAGAATTCTAAGGCTGCCGTCACACTAGCAGTATTTGGTCTGTATTTTACATCAGTATTTGTAAGCCAAAATCAGGAGTGGAACAAATAGAGGGAAAAGTCTAATAGAAACATATGCACCACTTCTGCATTTATCACCCACTCCTGGTTTTGGCTGAGAAATACTGATGTAAAATACTGACCAAATACTGACAGTGTGACGGCAGCCTAACACATTGTAATGTTTCGTATAATTTCTCAAAAACCTTACGTGATAGGAAAAATCTGAAGTAATTTCTGAAATCAGCATGAAAAAAATCTATCAGGAACACTCAAAATTGTCCGAGGGACAAAACCTTTGTAACACAGTGTAACTTTTCAGTCTAAGGCTATGTTCACTTGGTGTTTTACCATCATGTCTGGCTCCTTCAGGGCTCATGTCTGAAGCCCTGGAATCTGGATTCTGGTGTATGTACTGACAGGAGCATTGACTGTAATGATGCAGACACGATGTCCATTATCAGATCATATAAGCCAAATTGAGGTGGGCTTCAAAACGCAGGCAACACATCTTGTAGCCTGCTTCAAATAGACATATATTGCCAAAAGTGATGTCTGACAAAGTACATACCGGTAGTAACTTCCAGGGCTTCAGATGTAAGCTCCGAAGAAACCACCGATGTAAGGGTAAAATACAGTGAAAACATAACCTAAAACTATTCGGATTTATTTAAATATGAAACACTTTTTTTTGTAGATTGTCGTTATTCCTATAAAGAATTTTTTAATTTGTGTTATTGAATTGCGTGGAAGATTCGATCCATATGAATTGCAGAATTACATGTACAACTATGAAACTTGTCTTCTGGCAGGAAATGCATTACGCGAGACTTTTAAGGGGAACAGTACATACCCTCGGGAATGTGAGTGCTTTGAAGGATATTACTTTGATGTAAAACAAGACATATGTATGGAGAATGACAGGTGTCTCCCTGGATTTGGAGTGCAATTACCAGGTAACTACTCAGTGTGACATGAATGGCTGCTCTTTTTGGGGGTGGTGGAGCATTTTCAGAATGATCTGTTTTGTACAATTTATTTACTAGTAGATATTTCAGGAACATGCACCTTACAGTTTGCATTTTTTCCCCCTCATAGTTCAGTCAAATAAGAATACTGTCTGCACTCCATGTCCTGTGGGATATTATTCTAACATTTCATCTGCAACAGATGCTTGCATTCACTGGACAAAGTAAGTAACTCTGTGGTTGTCTGTTTTAAAGGGAATGTCATGAAAAAAAAAAGTTTTTGAAAAATTGCTAAAATGTAATGTACTAGTTTAATTTTCTTTAAATATTAACTGTATCATAAGCTGGGGTTTAGACACGAAGCCTGTATCACACACTGGGAGTAGATACGCAGAATATAAAATGCAGTAGGATTAGATACGTTGACTGTATCACGCACTTGGATTAGATACGTGGCTCAGTAGATTGTATCATGTGCTGGGATTAAATACTGGGACTATATCTCGCTCTGTTATTAGATATGTAAACTTTATCCCTCACTGGAATTAAATACGGTGGACTGTATTATGCGTTTGGATTAGATACCCATAGTGTGTCACGTAGTATGGGGTTTAGTTATGCTCCGCTAAGCCTATATTTAATCCATCTTGTATGATGCACACAGTGTATCATTCAGGATGAGATTAGATACACCCAGTGCATCACACAGAATGGGGTTAAATACATGGTGTGTATCACACAGGATGGGGTTAGATACACTGTGTGAGCAGTGACAAGGGAAATTGTAGTTAAAAGCACTGCTCTGGACAACACTAAAATAGCTCACAACTCCTCCCACAGCTGAGAACTGGACAACCCAGGGGGCGTTCCCAGGTGAGACAGTCAGTGTAGGAGATGCTGTCAGATACCAACCACAGTTTGTTATACTCTGAGGCTACTGTATTTGTGGTTTGTAAGACTTGCTTCACACGTCCTGGTGATTCCTGCACAGGAAAAAACAGTACTGGTGAGATCTGTGGTCCATGTTCGTGTGACATCCGTATGTACGTGTGTGACATCCACGCATCCATTTGCTGTGTGTCTGTGATTCACATCTGTGTGGCATCCGTGTGCTATCTGTGTGACACGTACTGGCACCTGGGAAAAGCAGTACAGTTTGCACTGATCCCAAGCGCCGGCTGCTGAAGGCATCTCTCATCATTGTCGCCTGATCTTCCTGTGATCACATGACCAGGTGACAATGATGAGAGTTGTATTCAGTACCCACTGTGTAAAATTAAGAATTAAATTTTTTTTTAAAAATACCGTTGGCTCCCATGTGATTTTCACAAACAGCAGAGGGAAAACCCATGGCTGGAGGCTGATGTTAATAATCTGGGAAAAGGGACAATATCTCAAAAGGTTTTCAGGCTATTAATAACAGCTCACAGCTGTTTGCTTAGCCTTTACTGGTGATCATGTCAGCTTTGTATTTTCAACACCCATTATGAACCCCATAGTAAGTTTTGAAATAAACGCACAGCAAGAATAAAATACTTTATTTGAAATAACACATCATAATCCATCTCTTCGACATCTGGTTTTCAAACTTAACGATAACATGATGCGATCGTTCAGGCTGAAAACCAGGAGACCTCTCATTGATTCACCGTAGTTCATCATCCCGTCTGTGAACTGCTTGTGGGAACGCAGCTTCAGTGATCGACGGTAACCTCTATGACGTCACCGCTCGTCACTGTAGCTGCACTTGCAGCAGCTCATTTTCTCCTGGTTTTTAGCCTGGATGGTCACATAACGCCACTGTTTAGTTTGTAAACCAGATGTCACAGAGATGGATTTCGGTGTGGGACAGGATGGATTATCCTCATGTCGGACAGATGAGGGATATGGTTGCTTATTAATTTAGTTTTTTTTATAGGGAACATGCGCTTCAATGGATTTTAGGCGTAAAGGTGAGTACAACTTTGTTTTTTATTTTTTAATAAATGTGTAAACATGGAGTTGAGTTTTATTTCAAGATTTTATTCTTGCTGTGTGTTTATTTAAAAACTTACTATGGGGTTAGTAATGGGGCGTCTTATAGAGGCATTCCATTACTAACCTTTGGGCTTGATGTCAGCTGACAATGCAAAGCTGATATCAACTCCAATCCTATTACCCTACTTGCCACTGACACAAGGCAAGTGGGAAGAGTGAGGCTAAGCCCCAGATTTGGCGCATCTTATGTGCAATTTCTGGGGCGGCTGAGGGCCGATGTTGGTAGCCTGGGGGCAATATCTCTGGTCCCTTCACAGACTATCAATATCAGCCCACAGCTGTCTGTTAAACCTTTGCTGGTTCGAATTTATTGGGGACCCAACGTGATTTTTTTTTCTGGGGTCCCCATAAATTCACCAGGAAAGGCTAAGGTACTTTCACACTGGCGTTTTTTGCCAGACGTCGCAATGCGTCGTTTATGGCAAAAAAACGCATCCTGCAAAGTTGTTTGCAGGATGCGTTTTTGCCCCATAGATTAACATTGGCGACGCATTGCGACGCTTTGCCACACGTCGCAACCGTCGTGCGACGGTTGCGCCGTGTTGTGGCGGACCGCCGGGAGCAAAAAACGTTAAATGTAAAGTTTTTGCTCCTGACAAACCACTTTTTCCGACCGCGCATGCGCGGCCGGAACTCCGCCCCCACCTCCCCGCACCTCACAATGGGGCAGCGGATGCGCCGGAGAAATGCATCCGCTGCACCCGTTGTGCAGTGCGTCAAACGCTAGCGTCGGAATCTCTGCCCGACGCATTGCGACGGGGAGATTCCGACGCTAGTGTGAAAGTAGCCTAAGCAAACAGCTGTGAGCTGTTATTAATAGTCTGGGAACCTTTTGGAATATTGTCCCTTTTCCCAGGTTATTAACATCCACCCCAGAGCTTTGCCTCTGCTGGTTATGAAAATTACATGACAATGGCTGCATGAAAAAATTAGTTAATACTAATTAAAACAGTACATGTCATTTTTATTAAAAATTATGTAATCAATAATTATTAATACAAAAATAAATTTTGCAACATACAATGCCTACAAGTAGTATTCAACCCCCTGCAGATTTAGCAGGTTTAATAAGATGCAAATAAGTTAGAGCCTTCAGACTTCAAACAAGAGCAGGATTTATTAACAGATGCATAAATCTTACAAACCAAAAAGTTTTGTTGCTCAGTTAAATTTTTGTAAATTTTAAACATAAAAGTGTGGGTCAATTATTATTCAACCCCTAGGTTTAATATTTTGTGGAATAACCTTTGTTTGCAATTACAGCTAATAATCGTCTTTTATAAGACCTGATCAGGCCGGCACAGGTCTCTGGAGTTATCTTGGCCCACTCCTCCATGCAGATCTTCTCCAAGTTATCTAGGTTCTTTGGGTGTCTCATGTGGACTTTAATCTTGAGCTCCTTCCACAAGTTTTTAATTGGGTTAAGGTCAGGAGACTGACTAGGCCACTGCAACACCTTGATTTTTTGCCTCTTGAACCAGGCCTTGGTTTTCTTGGCTGTGTGCTTTGGGTCGTTGTCTTGTTGGAAGATGAAATGATGACCCATCTTAAGATCCTTGATGGAGGAGCGGAGGTTCTTGGCCAAAATCTCCAGGTAGGCCGTGCTATCCATCTTCCCATGGATGCGGACTAGATGGCCAGGCCCCTTGGCTGAGAAACAGCCCCACAGCATGATGCTGCCACCACCATGCTTGACTGTAGGGATGGTATTTTTGGGGTCGTATGCAGTGCCATCCAGTCTCCAAACGTCACGTGTGTGGTTGGCACCAAAGATCTCGATCTTGATCTCATCAGACCAGAGAACCTTGAACCAGTCAGTCTCAGAGTCCTCCAAGTGATCATGAGCAAACTGTAGACGAGCCTTGACATGACGCTTTGAAAGTAAAGGTACCTTACGAGCTCGTCTGGAACGGAGACCATTGCGGTGGAGTACGTTACTTATGGTATTGACTGAAACCAATGTCCCCACTGCCATGAGATCTTCCCGGAGCTCCTTCCTTGTTGTCCTTGGGTTAGCCTTGACTCTTCGGACAAGCCTGGCCTCGGCACGGGAGGAAACTTTCAAAGGCTGTCCAGGCCGTGGAAGGCTAACAGTAGTTCCATAAGCCTTCCACGTCCGGATGATGCTCCCAACAGTGGAGACAGGTAGGCCCAACTCCTTGGAAAGGGTTTTGTACCCCTTGCCAGCCTTGTGACTCTCCACGATCTTGTCTCTGATGGCCTTGGAATGCTCCTTTGTCTTTCCCATGTTGACCATGTATGAGTGCTGTTCACAAGTTTGGATAGGGTCTTAAATAGTCAGAAAAGGCTGGAAAAAGAGACAGTTAATCCAAACATGTGAAGCTCATTGTTCTTTGTGCCTGAACACTTCTTAATACTTTAGGGGAACCAAACAGAATTCTGGTGGGTTGAGGAGTTGAATAATAAATGACCCTCTGAAAAGACTTTTCACAATTTAAAAAAAAATAAACAAAGAAATAACATTCTTTTTTGCTGCAGTGCATTTCACACTTCCAGGCTGATCTACAGTCCAAATGTCACAATGTCAAGTTAATTCCAAATGTGTAAACCTGCTAAATCTGCAGGGGGTTGAATACTACTTGTAGGCACTGTATTTACTTTAAAGAGGTTAGCAACAAATGGAAACCATCAGTGCATGACTACTAAACAATACCATGAAATTAAAGGGAACCTCTCAGCAGGATTGTGCTGAGTAACTTATAGACAGTGTCAGGTTGGCACCGTTATACTGACTAAAATGATACCTGGGTTGATGAACTCCATCTAGTGTTTGTTGTTTAATCTTTATTTGTAGTTTTCAGTTAATGAAAAGCTCGTGCTTCAGGGCGGCCTGTGAGGGGGGCGTTTTTATGTGGTGCGCTGCTTACATGTGCATCCTTATGGCTTATGTTAGGTCTCTGATTCCACAGTGACCTGCCCCCTATTTTACATACTGAATATAATATGGTTAGAAAAAAAATAAATTACATTCATCATGCAGGTGCCGCAGCGGTAGCATGGTCGGATTTATAATATCCATATTTTTATTTTATTTGATCAAATAACTTTCTTTAGAAAAAAAAATCTTCCTCGAAATTGCACCGGCCGTGCCTGCGGAGTAGCATAATTCGGAAAGCGATAGATGCTACTGTGCAGACAACACTGCCATATTGCTTTCTGGTCTCCACCAAAATGGTGCCGGCCGCTGTTGTGAGTTCTGTTTTTGGGCTCCCTCTGGTGGTTACTGATGGTACTGGGTGATTTGTGTTCTGCTGTCTCTGGTGTCCACCTGTTCTATTAGGATTTGGGAGTTTCCTATTTAACTGGGCTTTCTTGTCATTTTCCCGCCGGCTATCAAGGTTATCAGAGTGTTTTGTTACCTCAGCTTCTGGCTTCAGTAATCTTCAGGACAAGCTAAGTTTTTGATTTTCTTGTTCCACGTTTTGATTTATTTTTGTCTTGTCCAGCTTGCATATAATTGTTTCTTTGCTGCTGGTTGCTCTAGCGGGCTGTAATTGCTCCTCATGTTCCATGAGTTGGAACATGAGTTCAAGTAATTACAGGATGGTTTTTTGAAGGGTTTTTTGCTGACCGCGCAGTTTACTTTTGTATCCTCTGCTATCTAGTTTTAGCGGGCCTCATTTTGATGAATCTGATTTCATACTGTGTATGTGCCTTCCTCTCATTTCACCGTCATTATATGTGGGGGGCTGCTATTTCTGTGGGGTATTTCTCTGGAGGCAAGAGAGGTCTGTGTTTCTTCTAATAGGGGAAGTTAGATCTTCGGCTGGTGCGAGACGTCTAGGATCAACGTAGGCACGTTCCCCGGCTATTGTTATTTGTGTGTTCAGGTTTAGGGTCGCGGTCAGCTCAGGTTCCATCACCCTAGAGCTCGTTGGTGCTTGTCCTTTTGTGATTCCCTGCCATTGGAATCATGACAGTATAGCCGGCCACAAAATGTTTGGGCTGAAGTAGGAGGAAAAGGAGTCTGAGGAAGTTTTTTTTTTTTTTCTCCTCTGAGGTTGCTGCCTAGCCCTAATTGCAGCCTGGCTGATTTTTTTTTTTTTTCCTCCTCTTAAGGCCCCTTCACATTAAGCGACGCTGCAGCGATACCGACAACGATCCGGATCGCTGCAGCGTCGCTGTTTGGTCGCTGGAGAGCTGTCACACAGACCGCTCTCCAGCGACCAACGATGCCGGTAACCAGGGTAAATATCGGGTAACTAGGCGCAGGGCCGCGCTTAGTAACCCGATGTTTACCCTGGATACCATGCTAAAAGTTAAAAAAAACAAACACTAGATACTTACCTAACGCTGTCTGTCCTCCAGCGCTGTGCTCTGCACTCCTCCTGCACTGTCTGTGAGCCGGAAAGCAGAGCGGTGACGTCACCGCTCTGCTTTCCGGCTCACAGACAGTACAGGAGGAGAGCAGAGAAGCAGAGCGCAGCGCTGGAGGACAGACAGCGTTAGGTAAGTATCTAGTGTTTGTTTTTTTTTACTTTTAGCATGGTATCCAGGGTAAACATCGGGTTACTAAGCGCGGCCCTGCGCTTAGTTACCCGATGTTTACCCTGGTTACCAGTGAAGACATCGCTGGTTCGGTGTCACACACGCCGATCCAGCGATGTCAGCAGGAGTCCAGCGACGAAATAAAGTTCTGGACTTTATTCAGCAACCAACGATCTCCCAGCAGGGGCCTGATCGTTGGTCGCTGTCACACAGAACGATTTCATTAACGATATCGTTGCTACGTCACAAATAGCAACGATATCGTTAACAATATCGTTATGTGTGAAGGTACCTTTAATCCTTGAATGGCTCTGACCTTAGCTGTTTATCATGGACGTCCAGAGTTTAGCTTCCAGCTTGAATAATCTTGCTGCTAAGGTTCAAAATATACAAGATTTTGTTGTACATGCTCCTATGTCTGAACCTAGAATTCCTATTCCAGAGTTCTTTGCTGGAGATAGATCTAGTTTTCTGAATTTTAGGAACAATTGCAAGCTGTTCCTTTCTTTGAAATCTCGCTCTTCTGGAGACCCTGCTCAGCAGGTTAAGATTATTATATCTTTCCTGCGGGGTGACCCTCAAAATTGGGCATTTGCATTGGCACCAGGGGATCCTGCGTTGCTTAATGTGGATGCGTTTTTTCTGGCATTGGGTTTGCTCTATGAGGAACCTAACCAAGAGATTCAGGCTGAAAAAGCTTTATTAGCTCTCTCTCAGGGGCAAGATGAAGCAGAAATATATTGTCAAAAATTTCGGAAATGGTCAGTGCTTACTCAGTGGAATGAGTGCGCCCTGGCTGCAAAGTTCAGAGATGGCCTTTCTGAGGCCATTAAAGATGTTATGGTGGGGTTCCCTGCGCCTACGGGTCTGAATGAGTCTATGACTATGGCTATTCAGATTGATCGGCGTTTACGGGAGCGCAAACCTGTGCACCATTTGGCGGTGTCTTCTGAACAGGCACTTGAGACAATGCAATGTGATAGAGTTCAGTCTAGAAGTGAACGGCAAAACTATAGGCGGAAAAATGGGTTGTGCTTTTATTGTGGTGATTCAGCTCATGTTATATCAGCATGCTCTAAACGCACAAAAAAGGTTGATAAGTCTGTTGCCATTAGTACGTTACAGTCTAAGTTCATTCTGTCTGTGACTCTGATTTGCTCATTATCATCCATTTCCGTCGATGCCTATGTAGATTCAGGCGCTGCCCTGAGTCTTATGGATTGGTCATTTGCCAAGCGATGTGGGTTTAGTCTTGAGCCTCTGGAAGTCCCTATTCCTTTGAAGGGAATTGACTCTACACCTTTAGCTATGAATAAACCTCAGTACTGGACACAAGTGACCATGCGTATGACTCCCGTTCATCAGGAGGTGATTCGCTTCCTGGTGTTGTATAATTTACATGATGTTCTAGTACTTGGTCTGCCATGGTTACAAACTCATAATCCAGTCCTTGACTGGAAAACAATGTCTGTGTTAAGCTGGGGATGTCAGGGGGTTCATGATGATGCACCTCCGATTTCTATCGCTTCATCTACTCCTTCTGAGGTTCCTGTATTTTTGTCGGATTATCGGGATGTTTTTGAGGAGCCTAAGCTCAGTTCGCTTCCTCCTCACAGGGATTGCGATTGTGCTATAGATTTAATTCCTGGTAGTAAATTTCCTAAAGGTCGTTTGTTCAATCTGTCAGTGCCAGAGCATACTGCTATGCGGGATTATGTTAAGGAGTCCTTGGAAAAGGGACATATCCGTCCATCTTCGTCTCCTTTGGGAGCAGGTTTTTTTTTTCGTGGCCAAGAAAGATGGGTCCTTGAGACCTTGTATAGATTATCATCTTTTGAATAAGATTACCGTAAAATATCAGTATCCTTTGCCTTTGTTGACTGATTTGTTTGCTCGCATTAAGGGGGCTAAATGGTTCACTAAGATTGATCTCCGGGGTGCGTATAATCTTATACGAATAAAGCAAGGTGATGAGTGGAAAACCGCATTTAATACGCCTGAGGGCCATTTTGAGTATTTGGTAATGCCTTTCGGACTTTCTAATGCTCCTTCAGTCTTCCAGTCCTTTATGCACGATATTTTCCGTGAATATCTGGATACATTTATGATTGTGTATTTGGATGATATTTTGTTTTTTTCTGATGACTGGGAGTCTCATGTTCAGCAGGTCAGGAAGGTGTTTCAGGTCCTGCGGGCTAATTCCTTGTTTGTAAAGGGCTCAAAGTGTCTCTTTGGAGTCCAGAAGATTTCTTTCTTGGGGTATATTTTTTCCCCTTCTACTATTGAGATGGATCCCGTCAAGGTTCGGGCTATTTGTGACTGGACGCAGCCTGCATCTCTTAAGAGTTTGCAGAAGTTCTTGGGCTTTGCTAATTTCTATCGTCGTTTTATAACTAATTTTTCTAGTGTTGTTAAGCCTTTGACGGATTTGACTAAGAAGGGTGCTGATGTTGCTGATTGGTCTCCTGCGGCTGTGGAGGCCTTTCAGGAACTTAAACGCCGGTTTTCTTCTGCTCCTGTGTTGCGTCAGCCTGATGTTTCGCTTCCTTTCCAAGTTGAGGTTGATGCTTCCGAGATTGGAGCGGGGGCGGTTTTGTCACAGAGAAGCCCCGATTGTTCGGTGATGAAGCCATGTGCGTTCTTTTCTAGAAAATTTTCGCCCGCTGAGCGGAATTATGATGTGGGTAATCGGGAACTTTTGGCCATGAAGTGGGCATTTGAGGAGTGGCGTCATTGGCTGGAGGGTGCTAGACATCGTGTGATGGTCTTGACTGATCACAAAAATCTGATTTACCTTGAGTCTGCCAGGCGTCTGAATCCTAGACAGGCTCGTTGGTCACTGTTTTTCTCTCGTTTCAATTTTGTGGTTTCATACCTGCCAGGTTCAAAGAATGTGAAGGCGGATGCTCTTTCTAGGAGTTTTGTGCCTGACTCCCCTGGAAATTCTGAGCCCACTGGTATCCTTAGGGATGGGGTGATTTTGTCGGCCGTATTCCCAGACTTGCGACGTGCTTTGCAGGAGTTTCAGGCGGGTAAACCTGATCGTTGTCCGCCTGAGAGACTGTTTGTTCCGGATAGCTGGACCAGTAGAGTCATCTCTGAGGTCCATTCTTCTGCGTTGGCAGGTCATCCTGGAATATTTGGTACTAGAGACTTAGTGGCCAGGTCTTTTTGGTGGCCTTCCTTGTCTAGGGATGTGCGTTCTTTTGTGCAGTCTTGTGAGGTTTGTGCTCGGGCTAAGCCTTGCTGTTCTCGAGCCAGTGGATTGTTGTCACCTTTGCCTATCCCGAAGAGGCCTTGGACGCACATTTCCATGGACTTTATTTCGGATCTCCCTGTCTCTCAAAAAATGTCCGTCATCTGGGTTGTGTGTGACCGCTTTTCTAAAATGGTTCATCTTGTACCCTTGCCTAAGTTGCCTTCCTCCTCTGAGTTGGTCCCTCTGTTTTTCCAGAACGTGGTTCGTTTGCATGGGATTCCGGAGAACATCGTTTCTGACAGGGGATCCCAGTTTGTGTCTAGATTTTGGCGGACGTTCTGTGCTAAGATGGGCATTGATTTGTCCTTTTCGTCTGCATTCCACCCTCAGACGAATGGCCAGACGGAGCGAACTAATCAGACCTTGGAAACTTATTTGAGGTGTTTTGTTTCTGCTGATCAGGATGACTGGGTTACCTTTTTGCCGCTGGCCGAGTTTGCCCTTAATAATCGGGCTAGTTCTGCTACCTTGGTTTCTCCTTTCTTTTGTAATTCGGGGTTTCATCCTCGTTTTTCCTCTGGTCAGGTGGAGCCTTCTGATTGTCCTGGAGTGGACATGGTGGTGGATAGGTTGCATCAGATTTGGAGTCATGTGGTGGACAATTTGAAGTTGTCCCAGGAGAAGGCTCAGCAGTTTGCTAATCGCCGTCGCCGCGTGGGTCCTCGACTTCGTGTTGGGGACTTGGTGTGGTTGTCTTCTCGTTTTGTTCCTATGAAGGTCTCTTCTCCTAAGTTCAAGCCTCGGTTCATCGGTCCTTATAGGATCTTGGAAATTCTTAACCCTGTGTCGTTTCGTTTGGATCTCCCGGCATCGTTTGCTATTCATAATGTGTTCCATCGGTCGTTGTTGCGGAGGTATGAGGTACCTGTTGTTCCTTCGCCTGAGCCTCCTGCTCCGGTGCTGGTGGAGGGAGAATTGGAGTATGTTGTGGAGAAGATCTTGGATTCTCGTGTTTCCAGACGGAAACTCCAATATTTGGTCAAGTGGAAGGGTTATGGTCAGGAGGATAATTCTTGGGTGGTTGCCTCTGATGTTCATGCTGATGATTTGGTCCGCGCTTTTCATAGGGCTCATCCTGGTCGCCCTGGTGGTTCTCGTGAGGGTTCGGTGACCCCTCCTCAAGGGGGGGGTACTGTTGTGAGTTCTGTTTTTGGGCTCCCTCTGGTGGTTACTGATGGTACTGGGTGATTTGTGTTCTGCTGTCTCTGGTGTCCACCTGTTCTATTAGGATTTGGGAGTTTCCTATTTAACTGGGCTTTCTTGTCATTTCCCCGCCGGCTATCAAGGTTATCAGAGTGTTTTGTTACCTCAGCTTCTGGCTTCAGTAATCTTCAGGACAAGCTAAGTTTTTGATTTTCTTGTTCCACGTTTTGATTTATTTTTGTCTTGTCCAGCTTGCATATAATTGTTTCTTTGCTGCTGGTTGCTCTAGCGGGCTGTAATTGCTCCTCATGTTCCATGAGTTGGAACATGAGTTCAAGTAATTACAGGATGGTTTTTTGAAGGGTTTTTTGCTGACCGCGCAGTTTAC
This sequence comes from Ranitomeya imitator, assembly GCF_032444005.1. Classification (NCBI taxonomy): domain Eukaryota; kingdom Metazoa; phylum Chordata; class Amphibia; order Anura; family Dendrobatidae; genus Ranitomeya; species Ranitomeya imitator. Next base: position 289,454,081 of record NC_091287.1, read on the forward strand.
TTTTGTATCCTCTGCTATCTAGTTTTAGCGGGCCTCATTTTGCTGAATCTGATTTCATACTGTGTATGTGCCTTCCTCTCATTTCACCGTCATTATATGTGGGGGGCTGCTATTTCTGTGGGGTATTTCTCTGGAGGCAAGAGAGGTCTGTGTTTCTTCTAATAGGGGAAGTTAGATCTTCGGCTGGTGCGAGACGTCTAGGATCAACGTAGGCACGTTCCCCGGCTATTGTTATTTGTGTGTTCAGGTTTAGGGTCGCGGTCAGCTCAGGTTCCATCACCCTAGAGCTCGTTGGTGCTTGTCCTTTTGTGATTCCCTGCCATTGGAATCATGACAGGCCGCGCAGATATACAGTATGTAAGATAGCGGTAGGACATTGAGAGATCTTATTATCTGAAAACTGCAAATAAAGATTAAACCACAGTCACAAGACCCTGGTATCATTTTAATCAGTATAAAATGACACTGTCTGTAGATTACTCAGCGCAATACTGCTGACAGGTTCCCTTTAAAGGGACACTGTCACCTGAATTTGGAGGGAACAATCTTCAGCCATGGAGGTGGGGTTTTCGGGTGTTTGAGTCACCCTTTCCTTACCCGCTGGCTGCATGCTGGCTGCAATATTGGATTGACGTTCATTATCTGTCCTCCATAGTGCACGCCTGCGCAAGGCAAGATTGCCTTGTGCAGGCATGTACTACGGAGGACAGAGAATGAACTTCAATCCAATATTACAGCCAGCATGCAGCCAGCGGGTAAGAAAAGGGTGAATCAAACACCCGAAAACCCCGCCTCCATGGCTGAAGATTGTTCCCTCCAAATTCAGGTGACAGTGTCCCTTTAAATATCACTGCACCTTAGAAAGCTCTTTTGAATTAGAGGAGGCTGATTAGCAGGTTTTGGTTAAATTTAGTTAAAAGACAAAAAAATACTTTCATAACTTGAAACATGAAATAGTAATAGCGTTTTGAGTATAAGATGCAAATATTTACAAATAGTTGCAGTAGTAAGTAGTACTGTAAAGTGTTTGTTTAGTACTTTCCCTTCATTGCATTCTGTGCCATTCCTCTCATTTGTTATCTGTATTTACTCTCCACTTGACTTGCTTTTCTAGAACACTTCACAAGGGTAGACAGGTTCTCTGTGGGCTTTAACCCTTACACGACCTTGGGATTTTCAGTTTTTGCGTTTTCGTTTTATTGCTCTTCTTCCCGGAGCCATAACTTTTTTTTATTTTTCCGTTAATATAGTTGTAAGAGGGCTTGAATGATTTGACCACATAGTGTACTGGAAAACGGGATAAAAAACGTATGTGTGGCGAAATTGCAAAAAAAATGCAATTCCACAATTATGTTTTGTTTACAATGTTCAATAATTGCTAAAACTGACCTGCCATTATTATTATCCAGGTTTGTACGAGTATGCAGATTCCAAACATGTATGACATGTTGCCATTTTCCGAGACTCGTAACATCTCCATTTTTTGTGATTTGGGGCTGGGTGAAGGCTTATTTTTTTTGGGCACCGAGCTGACTTTATTGATGCAGTTTTGAGTTAAATACAATATTTTGATTGTCTGTTATTGTATTTTATTTCAATAAAGAAAAAAACATAATTCTGACATTTTAATTTTTTTTCTCGTCACGCCATTTACTGATAGGATTGTTATTTTATATTTTGATAGATTACACATTTCTGAATACAGCGATACAAAACTGGTATTTTTTTATTGTTTTAATTTCATGTTTAATTTTTTTAAAACAAAAAAAATATTTTACTTGCTTCAATAGCCCCCTTAGAAGCCTTCAGCCCTGCTATGTATAGCATAAATCATGATCTTCTGTTTGCCTTGGGCCAGCAATCATATGAGGTTCACAATGACAGGCACGGGAGTCTTCTGCCGACCTCCTGCTGTCTTGACTTCTTTCGGTTAGCGCATGTTAGATACCGCTGTCAGAGATTGACAGCGGCATTTAACGTATTAACAACCGCAGGTGGATTCGTGATTAGGGGTACATAACAGTTGATCAGATCAGCTATCATGTGCAGGAAAACATGCGGGCTTAGCGCCGGAGCCCACATCAAATGCAGGGACACTACCTTGGACCTATCAATACCTGAAGGTCATGAAGGGGTAAATTGCTCCAGTACTTCCAGTGACAGAAATTAATATTGTAAAATGTATTCCTACAAACAGGGCCTTATTCAGGCGTTTATGCTGTCCTATGCACTTTAAATGGTCAGCCTTTAGTATTAAGTCAGAGTAATGTCAGATAGTGGTTAAAGGGGTTGTCCCATCTAAAATGAAAAGTCTACAGTCACTCTGCAGGACTGCCACCAGTTCCTTGTTAGATATAAGCCCTGTCAGTTATCTGGATTATATCGGACTAGAAACCAGCCCCAGTAGCATGGAAAGTTAAACCGAGAACACGGACGTGTGGATTCGTGGATCAAGATAACCGCAACCCAAGTTTAAATTATATATTTTAATCGCCGTAGGGGCACACTAGACAAAACACTGTATGCACAATGGTTATACATATATAGAATTGTCAGATATGCAAATACAAATAGTAGTAGTACAAAGTATGCAGAAAATGAATCAGTTACCAGTCAGATGAAAGAACTTGTGGGGTGGGGCTGCCACATAGGAGGCTGGTGGTCCCCTCTGTTCCTTGACTTTTCCCCACAAGATAGGTTGTCATGACCTCTCCTGAAAAAGCAATAGGCTATGCTATACACAAGCATTTAATCCCTTGAGGTCACTTCCCTCCTGACACCTGGGCTGGACCTAAATCCCCTCTCTTTGCATGTAGCAGCTAAAAACTTCAAAACCGAAGATATTTCATAACTCCTTAATGGACAGTCCTAGGGAGGCGCTTTTGGTGCCATCGGATATGTCCGGGCCCCTGCTAGAAGGTCTTTCTATAGGAGCTTGGAAATTAGCTAGTGTGGCTGGACCACCTGCTGAGCTAGGTATCCTGTTACAGCTACATATGCTTTCAGGAGGATTGTAAACTGCCATTAAATCCCCCCCATCCATCACACTGACAAATTAAGGATTATCTCATTTAAATTACTACAGGACAAGAACCACCATCATACATGCATACATCACCAGAATCACCATCAGTAAATAAATGCAGCACCAGAGCCATCTTCAGTACATGACTATATCATCTGTTCATGAATACATCACCAAACAACCATTAGTATATGAATGCAGCACCAATGCCATTATCAGTGCATATAGTAACAGACATCCATTAGTACATGAATACGTCATCAGAAACATCATCAGTACATAAATACATGAAGTGCAATATGTGTGAAAATGTCACAATATGTCACGAAAAAACAGTCTCAGGATCAGTGGGATACGTTGAAGCTTTCCCGAGTTATAACTTCATAAAGTGACAGTGGTCAGAATTGTAAAAATTGGCTTAGTCATTAAGTACCAAATTGGCTCTGTCACTAAGGGGTTAAATGAAAAAGAACCTAGACATGTTTGGTGCTTAAAAACTCGTAATGATGTGGAGAATCATAATCGCAGGTCAGTTTTATCATTTAATGAATATGGTAAAAAAAAAAAAAAAAACAATTGTGGAATTGCACTTTTTTGCAATTTCACTGTTCTTTGAATTGTTTCCCGTTTTTCAGTACAAACAAATGGTGCTGTTCAAAAGTACAAGCTTTTAAAAAACAAGCCCTCATGGCTGTATTGATTAAATTAAAAAGTTATGGCTCTGCGAAGAAGGGGAGCAAAAAACGGAAACTCAAAAATGGAAAAACCCAAGGTAGTGAAGGGTTAAACATTTAAAAAGTCACTTAACTTTTTGGAGAGATTTTATCTTTGAGACTATTTAATTCTGAGCAGATTGAGGGGAGGGGAATCAGGGTTCTGAGACCCCCACCAATCGCACAAAAGATTTCTTATAAGGCCGGAGTCACACTAAACGTATGAAAAATTAGTCCTTAGTCTCCCTGATGAGTCGTACTAGTATAATCCGATTTTTCACACTTAGTATCCGACTGCAGTGCGATTGCAATGCGATTTTAAGACTAGTTGTACATACAGCAATTTTCTGTCATTTACACATCGTTTTCAATGAAAATATTGGTGTGTCTGTGTATGTATAATAGATAGAATAAAAGCTGTCAATTCATGTGCTGCGTACAGTAATATCACAGAGTGACAGGTTAGAATGGAATGATTAGAATAGGTATATACACATGGAATACATAGATATATAGATGTCAGTGACACACACATACAGTGGGGCAAAAAAGTATTTAGTCAGTCAGCAATAGTGCAAGTTCCACCACTTAAAAAGATGAGAGGAGTCTGTAATTTACATCATAGGTAGACCTCAACTATGGGAGACAAACTGAGAAAAAAAAATACAGAAAATCACATTGTCTGTTTTTTTAACATTTTATTTGCATATTATGGTGGAAAATAAGTATTTGGTCAGAAACAAACAATCAAGATTTATGGCTCTCACAGACCTGTAACTTTTTCTTTAAGAGTCTCCTCTTTCCTCCACTCATTACCTGTAGTAATGGCACCTGTTTAAACTTGTTATCAGTATAAAAAGACACCTGTGCACACCCTCAAACAGTCTGACTCCAAACTCCACTATGGTGAAGACCAAAGAGCTGTCAAAGGACACCAGAAACAAAATTGTAGCCCTGCACCAGGCTGGGAAGACTGAATCTGCAATAGCCAACCAGCTTGGAGTGAAGAAATCAACAGTGGGAGCAATAATTAGAAAATGGAAGACATACAAGACCACTGATAATCTCCCTCGATCTGGGGCTCCACGCAAAATCCCACCCCGTGGGGTCAGAATGATCACAAGAACGGTGAGCAAAAATCCCAGAACCACGCGGGGGGACCTAGTGAATGAACTGCAGAGAGCTGGGACCAATGTAACAAGGCCTACCATAAGTAACACACTATGCCACCATGGACTCAGATCCTGCAGTGCCAGACGTTTCCCACTGCTTAAGCCAGTACATGTCCGGGCCCGTCTGAAGTTTGCTAGAGAGCATTTGGATGATCCAGAGGAGTTTTGGGAGAATGTCCTATGGTCTGATGAAACCAAACTGGAACTGTTTGGTAGAAACACAACTTGTCGTGTTTGGAGGAAAAAGAATACTGAGTTGCATCCATCAAACTCCATACCTACTGTAAAGCATGGTGGTGGAAACATCATGCTTTGGGGCTGTTTCTATGCAAAGGGGCCAGGACGACTAATCCGGTACATGAAAGAATGAATGGGGCCATATATCGTGAGATTTTGAGTGCAAACCTCCTTCCATCAGCAAGGGCATTGAAGATGAAACGTGGTTGGGTCTTTCAACATGACAATGATCCAAAGCACACCGGCAGGGCAACGAAGGAGTGGCTTCGTAAGAAGCATTTCAAGGTCCTGGAGTGGCCTAGCCAGTCTCCAGATCTCAACCCTATAGAAAACCTTTGGAGGGAGTTGAAAGTCCGTGTTGCCAAGAGAAAAGCCAAAAACATCACTGCTCTAGAGGAGATCTGCATGGAGGAATGGGCCAACATACCAACAACAGTGTGTGGCAACCTTGTGAAGACTTACAGAAAACGTTTGACCTCTGTCATTGCCAACAAAGGATATATTACAAAGTATTGAGATGAAATTTTGTTTCTGACCAAATACTTATTTTCCACCATAATATGCAAATAAAATGTTAAAAAAACAGACAATGTGATTTTCTGGATTTTTTTTTCTCAGTTTGTCTCCCATAGTTGAGGTCTACCTATGATGTAAATTACAGACGCCTCTCATCTTTTTAAGTGGTGGAACTTGCACTATTGCTGACTGACTAAATACTTTTTTTGCCCCACTGTATATATATATATATATATTCTATGTGTATACACCTATTTTATATATTCTATTTTAACCTGTCACGCTGTGATATTACTGTGCGTGCCAAATGAATTGACGGCTTTGCTTCTAACTATGTTATATATATATATATATACACACCATATATACTCGAGTGTAAGCCGACCCGAGTATAAGCCGAGACCCATAATTTTGCCACAAAAAAATGGGAAAACTAATTGATTCAAGTATAAGCCTAGGGTGGGAAATGCAGCAGCTACTGGTAAATTTCAAAAATAAAAATACATACCAATAAAAGTAAAAATGATTGAGACATCAGTAGGTTAAGTGTTTTTGAATATCCATATTGAATCAGGAGCCCCATATAATACTCCATACAGTACATGATGGGCCCCATAAGATGCTCCATACAAAATATGCCCCACCCTGTAGACTGTGAGCCCTCGCGGGCAGGGTCCTCTCTCCTCCTGTACTTGTGTGTGCCTTGTTTTACTCATGTTTATTGTACTTATCTATATTTGCCCCGTTCAAATGTAAAGCGCCATGGAATAAATGGCACTATAAAAATGAATAATAATAATAATATAGTGCATAAAGTTCATGATGGGCACCATGAGATGCTCCATATTAAAATATGCCCTATATAATGCTGCATAAAAGGTTAATGATGGCCCCATAAGATGCACCATAGAATATTATGCCCCATGTAATGCTGCACAAAGGTTGATGGCCCCATAAGATGTTCCATAGAATATTATGCCCCATATAATGCTGCACAAAGGTTGATGGCCCCATAAGATGCTCCATAGAAAATTATGCCCCATATAATGCTGAACAAAGGTTGATGGCCCCATAAGATGCTCCATAGAATATTATGCCCCATATAATGCTGCGCAAAGGTTGATGGCCCCAAAAGATGCTCCGTAGAATAATATGCCCCATATGCTGCGATTTAAAAAAAAAAAAAATTACGTCCCTGGGGGTTTGGTGCCAGTGTCCTGAGCAGGTGGGGACACCAGCGCGCTATGGGGGCCAGATGCGAGAGTTGCTGCTGGCTCAGGATATCGGTACTTGCGATATTCACCTGTCCCGTTCCACCGTCGCGCGCCGTTGTGTCTTCCGGGTCTCTGCAGTGACTGTTCAGGCAGAAGGTGCGCATTAACCAGCTCATCGCGCCCTCTGACCTTAACGTCACAGCCAGATGACGCGATAGGCACAGCCCGACGATGGAAAGGGGACAAGTGAATATCGCCTGGCTTACCCTCCCCCATTATATTCACCCTCCTGGTGTGGTCCCTGCTTCTCCGATGGTCTCTGGCGTCGGCAGCTTGTTCTTGTGTTCAGTGGTCACATGGTACCGCTCATTAATGTAATGAATATGCGCTCCATGCCTATGGGAGTGGAATCGCGTCCATATTCATTACTTTCATGAGCGGAACCACGTGACCACTGAACACAGGAACAAGCTGCCGGCGCCAGAGACCATCGGAGAAGCAGGGAAGTGCAGAGACCGTGCCGGGAACAGGTGAGTATGATGTGAATGCCGCCACTCCTGCAGCTCCCCCTCCTCCGCCGACCCCCTGGGACAATGACTCGAGTATAAGCTGAAAGGGGCACTTTTAGCCTAAAAAATGGGCTGAAAATCTTGGCTTATATTCCAGTATATACGGTATACACCAAATTATTATGTAAATTATATTTTTCTTGGATTTTCCTAAATGGTCGGTGCAAATTAGTCCGTCTAATAAAAGTCATCACCCGTTAGAGTTTACATCGAATGTCATTGAAGAAACCTCCCAATGATAACAGTATAATCTCCAAATACAAACTCAAAATGCAATGTTCCAAATTATTAGGCACAGTAGAATTTCTAAACATTTGATATGTTTTAAAGAACTGATAATGCTCATTTGTTAAATTTTCAGCATTAAGAGGTCACATTTACTGAACAAAAAAGCTATTTAACTCCAAAACATCCTAACAGGCCAAGTTACATGTTAACATAGGATCCCTTCTTTGATATCACCTTCACAATTCTTGCATACATTGAACTTGTGAGTTTTTGGAGAGGTTCTGCTTGTATTTCTTTGCATGAAGTCATAATAGCCTCCCAGAGCTGTTGTTTTGATGTGAACTGCCTCCCACCCTCATAGATCTCTTGCTTGATGATACTCCAGACGTTCTCTATAGGGTTGAGGTCAGGGGAAGATTGTGGCCACACCATGAGTTTATCTCCTTTTATTCCCATAGCAGCCAATGACTCAGAGGTATTCTTTGCAGCATGAGAAGGTGCATTGTCATGCATGAAGATGATTTTGCTCCTGAAGGCACATTTCTGCTTTTTATACCATGGAAGAAAGTTGTCAGTCAGAAACTCTATATACTTTGCAGAGGTCATTTTCACACCTTCAGGAACATTAAAGGGCCCTACCAGCTGTTTCCCCATGATTCCCACCCAAAACATGACTCCTCCACCTCTTTGCTGACGTCGCAGCCTTGTTGGGACATGGTGGCCATCCACCAACCATCCACTACTCCATCCATCTGGACCATCCAGGGTTGCTCGACACTCATCAGTAAACAAGACTGTTTGAAAATTAGTCTTCATGTATGTCTGGGCCCACTGCAACCGTTTCTGCTTGTGAACACTGTTTAGGGGTGGCCGAATAGTACGTTTATGCACCACAGCAAGCCTTTGAAGGATCCTACACCTTGAGGTTCGAGGGACTCCAGAGACACCAGCAGCTTCAATATCTGTTTGCTGGTTTGTAATGGCTTTTTAGCAGCTGCTCTCTTAATCTGATGAACTTGCCTGGCAGAAACCTTCCTCATTCTGCCTTTATCAGCACGAACTCTGTGCTCAGAATCACCCACAAATCTCTTAATAGTACGATGATCACGCTTAAGTTTTTGGGAAATATCTAATGTTTTGATCCCTTGACCAAGGCATTGCATTATTTGATGCTTTTCAGCAGCAGAGATCCTTTTTATTTCCCATATTGCTTGAAAACTGTGGCCTGCTTAATAATGTGGAACATCATTTTTAAGTAGTTTTCCTTTAATTAGAATAACCTGGAAAACTAATTATCACACGTGTTTAAGATTGATTTCAGTGATCCATTGAGCCCTGAGACACAATACCATCCATGAGTTTATTTAAAAAACAAAACAATTAAATCTTTATGACACTTAAATCCAATTTGCATAATAATTTGAAACACGGTGTATATATGTGTGTGTGTCACTGACATCTATATATATTTATTCTATGTCTATATATCTATTTTATTGACATGAATTGCCGGCTTTTCAAAGGACACCAGTGCATAAAAATTGGACAGCACTCGAATGGTCTGAGTGCTGTGCGATTTTATTTATTTATTCTCGCACCCAAAAGCTTGCATTGGCGAGTCTCGGACAATATACATGTACAATCGCATGCTGCAATTTTACACGTACGCCACATACACCTGAGAAAATAAACACTGATGTGAGCTGCCCCATAGATTAACACCGGTCCAAGTGCTATGCGATGTTTTCTCTCATAGCACTCACCCGTATTCTACGGTAGTGTGGTGCCGGGCCTAAGCGTGCAGCTCAGGAGACAGGAGCACACAGAAAACCTATGACTTTCTGCTGCTTTCATACTACAACGTGGGTGAGCGCACCTGTTTGCTGAGCTGCTCACTTATATGGAGTATAAATTAAAGGGCCTAAAACATATTATAAAATCTCTCAAAAGTTTAGATGCTCTTTAAGGTGCATTTACACTGGCTGATGATCTAAACAGGCTGCCAATCACGCGATGCACAAGCAAAGCTTTTGTTTGTTTGGTGAAATTATTTTTAAGCCTACTTGAATATCATCGTTCTTGGCAGAAGGTCATCGTGTGTAATCAGGACTTGTGCCGTCGAGAACAATGTTGTTCTATGCACACAGAATGATCATGTTAACGATCGGTCTGGTGCACATAGTAGTGCAGCCAGCCTGTCTAAACATGCTGTTAAACAACTACCAATCGGCTTCATGTAGCTGGACAGTGTTCCTTTAAAGGCTGTACTTGTCCAGTGTAAATGAACCTTTAGATTTATGTGCCTTCTAGGTGTTATCTGCTTTTATTAGAGTTATTCTCATTCCTTTCTTTTTAATCTGGTCCAGACACAAGGGTGACTTTTCCCAGCCACAGCTCGTCTGTGCAGACTCTCCTTTTCACCGGTTTTCTGCAGCACATATCGACACAGTGGACTTAAAAATAACAGTATCATTATAATGTCCTCTAAATAATAATATAAGCCCATACTGTGCCTATGAAAAAATAATTACCCCTCACTTTGCTCCCTACACAAAAAATGACCTCCTTTCCTACAGAATATTGTCCTTGCCATCTTGCCTTATGTACTGCCACACTTCTCCTCCTTACGTATTATAACCGCCACACCGTCCTTTAACCCCTTCCCGACCCATGACGCCACGTAGGCGTCATGAAAGTCGGTGCCAATCCGACCCATGATGCCTATGTGGCGTCATGGAAAGATCGCGTCCCTGCAGATCGGGTGAAAGGGTTAACTCCAGTTTCACCCGATCTGCAGGGACAGGGGGAGTGGTACTTTAGCCCGGGGGGTGGCTTCACCCCCCATGGCTACGATCGCTCTGATTGGCAGTTTCACTTTCAACAGCCAATCAGAGCGATTTGTAATATTTCACCTAAAAAACTGGTGAAATATTACAATCCAGCCATGGCCGATGCTGCAATACCATCGGCCATGGCTGGAAACACTGGTGTACCCCCCCCCCCACCACCGATCTCCTCCCTGGTCCTCCGTTCTGTGGTCCGCTCTCCTCCATAGTTCTATCTGCTCCCCCGTCCTCCTGCCCGCTCCCCCTGTGCTCCGATGCCACCCCCCCATCCTCCAATCCACCCCCCATGCTCAGATCTCCCCCCCTTATACTTACCGGGCCTCCCGGTGTCCGTCCGTCTTCTCCCTGGGTGCCGCCAGCTTCCAAAATGGCGGGCGAATGCGCAGTGCGCCCGCCGAATCGGCCGGCAGATTCGTTCCAGGTATATTTTGATCACTGTGATAGGTTATATCACAGTGATCAAAATAAAAAAAATAGTAAATGACCCCCCCCTTTATCACCCCCATAGGTAGGGCCAATAATAAAATAAAGAAAATATTTTTTTTTTCTTTTTCCACTAGGGTTAGGGTTAGAACTAGGGTTAGGGTTAGAACTAGGGTTAGGGTTAGGTTTAGGGTATTTGCACACGGTGCAGAATGGCCGCGGATCCGCAGCGGATTTGCCGGGGATCCGCAGCGGATTGGCCGCTGCGAATTCGTAGCAGTTTTCCATCAGGTTTACAGTACCATGTAAACCTATGGAAAACCAAATCCGCTGTGCCCATGGTGCGGAAAATAACATGCGGAAACGCTGCGTTGTATTTTCCGCAGCATCTCAATTTTGTGCGGATTCCGCAGCGTTTTACACCTGTTCCTCAATAGGAATCCGCAGGTGAAATCCGCACAAAAAACACTGGAAATCTGCTGTAAATCCGCAGGTAAACCGCAGTGCCTTTTACCTGCGGATTTTTCAAAAATCGTGCGGAAAAATCTCACATGAATCCGCAACGTGGGCACATAGCCTTAGGGTTAGGGTTGGAATTAGATTTAGGGTTGGAATTAGGGCTAGGGTTGGAAATAGGGTTAAGATTAGGCTTGTGGTTAAGGTTATGCATAGGGTTAGGGGTGTGTTGGAGTTAAAGTTGTGGTTAGGGTTGGGATTAGGGTTAGGGTTGGGATTAGGGTTAGGGTTGGGATTAGGCTTACGGGTGTGGTTAGGGGTGTGTTGGGGTTAAGGTTGTGATTAGGGTTATGGCTACAGTTGGGATAAGGGTTAGGGGTGTGTTGGTTAGTGTTGAAGTTAGAATTGAGGGGTTTCCACTGTTTAGGCACATCAGGGGTCTCCAAACGCAACATGGTGCCACCATTGATTCCAGTCAATCTTGTATTCAAAAAGTCAAATGGTGCTCCCTCCCTTCCGAGCCCCGACGTGCGCCCAAACAGTGGTTTACCCCCACATATGGGGTACCAGCGTACTCAGGACAAACTGGGCAACAACTATTGGGGTCCAATTTCTCCTGTTACCCTTGTGAAAATAAAAAATTGTTTGCTAAAACATAATTTTTGAGGAAAGAAAAATTATTTTTTATTTTTACGGCTCTGCGTTATAAACTTCTGTGAAGCACTTGGGGGTTCAAAGTGCTCACCACATATCTAGATAAGTTCCTTGGGGGGTCTAGTTTCCAAAATGGGGTCACTTGTGGGGGGTTTCTTCTGTTTAGGCACATCAGGGGCTCTACAAATGCAACATGACGCCCGCAGACCATTCCATCAAAGTCTGCATTTCAAAAGTCACTACTTCCCTTCCGAGCCCTGACATGTGCCCAAACAGTGGTTTACCCCCACATATGGAGTATCAGTGTACTCAGGACAAACTGGGCAACAACTATTGGGGTCTAATTTCTTTTGTTACCCTTGTGAAAATAAAAAATTGCTTGCTAAAACATCTTTTTTGAGGAAAGAAAAATGATTTTTTATTTTCACGGCTCTGCGTTGTAAACTTCTGTGAAGCACTTGGGGGTTCACAGTGCTCACCATATATCTAGATAAATTCCTTCGGGGGTCTAGTTTCCAAAATGTGGTCACTTGTAGGGGGTTTCTACTGTTTAGGCACATCAGGGGCTCTGCAAACACAACGTGACGCCCGCAGACCATTCCATCAAAGTCTGCATTTCAAAGTCACTACTTCCCTTCTGAGCCCCGACGTGTGCCCAAACAGTAGTTCCCCCCCACATATGGGGCATCAGCATACTCAGGACAAACTGGACAACAACTTTTGGGGTCCAATTTCTCCTGTTACTCTTGTGAAAATCAAAATTGCCGGCTAAAAAATAATTTTTGAGGAAAGAAAAATGATTTTTTATTTTCACGGCTCTGCGTTATAAACTTCTATGAAGCACTTGGGGGTTTAAAGTGGTCACCGCACATCTAGATTAGTTCCATGGGAGGTCTAGTTTCCAAAATGGGGTCACATGTGGGGGAGCTCCAATGTTTAGGCACACAGGGCCTCTGGAAACGCGACATGGTGTCCGCTAACGATTGGAGCTAATTTGTCATTCAAAAGTCAAATGGCGCTCCTTCCCTTCCGAGCCTTGATGTGTGCACAAACAGTGGTTTACCCCCACATGTAAGGTATCGGTATACTCAGGAGCAATTGTCCAACACATTTTAGGATCCATTTTATCCTGTTGCCCATTTGAAAATGAAAAAATTGAGGCTAAAATGATTTTTTTGTGAAAAAGAAGTACTTTTTCATTTTTACGGATCAATTTGTGAAGCACCTGGGGGTTCAAAGTGCTCACTATGCATCTAGATAAGCTCCTTGGGGGGTCTAGTTTCCAAAATGGGGTCACTTGTCGGGAAGCTCCAATGTTCAGGCACACAGGGGCTCTCCAAACGTGATATGGTGTCCGCTAAAGATTGGAGCCAATTTTTCATTGAAAAAGTCAAATGGCGCTCCTTCCCTTCAAAGCCCTGTCGTGTGCCCCGACAGTGGTTCCCCCCACACATGAGGTATCGGCGTACTCAGGACAAATTGTACAATAACTTATGGGGTCCAGTTTCTCCTTTTACCCATGGGAAAATAAAAAAATTGTTGCTAAAACATCATTTTTGTGACGAAAAAGTTAAATGTTCATTTTTTTCCTTCCATGTTGCTTCTGCTGCTGTGAAGTACCTGAAGGGTTAATAAACTTCTTGAATGTGGTTTTGAGTACCTTGAGGGGTGCAGTTTTTAGAATGGTGTCACTTTTGGGTATTTTCAGCCATACAGACCCCTCAAACTGACTTCAAATGTGAGGTGGTCCCTAACAAAAATGGTTTTGTAAATTCCGTTGTAAAAATGAGAAATCGCTGGTCAAATTTTAACCCTTATAACTTCCTAGCAAAAAAAAAAAAAATGTTGTTTCCAAAATTGTGCTGATGTAAAGTAGACATATGGGAAATGTTATTTATTAACTATTTTGTATCACATAACTCTCTGGTTTAATAGAATAAAAATTCAAAATTTGAAAATTGCAAAATTTTAGCCAAATTTCCATTTTTTTTCACAAATAAACGCAAAAATGATTGACCTAAATTTACCACTAATATGAAGCCCAATATGTCACGAAAAAACAATCTCAGAACCGTTAGGATCCATTGAAGCGTTCCCGAGTTATTACGGTACCTCATAAAGGGACACTGGTCAGAATTGCAAAAAACGGCCAGGTCATTAAAGTCAAAATAGGCTGGGTCATGAAGGGGTTAATGAATTATCCCCACAACATCATCCTCCCTTATGAACTATGGCCTCCATACTTTCCCATGTCATGATCTCCATATCAAAACACTGCCCCCCAAATGTTAAAGGGACACTGTCACCTGAATTTGGAGGGAACAATCTTCAGCCATAGAGGCGGGGTTTTCGGGTGTTTGATTCACCCTTTCCTTTCCTGCTGGCTGCATGCTGGCTACAATATTGGATTGAAGTTCATTCTCTGTCCTCCATAGTACACGCCTGCGCAAGGCAAGATTGCCTTGTGCAGGCATATACTACGGAGGACAGAGAATGAACTTCAATCCAATATTGCAGCAGCATGCAGCCAGCGGGTAAGGAAAGGGTGAATCAAATACCCGAAAACCCCGCCTCTATGGCTGAAGATTATTCCCTCCAAATTCAGGTGACAGTCCGTTTAAAGCCTACAGTGCTAGCTACTGAGCCACCGTGCTGCCCTATGCCATCTTCTGTATATTTCCCCATCCATACTGTGCTATCATTCTATATACTGTTCGCATACTGTACCCTCACATTATACTACCCTCCATACTGTGCCTCACACTATATATTGCCCCCCATAGTGTACCCTCTCACTGTACTGCCCCTAAACTGTTTCCTCACTGTATACTTCCTCATACCCTGCCCTCACCCTATATACTATGCCCCATACTGTTCCCTTACACTTTATAGGTCCCCAATACTGTATCCTCACTCTGTATGTTGCCCCCATACTGTATCCTCTCACTATATACTGCCCCCACATACTTTGCACTCATACTACATACTGCCCCCTAAAATGTGAACTCCCACTGTCACTCTCTTTTTATACAGAACCACTGTCCAGAGTAAAAGTCCTTTTAATGTTTGGTTCTATGAGTGCTTACCTTTTCCTGGCTACTGCCACAGTGTTTCCACCTTATCTGTGGTGCTGTAGTGACCACAGCAGCATGATTTTCATACAGCAACTTCAACCAAGAAGTGTTGATGCGCTCACATGTCCACTTGTATTCTGGTCCAAAGACACAAATATAAATAAATGCAAAGATGCCTGTTTTGTTATTTGGTCTTGCAGAAGGTAGAATTAAGAAAAAAAACTTTTTTTTCTCCTTTCTGCTGGCACTGCTTCCCTACAGCCCCCTGCCTACGCACCAGCCCTGCTCAAACTAAGAGTTCTCTAATTGTCTTCAACAATATTGGAAGTCAATCATCGCTTGTTTTGTTTCATTTTCAGCTGAAAATGGACTGAAGGAGGAGTCATTAGTGCAGTTGTTTGTTCTCTACTCTGGTCACTTAATCATTCTTACAGGTGTCCCGAATAGTCTTAATGGGGCTTCATCAGATAAAATAACTTTGCAGCAATTGCAGGGACTGTACTAAGAAGTGTAGGGTAAAGTTATTTTCTCTGCTGAAACCCTCTTCAAACTATTTGGGACATCTGGAAGAATTATTTCCTGGAGGAGAAAAGGTGAGCACTACGATCAGTCCTGTATCATATCAACACTAAAGCATCATGAGACCACTCATTTGTGGAATAGCTAGCACTCACAATTTTGGCCAAGAACGTTGTCATGAATATACATGTAGAATGGTATCTAAATTTTTTTCCAAGAACAATTTCTCCTAACAATTCAGGAACAATTTGGTGATAAACAATGCTTTTTTCCAGCATGATGGAGTACTATGTCACAAGGCAAAAAGGGAACAAAACATTTGAATTCCTGGACCATGGCCAGTAAACTCTCAAGATAGCAATACATTTGAGAACCTGTGGTCAATCCTCAAAAAGCAAGTGGACAAACTATAACACCGAAATTATGATAAGCTCCAACCACTGATCAGGCAAGAGTGGGATGTCATTAGTCAGGATTTGGTCCAGAAGCTGCTATCCAGCCTCTAGAGGGAATTGCAGAAGCCTTAAAAAATAAGGGACAACACTGTAAATATATGGTCTTTGCATAACCATGATGGATTTATCAATAAAATCTTATACTTTTCTGAAATGCTTATAATTGTACTTCAGATGCCATAGAGACATCTGACTGAGATGTAAAACCACTGAAGCTGGAAACCAAAATTTGTGTTAGTCTCAAAACTTTTTGCTGCGACTGTACAGCATATGGTGACTCAGTTTATGGTTTGGAAATAGTCTGTATATGATGACCTGATAGTTTGTTTTTTTTATGTCTTGCAGCTGTACATATGTTGGATTACATGAGATTGTTCCCGGCACTAACATCTCTGATGCTATCTGTGATCGTGGCATTGTCTCACCAGATCGTACGTGTCTGATTTTTAAAGTGCAGAAAAGCATATTCTAATGTAATAAGCATTGTTGATAAAGTGTTTTCCCAGAATAGATGACATTTCACAAATGATCCATTTTTAATTGTCAAATCTCTCTCTCCTCTCCCTCTCTCCTCTCTTTTTCGCTCTTTTCTCTCATTCTCTCTCCTCATCTCTTTCCTCTTTCCTCTCCTCTCTTCTTCCCCTGGAAATCCGAACATTACAACGGATTTCCAGGAAAAGTTCATGTTTGGCGCTTCGCTCCAGACACTAACTGTCCGGTACGAACTTTGTACGAAGTTCAGGTTCACTTATCTCTACTAATGAATAATACACTTCAGAAATACGAGTCTTTAGTTTTCTCCGCCCCAGGTTTCAGCATAAATTGTCACTGTTCACACTAGCACTACAGCATCTGATATTACTATAGCTATAATAAATCCATTGTGCATCAGATCCTAATGTTAAATTGTATAAAACACTAGAGCAGACAGACTACCCTGTTCTGGCTCAAATGGAACGTAACATGAGTGAAACCTTATTTGTGAAATATTTATCAATCTGATTTATTTTGTATTGTTTATATTTACATGTTAAATTTACTTATTTTTCTAAAGTAACTTTTTTTTTTAATGCAGTGACAAATGTGATAATCACAATAATCGTAATGATTGTAGTATCCGGGATTATGATATGCATCATCTACTCTGTGTGCTATAAGAAGAAGAAATTCAGTACACTTATAGGTATTGTTCCTCATAGTATCAATTATATGTGCAATTGTTAAAAGTTCAGAAGAGCAGCTCATTTCATTATAATAAATGTTTACTTACAATGCGCTCCTAATTAACTGCTGACTGCATGTAAATCGCAAAGCTGCTTCTGCTTTGGTAATGATGAGTCAAATTAAGAGTGGTTCATCTAAGTCAGGGGTGCACAGCTCTAGTCCTCAAGGGCAACCAACAGTGCATGTGTTCAGGATTTCTTTAGCATTGCTCAAGGTATTGGAATCATCACCTGTTCTCGTGATTAAATTATCACCTGTGCAATGCTAAGGAAATCCTGAAGACATGCACTGTTTGTTGCCCTTGAGGACTGGAGTTGTGCACCCTTGATCTAAGTGTTTTTAGAATAGTTCTTCCAGAAACAGTGTAAAAAGATTGGTACTATTTATGTGTACTATCACAGTGCTCTAATAACATTTATGACTCCAATAACAGTGATGACCAAAGACTCCCAATAACCGTGCCAGTCACATTGCCTGAATGAAAAGAATACTTTGAAACTCAAGATTTAGGGGCAGAAGATTCAGGCAACAGCAGCAAAACAATTTGAGCTGGACACGTCTCATGGATGCCAGCTCAGAGGTTCATTCCTGAAGCCATAGCATGTTGTGTAAAGGTACCTTCACACTAAACGACGCTGCAGCAATCCAGACAACGATCCGGATCGCTGCAGCATCGCTGTTTGGTCGCTGGAGAGCTGTCACACAGACCGTTATCCAGCGACCAACGATGCGGGTAACCAGGGTAAACATCGGGTTACTAAGCGCAGGGCCGTGCTTAGTAACCCGATGTTTACCATGGTTACCATCCTAAAAGTAAAAAAAAAACAAACTACATACTTACCTTCCGCTGTCTGTCTCTGGCGCTCTGCTTCTCTGTACTGGCTGTGAGCACAGCGGCCGGAAAGCAGAGCGGTGACGTCACCGCTCTGTTTTCCGGCCGCTGTGCTCACAGTGAGTGCAGGAAAGCACAGCGCCGAGGACAGACAGCAGAAGGTAAGTATGAAGCGTTTGTTTTTTTTACTTTTAGGATGGTAACCAGGGTAAACATCGGGTTACTAAGCGTGGCCCTGCGCTTAGTAACCCGATGTTTACCCTGGTTACCAGCGAAGACATCGCTGAATCGGTGTCACACATGGCGATTCAGCGATGTCAGCGACGAAATAAAGTTCTGGCCTTCTAGCCCCGACCAACGACATCACAGCAGGATTCTGATCGCTGCTGCGTGTCAAACTAAACGATATCGCTAGCGAGGACGCTGCAACGTCACGGATCGCTAGCGATATCGTTTAGTGTGAATGTACCTTAACAGCTTTAAAGCAGCCAACCTCCTAATCTCCACACCATGAATCCACACTATATCAGTACATAGAGATTAAAGCGGTTGACAAGATGCTTACTTGTCCTTTAACTCCTTTTTTTTTTTTAATAAATATGATACAAAATGTTTCTTCAATATGAGAATTTTTTATTAGTAGTATTATTATATCATATATCTGTAAGTCACTAACCTTGTAATTTACCAATATTGTTTGCATTTTCAGTGCAAGTTCAAAATTGGGTACAAAAAAGTTGTGATCAAGAGCATGGATCTCAGGTAAGCACGAGCGTATAGTATACTTGTGATCGGGTTCTGTGCAAGACCCAAATGTAAGAACTGTTGACCTATAAATGTACTAATGTCTTGTGCATCCTTACAAGGGTGTCCTTATGAAGCAGTTCTGTCTCTCAGTAGTGTTAAGTGATCACACACATCTGATCTTCAGCCATAACTTTGGGCAGATGTATGCCATACATTTCTTATTCTGTTATGGCATAGCTGAAACAAAATACATATCCTTCTGTTCAAATAATTACTAAATACAATTTTTATATTTTTAGAAAAAAATAGCATTCAAAGAACAGATTAAAGATGATTCAAGAGATTGCTTGAGAACATCTCCAGAGGAACGCAATCTGCTAAAAGAATCATTGGTTCACCAAGGAAGAATGATTCCAACAGAAGTGGAATACTTCGAAGAAGGAAGGTCAGTAGAAACAGAGCATGGGAGCATGGTTGCAGGCTTGGACTCAACACTGGATCTCGATATTGGCTCTCTGGGAACACTTCGTGGTTTTTCAGATACCAGTTCAGATAGACTGCTGCCTCCCTCACAGGAAGAAGGTGTCAGTATTCCACTGTATTCTCATAATCACTGTGGTCAGTCTGCAAAAGAAATTCAAGACGATTGTGCAAGAGATCCCGTAAATAATGTGTGCAGCCATTGTGCTTCTCGGCATACATTTCAAGCATTCTCACAGGCAACATACCCTTCACCAGAGAGAAATGATGGCGAGGAGCCATGTTCGTGCTTCACTGACGGGCAGTATTCAAGAAGTGGGAGTTGTGCCAGCAGCAGCCCTACTACAGAAGTACCATCAACTACATCAGGTGAGATAACAGTTTTTGTGTCTTGGAGTTTCTATATTCTGTCCGTTATGATCCATATTTTTTCAGATTCTTATAAGGATTAGAATAGTGCTGCATGTTATTTAGGCTGTCAAATGACAACAGAAACCTAATGTAAAAGAAATTGAACATGAGTAAGCAGTTATAGCAAGCCTGTTGGAGATTTACTGTGGATTCCCTGAAAAAGACTGCAATAAATATAGCACAGTTCTAGGGATTTGGATTTCCAGATAGCCATTCGCCCATATAGGAATGATGTTATGGCATGCTGCAGACTATCTAGTCAACAGGGTAAAGCACCAACCACCAGAGCTAGGGACCCAGTTCCAAAATAAGAGACGTGGCAAGGGTATATATATAATAACAATATTTCTTTATTAAGTAATGGTAATAGCATATACAGGTCCTTCTCAAAAAATTAGCATATAGTGTTAAATTTCATTATTTACCATAATGTAATGATTACAATTAAACTTTCATATATTATAGATTCATTATCCACCAACTGAAATTTGTCAGGTCTTTTATTGTTTTAATACTGATGATTTTGGCATACAACTCCTGATAACCCAAAAAACCTGTCTCAATAAATTAGCATATTTCACCCATCCAATCAAATAAAAGTGTTTTTTTAATAACAAACAAAAAAACCATCAAATAATAATGTTCAGTTATGCACTCAATACTTGGTCGGGAATCCTTTGGCAGAAATGTCTGCTTCAATGCGGCGTGGCATGGAGGCAATCAGCCTGTGACACTGCTGAGATGTTATGGAGGCCCAGGATGCTTCAATAGCGGCCTTAAGCTCATCCAGAGTGTTGGGTCTTGCGTCTCTCAACTTTCTCTTCACAATATCCCACAGATTCTCTATGGGGTTCAGGTCAGGAGAGTTGGCAGGCCAATTGAGCACAGTAATACCATGGTCAGTAAACCATTTACCAGTGGTTTTGGCACTGTGAGCAGGTGCCAGGTCGTGCTGAAAAATGAAATCTTCATCTCCATAAAGCATTTCAGCCGATGGAAGCATGAAGTGCTCCAAAATCTCCTGATAGCTAGCTGCATTTACCCTGCCCTTGATGAAACACAGTGGACCAACACCAGCAGCTGACATGGCACCCCACACCATCACTGACTGTGGGTACTTGACACTGGACTTCAGGCATTTTGGCATTTCCTTCTCCCCAGTCTTCCTCCAGACTCTGGCACCTTGATTTCCGAATGACATGCAAAATTTGCTTTCATCAGAAAAAAGTACTTGGGACCACTTAGCAACAGTCCAGTGCTGCTTCTCTGTAGCCCAGGTCAGGCGCCTCTGCCGCTGTTTATGGTTCAAAAGTGGCTTTACCTGGGGAATGCGGCACCTGTAGCCCATTTCCTGCACACGCCTGTGCACGGTGGCTCTGGATGTTTCCACACCAGACTCAGTCCACTGCTTCCTCAGGTTCCCCAAGGTCTGGAATCGGTCCTTCTCCACAATCTTCCTCAGGGTCCGGTCTCCTCTTCTCGTTGTACAGTGTTTTCTGCCACATTGTTTCCTTCCAACAGACTTACCATTGAGGTGCCTTGATACAGCACTCTGGGAACAGCCTATTTGTTGAGAAATTTCTTTCTGGGTCTTACCCTCTTGCTTGAGGGTGTCAATGATGGCCTTCTTGACATCTGTCAGGTCGCTAGTCTTACCCATGATGGGGGTTTTGAGTAATGAACCAGGCAGGGAGTTTATAAAAGCCTCAGGTATCTTTTGCATGTGTTTAGAGTTAATTAGTTGATTCAGAAGATTAGGGTAATAGGTCGTTTAGAGAACCTTTTCTTGATATGCTAATTTATTGAGACAGGTTTTTTGGGTTATCAGGAGTTGTATGCCAAAATCATCAGTATTAAAACAATAAAAGACCTGACAAATTTCAGTTGGTGGATAATGAATCTATAATATATGAAAGTTTAATTGTAATCATTACATTATGGTAAATAATGAAATTTAACACTATATGCTAATTTTTTGAGAAGGACCTGTATATATGTGCACATATGGAAAGATATAAAAAATACAATCACAACAATAAAATCACAGAAAATATGGATAAAAATATGTAGGTAAATATACAGTATGCTAAAAAAGGAAGGAGGTTAGTATCGGGACTCTCATAAAAACAGATAGAAAAATATAAAAAATGTGTACCACTGGTTCTGAAAAGGATAAAAATGAATACAAATATCACACAAAAGTGTCTATGGGGTTAATAAAAAATAATATAACCCATAATGTAATCTACTCTGGCCATATGGCCAAAACACCATATAAAAAGGTGCAATAGTGCAAATAAACAGTGTGAAGAGTGGGCAGGAAGCACCACCGTGCAAGAATCGCAATAAGTAAACAAGAAAGGTGATAAGGAGAAATAATTTATGAGAGTACCTGTACCTTTAAGTGGCAATGTAAGATCCAACCAAAGCGCACCCCGACGCGCGTTTCGGATGTAAAAGCCTTCGTCAGGGGGTGGCAGGTGTAATACGCAGGAGGTTTATATAGATCACTGATATCGGACGCCATTGTATTGGGCGGCGCAGGCGCCGACAGTCAGGTCCGGAAGTCCCCGCCCACGACATCACATGGCCGGACGCACAGGAGCAGAGTACCTGGCGTTGCCTAGGCCACAGCGACGCCAAGACCAGGGACAAGCGAACCGCCGAGGACGCATGCGCACAACTCCGGCGTGCGATGTGAGTATGAAGTGGAGGAGGCCAGCGCTGACTCACCAAAGAGGGTGTGGCTTACCGTTAGGTTATAGGAGAAGGGGGGAGAAAGCTACCATAATGGAGGTAACCTGTGGCCATATTAATATCCAAGTTGGCCCCATATAGATCATAAAAGTATGCCATATAAGTAAATAGCAAGGTGGACTGAAATAATAAACTGGAAACGCATGGTAACGCTAAAGCCGGTGATTATATGTGTGTATGCATCAGGAGGTACCGGATGAGCAATTCGCTCAAAAGGGAAGGAAAAAACGGTGAATGTAGTGAAATATATCTGTAAATAGATTGCGGGGAGACTAAATGTATAGTGCTACAGACATATACAAGGACACAAAAGAGAAAATATCATAATAATATTAATGATGAATAATAATAATAGTACATACAAACAATATAATATAATATAAAAGGGGCTACCAAGTCAAAATAATATCTATTATAGTATAATAAGTGAAAATATCCTTGCGGACTGCCCGCAAGGACAAAAGTGCACACAGGTGCATCAGGAGGTACTGGATGAGCAAAATATTACAAAAATGTATAATGGCTCACAAATTATACCAATGAAAAATATAATCACTACCAATAAATGTGCTAAGAAATTTACTAAATATGACACCACAATCTACTCTCGTTTTGTGTCCTTGTATAGGTCTGTAGCACTATACATTTAGTCTCCCCGCAATCTATTTACAGATATATTTCACTACATTCACCGTTTTTTCCTTCCCTTTTGAGCGAATTGCTCATCCGGCACTTCCTGATGCATACACACATATAATCACTGGCTTTAGCGTTACCATGCGTTTCCAGTTTATTATTTCAGTCCACCTTGCTATTTACTTATATGGCATACTTTTATGATCTATATGGGGCCAACTTGGATATTAATATGGCCACAGGTTACCTCCATTATGGTAGCTTTCTCCCCCCCTTCTCCTATAACCTAACGGTAAGCCACACCCTCTTTGGTGAGTCAGCGCTGGCCTCCTCCACTTCATACTCACATCGCACGCCGGAGTTGTGCGCATGCGTCCTCGGCGGTTCGCTTGTCCCTGGTCTTGGCGTCGCTGTGGCCTAGGCAACGCCAGGTACTCTGCTCCTGTGCGTCCGGCCATGTGATGTCGTGGGCGGGGACTTCCGGACCTGACTGCCTGCGCCGCCCAATACAATGGCGTCCGATGTCAGTGATCTATATAAACCCCCTGCATATTACACCTGCCACCCCCTAACGAAGGATTTTACATCCGAAACGCGCGTCGGGGTGCGCTTTGGTTGGATCTTACATTGCCACTTAAAGGTACAGGTACTCTCATAAATTATTTCTCCTTATCACCTTTCTTGTTTACTTATTGCGATTCTTGCACGGTGGTGCTTCCTGCCCACTCTTCACACTGTTTATTTGCACTATTGCACCTTTTTATATAGTGTTTTGGTCATATGGCCAGAGTATAATACATTATGGGTTATATTATTTTTTATTAACCCCATAGACACTTTTGTGTGATATTTGTATTCATTTTTATCCTTTTTTAGCACCAGTGGTACACATTTTTTATATTTTTCTATCCGTTTTTATGAGAGTCCCGATACTAACCTCCTTCCTTTTTTGGCATACTGTATATTTACCTACATATTTTTATCAATATTTTCTGTGATTTTATTGTTGTGATTGTATTTTTTATATCCTTCCATATGTGCACATATATATATGCTGTTACCATTACTTAATAAAGAAATATTGTTATTATATATATACCCTTGCCACGTCTCTTATTTTGGAACTGGGTCCCTAGCTCTGGTGGTTGGTGCTTTACTGCTGTCAAGTGGTTCCCACTTATCTTCTTTGTTTTCACTGGGGTCTTCATAAGAATTTATTTTAAGATATATTTTTTCCTTATATAAATATATACTGCCCCTCTAGTGCTAACAATTTGTGTCTAGTCAACAGGGTGTCTACATTATAGATTTGCCACTTTTTTTTTTTGCATCAAATTTCATTGCTGCGAACCTAAAAAAAAGCTTATGAAAAAAAAAAGTCCTGCAGTGTTCAAACTTGTCTCATATACCATACATATGACCTTGTGAGGAGAATTCACAAATATAATCCAACCTCAAGTCTTCAGACCCACACAAGTGATGAGTCTCCCTGATGAAGTGTTGTGGAGATGAACAAGTGCTGGAGATGTAGGCACTAGTCTGCTGTATCAAGCCAATTGTAGCTTCACAGATACTGCAGCAGCTCCTTCTGGTCTGTATTGTTTCTCTAGTTGGTTCTCGTGACTGAGATGATTTCTCAATATTACATCCAATAAAAAGTGGGAAGATACCTCACCTAATAGGATGCATTACAAGTATTTCTAAATTTATTTAACAATTGGTATATTTTAGCATGTGCAAACCTAGTAATTACAATTACTTTGTAGTCAAGATATGTGCTGAGCAGTAAGCACAGGTGTCAGAAAAGAGTTAGGCTATGTTCACACGTTGTGTTTTTTCTGCATTTTTTTTTCTACAGGCAAAACAGGCATGTTCACACATGGCATTTTTAAATGCAAATTGTTTTACAGTACCAGCATACTCTATGAGATTTCAGAGATCTCATGCACACAGCTTGATTTTTTGTCCTCAATATTTTGTGCTTTGCTTGGTTTTTGGAGAATAGAGCATGTTACTACTTTCAGTGGTTTTTAAGCATTTTTCACCTATTGAAAGTAATGAGTGGTGAAAAAAACGCAGGTATCAAATTTTTTGTCTCTAAACTTTTATCGGAATGTACAAGAGACAAATGTAGCATGACAAAAAGTCAAGAAAAAAACAAGCAACGCCTGTTTTTTTTTTTTCTAATAATAAAAAAAAAAAGGAAAATAAAAACGTAGCCAAAAGGCAGGTGTGAGCATACCCTAAAAAGCAGGTTTTGCTGCATTTTTTAGCTACATTTGTCTTTTGTGCATGCTGATTCAGTTTAGTGCCTGTTGTTCCTGAGTTTTCTGCACCAAAAGCACAGCAAAAACTGACCCCTGGATTTTTGCACTTACTCGTTGCTTTCTATGTGTGAAAAAACCGCTGCAAAAACGCTGAAAGAAGAGACATGCTGCCATTTTCAAAAATGCAGCAGTTTTCCAAATCCGTCAGGAAAAAAAAATAGTGTGCATGAGATTTCTGAATTCTCATAACTTTTGCTGGAAGTGTAAAACTCAGCTTTTAATTTGCATTAAAAAAACACAACTTGTGAACATAGCCTTAAAAGGAGTATTCCCATCTCCAAGATCCTATCCCAATATGTAGTAGGTTTATTATTATCATTATTATTAATATTATTATTATTAATAATATCAACAAATTCCTCCAATTATAAGGCTATGGCACACGTTGCGGATTTGCCTGCGGATTTTTCTGCACAGAATCTGCATCTCTTGCAGGAAAACGCAGCCAAAAATCCGTGCGTTTTTGGTGCGGATTTTATGCGTTTTTGAAAGCTAAATAACGATCTATTATTGAACAAAAAAAATAAAGAATTGTGATGTAATTTCTTGTCCAACCTCTTCATTTACATACTCCATTGAAGAATGTTTACACACAGAGATAGGTCTAAAGATAGATCTATAGATAGATAGATATATTTATAGATAGATAATACCAAGCCTGATGTTTAGTAATAAACATAATAAAATGGTACATAAAGAGTTAAACACACACACACACACACACACACACACACACACACACAATCTGAGTTGGCCGGGGTCACACTTGCGAGAAACTCGCACGAGTCTCGCAACCTCAATACTCAGCACTACAGCCGGCACTCGGACCGGAGCGTTTAGCTGCATAGAAATACATGCAGCCGCACACTCAGGTCACGAGTGCCAGCGGCAGTGCCGGTATTGAGGTGCGAGACTCATGCGAGTTTCTCACAAGTGTGACCCCTTAACGCAATATCTGTTTAATTTAGAAAAAATGGGAAAAAAATTGTGTGGGCTTCCGTGCAATTTTCAAGTCCAGAGTGGGAAAGCCAGCAACTGGGGGCCGATGTTTGTAGCCTGGGAAGGGGTTAATACCCATGGATCTTCCCAAGCTATGAATATCACCTGCAGCTGTATATTTAGCCTTTACTGGCTATTAAAATAGGGGAACCCCCAAAAAAATGATGTGGGGTCCCCCTATAATTAATAACCAGAAAGGCTACGCAGACAGCTGCGGGCTGATATTCATAGCCTAGGAAGGGGCCATGGATATTGCCCCCCTCCCCCTGGCTACAAGTACCATATCCCAGACGCCCCAGAAATGGTGAATCTGTAAGATGCGCCAATTCCGGCACTTAGCCTCTCTCTTCACACTGCCCTGTAGCAGTGGCATATAGGGTAATAAGGGGTTAAGTATTGTAAGGTGACATCAAGCCTGGTTAGTAATGCAGAAGCGTCAATAGGACACCTATCCATTACTAATCCTATAGTAGTGAAAGAGTTAAAAATAAAAAAAGACAGCCAGAAAAAGAATTTTAGGGTACATGCACACGTTGCGGATTTTGCTGCGGATCTGCAGCAGTTTTCCCTGAGTTTACAGTACCATGTAAACCTATGGAAGAAAAATCCGCAGTGCACATGCTGTGGAATAAAGTGCAGATACGTAGCGTTGTTTATTCCGCAGCATGTCAATTCTTTGTGCGGATTTCACAGCGGTTTACACCTGCTCCATAATAGGAATCCGCAGGTGTAAAACCACAGGTGGAATCCAAACAAAATCCGCAAAAAAATTGCGCTAAATCCACGGTAATTCCGCAGGAAATCCACAGTGCGGATTTACCAAAATGAGTCCGGAAAAATCCGCACCACTTTCCGCAATGTGTGCACATGGCCTAAATATTCTTAATTTCACCATACTTACAACCACGCCTAATTCCCCGAAGCCATTGATCGCCTGCAAAAAATAAAAAATAATAAACCAAACGTATACTCCCTGTCCGATGCAGTCCAATTAATAACGAGTGTCCCATGACCATCTTACCTATAGAGCTGTCACAACAGGAGATGTCACTGCTCTATAGGCCTCCAGTGACACACTGACAGGAGACAATGGCTCCTGCAGTGTTATCACTGAAGGTTCAATGAGTTATTGCTCTCATTTTACGGCACTGCTGCGTGAGAATTTTCCCACGCAGCAGGGCCGTAAGTGACAGTAAGAACTATACTATACTCATAGCGGGGGAGGGATACAGTGTGGAAGGATACCTTCCGTCATTATATCGCAGTGCCCCTGGAAAGGTCGCATCTGCTGACGTGACAGCTCTCCACTGGAGATCATCGTGTGACACTCGTTCTTGCATGGATTACTGTGGATCAGGAAGTATATTGTTTGTTTATTTTCATATTTCTTACAGGTGATCGAGGGCTTCGGGAACTAGGTGATTGGCGATTATATACTGTATGTTGTATGTGTGTATGTGTTTTTTTTTTTTTTTTACACTTTAATACAGTAGCCGGATGATGGGACTACTGCTGTTCCATCATCCGGCTAGCTGTCACTGTAGCAGGCATAGCCGGATGGGACTAGAAGTCCCATCGGACGATGCCTGCCTACATACAGACTCACACACACAGCCCCGCACACACACATAGCCCCACGCACACCCACACACAGACACACACAGCTCCGCAGATCCCCGCACTCAGACACACACACGCACATCCCCGCAGACCCCTGAAAACACACACACACACAGCCCCGTAGACCCCCGCACAGCTCCGCAGACCCCCGCACACAGACACACACACCCACACAGCCCTGCAGACCCCCGCACACAGAAACACACACAGCCCCACAGACAACCGCAGACACACACAAACACCTGCACACAGACATGCACATCTTCTCCGCACACACAGTCTCCGCCCACACTCTGCCCGATCTGCAGCATTTCTTGCACGCCACTACACAACAGATTGCTACTTACAACAGTTTTTGGTCCTGTACAAAAAATCCCAAAGAGCGCTCGCTTTCCTCTAGTTCCAGGAGAAAATTGTTCAGTGTCTCATATTTGACTCAGTGGCACAGGAGGAAGCATTGAGTCCGAGGATGTATGGAGACTTGCAGAGTGCCATTTTCTTTGCCCTGTCCCTGCCACTCCCATCCAAAAGTATCCCAAAAAAAGAAGCTGGGTTTGTAGGAAGCACAGTATAAGGAGTGATTCCTGGTACTATTGCCCAATATGCCCATCCCAACCAGGCCTTTGTATCTCCCCCTGTTTTGAGACCTACCATACATTTTACAATTGGGTTTTTTTTTTTTTATTTATATTTTCTGCTTAATGGGCCTCAGTAGAGTAATTTTTTATGGAACAAGTAATGAAGAGAATATTTTCATCAGTAAATCACATTTTACCCAATTTTACAATTAATTCCATGGCTTGATCAAGCACATACTAAACTACTATTCAGACAAATTCTCATCCACATTTCTACGTCTGTTTTCTCCAGAATGTGGACCTCACAAATGTTCTTAAAAAAAAGAGAGGTCACCTGACAATTCCAGGGCTTGAACACTCGCATAAACATTTGTGACCATTCATCTTAGTTTGACTGTTTCTACAATGGTCTTGCTACCCAAAATTTTGGGCATGATCATTTTTTTGGAGGATCTCTTTTTATGAGGCTGTTCTATACTTATACCCTATGGGCTTTACTGCATGGTTCTTGCCGAACATCCTGTACAAATAGTTTGATGATTCTGTAATGTATTGGTTGTTTTATGTACATAGCGGTTCCTACCTTGGCGGGCGAGAGCTTGCTATGGTGCACCACGTATATTGACACATTCGTCTCTCATATAGAGATTGATGGAGCTAAACGGACGTTGTTCTACTAGTCTTTTGCCATTCTAGCCCTGCTGGTGTTCTTTCATCTTTGGAACAAACTCAGGTTTGCCACATAGTTGGCTGCATTTTCCCTCACGTTTTGCCTCTCATTCCAGTACAGTTTATTCTTCCTGCTAGAATTTACGCAATTGCAAGACAACTCTTTTGTTAGCAAGACCACGTTTTATCAGTAAATCTGCTTTTAGGGGCATGCCTCCCTCTGTGAAAGATTTTCTTGTTTGGAAGCTCAATGTCTCTGTAAGGCCGGGTTCACACTGCGTTCAGTGTCTCCGTTAAACGGACTACGTTACACCGCAGCATAACGCGGTGTACCGTAGTCCGTTAACGCCGCCATTGAATGCAATGTTGGACGCATCACTACCGCACGCCCACAATGGGCGTGCGCTAGCGATGTGCCGTCAATGAGTGACGGACCCGAGAAGTAGGCTGCAGCGTTTCCGGGTCCATCACTGCTAGTGCAGATGGAGCTAGCAGATGCTCCATCTGCGCTAGCGCTGTGCCAAAGTCGGCACTTGCGTTAGCGCAATCCGTTTAACGTATGCGTTGAACGGACTGCACCAACGCAATGTGAACCTAGCCTAAGCTTTGAATGGGTCCTGGAATTCCTTCAATTTTACCCTAAAGACCAAATGGTGCACCATCTATTATAGGCACAGCCGTGTGTACAGTACTCACATTGGCGCCCTATTGGATGTATTTTTGAACACTGAAAAACTAGTGCAATCAAATTTTAGGTGTGTTCCTCAGAACACATAAAAAAGAATCATAAAAGTGACAGTGAAAAGAAATGCAAACTGTAAATTTTCAAACTTGTGTTGCATCAACTGCATACAAAATGGTGGTGTCAAACTACTCACTAGCTCACTAAATAAATACATTACAGGATATAATTTACAAAAAAGACATTTATTGGTGATTTATGATGCTCTTGAACTACACAGGCTCAGCAAATATGACAGTGTATTCCAAATAGAGCCAAATTTGTGTTCCAAAATTCACATTGTGCTCCTTCCGCTCGGAGATCTGCCGTTTGTCTAAACAGAACTTTGACTACATGTGGGGTATCGCCAAACTCGTAAGAAAGCGGGTAATAAATTGTGGGGTCCACTTTTTTTTTTTTTGGTGTTCTCTCTGGCAAAAGTGAGAAATTTGGGGCAAAAGCAAGATTTTTGTGAAAAAAATGATCTTTTTCAATATGACGACCTACTATTATCAAATTTTGTGTCGTACCTGTGTTTTCAGAATGCTTACTATACCCCTGGATAAAATCCTTGAGCAGTGTAGTTTCCAAAATGGGGTCACTTGTGGGGGGTTTCCACTATTTAAGCACACAAGGGGCTCCCCAAGGCTAGGTTCACATTGCGTTAGTGCAATCCGTTTAGGGCTAACGCAATATCCAAAAAGGGATTGCGTTCGGCAATCCCGCTAGCGCAGATGCCCGATCTGCGCTAGCGAGGAACGGACCCTGAACACTGCAAGCAGCGTTCGAGGTCTGTCCGAAACTAACGGCACATCGCAGACGCATGCCAAAAATGGCATACTTTTGCGATGCGTTAGGGATCCGTTAGCACATTGCAGTCAATGGGTGCGCTAACGGATCCGTTACGTAGCATTAATTGCGACAATTGCGCCATGTAACGGAGTCCGTTAGCGGACACCCACTAACGCAATGTGAACCTAGCCAAACCCGACATGGTGTCCACTCTCTATTCTAGCCAAATTTGCATTCAAAAAGTAAAACAGTGCTCCTTCCCTTCCGAGCCCTGCCGTGCAGCCAAACAGTGGTTTTCCCTCACATATGGGATATCGGCATGCTCAGAAGAAAATGCACAACAAATTTTGTGGTCTATTTTCTCTTGTTACTCTTGTAAAAATAAAAAAAATTGGGTCTGAAGTAAAATTTTTGTGAAAAAAGTTAAATGCTCATTTTTTCCTTCCACGTCGCTTCAGTTCCTGTGAAGCACATGAAAGGTTAATAAACTTCGTGAATGTGGTTTTGAGCACCTTAGGTGATGCAGTTTTTAGAATAATGTCACTTTTGGGTATTTTCTGTTATATAGACCCCTCAAATTCACTTCAAATGTGATGTGGTCCCTAAAAAAAAATGGTTTTGTAATTTTTGGGGGAAAAATTAACTTTTAACTCAACTTCCTAACAAAAAAAATTATGTTTAAAAAAGGGTGCTGATATAAAGTAGACATGTGGGAAATTATATTTATTAATGTAACTATTTTGTGTGACATAACTTTGTGATTTAAGGGCATAAAAATTAAAAGTTTGAAAATTGCAAAATTTTCACCAAATTTTTTATTTTTTCACAAATAAACTCAAGTCCTACCGAATTTTTTCTTACCACTAACATGAAATGCAATATGTCACAAAAAAGCAATCTCCTAATCAGTGGGATCCATTGAAGCGTTCCAGAGTTATGACCTCATAAAGTGACACTGGTCAGAATTGTAAAATTTGGCTTGGTCATTAAGGTGAAAATTGGCTCAGTCACTAAGGGGTTTAGAAAATAAATGTGTATAACAAAACATGTGTAATTGCAATAATTTTCGGGGAAAAAGTCACAATTAAACAGTCTGCCATCATAAAGTAACTGCAGCCTTGTTTTTCAGACCAGAAACACCCTTTAAGATCACAAAAGTCTCTCTGCAAGTTGCAACTGATGATAGTGAATTTGTAAATATAGAAATCCAACAAGATTAGATTTCTGCTGACGAGTAGGTCTTGGCCAGGTCATGACAGCACTACATTCATCATTTGTTTTGATGAGATTGCAATTTTATGTCACATGGCTACAAATCATTGTGTAGTTCAGTCCTTAAGTGAGAGGAAATGTAAGGAAATGGCTACTAATTGTTGTTTTCTAATCACAGGAAATGTGACTGGGAACCAAAACACCACAGTAATTTCAACTGCTCCAGTAATGCACATTAAAACGGATATTGTTGTAGTGTACTATACTTCTAGCTCACAAGACACAAACGCAGCGACAGATGAGGACTCCATGAGGCGGCCAACGCAGGAGGAGAGCCGCAGCCATAATGACAGCTTTGTGATCAACACTCAGCCTCCCAGATACACAGATATTCCCTGTTCTTCAATTCCAGATACGGACAGCAAAATCTCTCCAGATCAGCTGAGGAGCCCCAATAGTCCAAATATTTTTTCTTCTCCAAATTCAAACTTTGTACCCGTGCAGGAAGAAGGAAAGCCAGAATATTATATTT
Organism: Ranitomeya imitator; assembly: GCF_032444005.1. Taxonomy (NCBI): domain Eukaryota; kingdom Metazoa; phylum Chordata; class Amphibia; order Anura; family Dendrobatidae; genus Ranitomeya; species Ranitomeya imitator. The sequence goes on from NC_091287.1 coordinate 289,486,719, forward strand.
GAGCAATCATGCCTGTTATTACTTTTGACATGTATAATTTGGTGTCCACAAAACTGTGAATTATTCAGCAAGTCCCCCAGCTATTGTTATTTATCAGAAATATGGGAATCAATGGAGACTTCGAATGAAGGTGAAGTGGGACACAATTATTCAAACATACTTTCTTTCCCCTAATATCAGACTTTTATGATCTGGTGCTCATGTTCCAATATGTCATGTATTTATTTATCAGTGTGGAAACTTTGACATTGAAAGAGGAAATTGTGCAATCTGTCACATTTTCAAACCTGATATTTTAAAGGGAGTCTGTCATCCCTTTTTTCGATTTGAGATAAAAAATATAGTTCAATTGTGCATGAGCTCTGCATTATAGCAGTACCTTTCATATCACCCGATTCCCCACGTTTGCTGAGAAAATACTTTTGTAATCTCTCCGTTGTCCTATGTAAATTACCCCGGTCCGGTCCGATGGGGAGGGCCTATTCGCCGTCTCTCCCCCCGCTCCTTGGCGTTCGCGACGTAACAAGATCTGTGAATAGCACAGATCCTGTACAGTTTTTGCCCGTGCGTATTGGCCTCTAGCGCCTGCGCAGTATGTGTTGACCAACTGTGGGCAAAGCATGAAATCATTATTGCGCATGCGCTGGCTTTTTACCCTATGCTCTGTGTCCTGGAAGTATTGCTTTTGAAATCTTGTGTTCCTGGACGCCGGTAACATATGTATTAAACCCTGCACATAACGCTGGAAGTTTTTTAAAATGAATCATTTTTGGGATTTGTAAAGTTTTCGGGCGTCCAGCAAAACAAACTTTGCATGGAAAGACTTCCAGGGCACAGAACGTCATGGAAAATGCTGGCACATGCGCAATAATGAGTTTTATGCTTTGCCCACTGTTGGGCAAAACATACTGCGCACGCTCGAGAGGCCACTTCAGGGCGCAGGAAAACAACCCCAACGCAGGAAGGAAGAAAAATAAATGCGTAGAGCAAGGCAGGCGGTGGGGAGAAACGGCGAATAGGCCCTGCCCATCGGTCCGGATCGGGGTAATTTACAAAGGACAACGGAGAGATTACAAAGGTATTTTCTCAGCAAAGGTGGGGAATCGGGTGATATGAAAGGTACTGCTGTAATGCAGAGCTCATGCACAATTGAACTATATTTTTTTATCTCAAATCGAAAAAAGGGGTGACAGATTCCGTTTAATATTATGCAAAGTAAGATATATTTTGACATGGCTATTTTTCTTTTTGACAATTAAGTGTATTTACAATAATGCTATTGTATCAATTGTGCATATTATTCAGCCATAAAATTATCACCAATTTTCTAAAATGATGCATGCAGTCAAAAGAGATCTGACCTGTTGAGGCATGACCCAGCCAGACTTCTAATGGAGTCCTGTAGTATCTGGCACCAAAATGTTTGCTGAATATTCTTTTTAGTCCTCTAAGTTGTAAGATTGGGCCGTTGTGGATCATACTTTTCTGACTAATATCGAAGGAATTTGGAGGAAAAATCAAGTTCCTCAACAATTTTTATTACTCTGCTAAAAAATCCACTGCCATTAAGGAATACTGTTATGAAGAGGTGTACTTGATTTAAAACAATGTTTAAGTAGGCAATATTTGTCAAAGTGATATCCACGTGAATGCCAGAGCCCAAAGTATCCCAGCAAAATATTGCCCAGAGCAACAAAGTGCCTCTGCTGTCTACAGGTAGTCCAACCCGATGCTATCTCTTTTCCTGGTAAGCAATGTGCATGTATCTGGCCGGCTTCATGATGTAAAAGAAAATGTGATTCATCAAACTAAGTTGCTTTCTTTCTTTCACGGTCCAGTTCTGATGCTCCCCTGCATATAGTGGGTGATTTCACTGGTGGATAGGGGTTAGCATAGGTAGCCTCATACATATCTTCTGTGACATACTGTCATCAACCACAAGACTTACCATTTTGAAGATACTTTGACCCTGTCATCCACCAATCACAATACAATTCTTGCCAATGTTGCTCAAATCCTTAAGTTCCCCATACAAAATAGCTGTTGGCTAAATAAGGAGTTGGCTGACTACTGATTCGCCCAACTCCTCCATAAACAGGAGTGCTAGACGTGGTCCTCTATGAGAGACCTCCTACCATAGTCCTCTGGCGGGGACTTATCTGTCTGAGAAATAAAAGATTGACAGTTTGAAATCGGACATGCCGAATCTCCCCCAATATCATCTATTGGGGGAGAGTCGGGAAGACACCATACACATTAAACTTTTGTCCAAGCTTGCCAAAATCATTGAGTTTGGCCAACGTTAGTATAATGTATATGTGCGCCTTTACAATTTAATCATTTTTCTTATATCCAACAAATCGCTTTCAAGAAATGGCTGTACACTTGCACAATAGATCTGAACACCAGACAGACATCATTGTAAAAAAAAATAAAAAAATGATGGGTTTTAAAATCACCTTTTTCTTGTTGTAAAGTTGATGTCTTATCAATGTATATGTGTGTGTACAATGTAAATACACAGGGGGTAAAATAATCACCAATTTTCTATGTAAATATATATTTCTAAAGGTGCTATTGACATGAAATTCTCACCAGATGTCTTTAACAACCCATCCAATCCATACAGGCAATGACATCAAACCATAGATGTCCATAAATTAAGCTATGTGTAAGTATGAGAAATGACATGGAAAAAGTATTGAACACGCTTACTAAAATGTAGTTGATACTTTGTACAAAGTCTTTGTTGGTGATGACAGCTTCAAGATGCCTTCTGTATGGAGAAACTGGTTGCATGCATTGCTCAGGTGTAATTTCAGTAGTAATACACAACACTACTTCAGCAGTGCTGTGTATTACACTAATCTCTCAGTGCTTGTCTGACAATTAGTGTATCAGGCATTGGCTCATTCACGATCTGATTGGCTATACTGTATTGCAGATCTGAAGGTCATAGTCAAACCTTCAGTTGCTATAGCAGCCCATCAGCATTTCACGTGATCACGCTGTGTGGGTGATGATGGGCAAACTCCACATTCAATAGTCACTATTAATAGCGACATATGAGAGGTTAAACTGTTAGGATAGGCTTTAATGCTATAAACATAAGGATGAATCAAAACATCCAACACCGCGGAGACACCATCACGTGTTTCTCAACGCAGTGATCCAGAACACTGCTCCCATCTCTTATGGGAAATATGCAAATGCATGTAGAAAAGCCGCGGAGACACCATCACGTGTTTCTGAACGCAAGCAATAAATAGCCAGGTCTTTCACCGGGAAGGAACAACCACGGGAAGGGCAGCATCCAAAAAGGAAAACCACCTATGCCAAAACATGGTTTACCGCATCGCGGTAAAAAAAGCAGCATGTTCATTAATTTAGCGTTTTTTTTCCGCATTTTTCCCGCTATTCTATGCATTTGGAAAAAAACGCGCACAAAAATGCGGAAAAAAAACGCATGCGGATTTCTGGCAGAAATGTCAGGTTCTGACGTGTCCTGTCCTGACGTGTGCAAATTTCTCGTGCTCAAAAAATCCCTTAAATTGGTATGAAAGTATGCTTCTGTAAACAAACAATGGACATAGATTTCCATTGCATAATTGTATATTAAAGGACACTTGTGCACACTGGCTGTACAGTAGCTCAGGTAAAGGTAGATGCAAAGCAAGGGCCATAATAAGGCCTCATTCTTAAAATCAGGAAAGCCTTTCCCACAACTTTCTTTTTTTGGGAAAGGTTTTCCCGATCTTCCAGAAAGTGAAAAGTAACCTGTCCTCTAACTTGACAACTAATGCTCAGGGCTTTTTTGTAGCTATTTTTGCTGAGGGGGTTGCTTTCTTGTACATTTATATTTCTATTCTATATCACTGGGAATAATCTGTTCTAAGCATACAGAACCGAAAATTTTTTTTTAACTCTAAGCGCAGTGAAAATATTTTCAGGTTCACTAAAGGTGTTGTCCAGTACTTTTATATTAATGACCTATCCTTAGGATCGGTAGAGATGCAACACCTGGAACCCCTACCAATCATCTGTTCCCCATGCTGGCGGCAGCTGGATGCGATCAGTAGGCAGATGTGAAGTGCCCAGCCATGGCAACTATACAATTGATGGAGCTGTGCTGTCTGTCTATACAACTGATCACATCCGATCGTCGTTAGGAACAGCTGATTGGCAGGGAAGCCAGGTTTCGCACCCCACCAATTTTATATTGATGACCTACTCTAAAGATCGGCCATCAATATAAAAGTACTGGACAACTATTTAACCTTATTTCAGCTTCTTTCTTTCCTATTCCACCATACAGTGTGCTCAGTGATGCTGTATATTTTGGATCCAGACAGCACTTGCGTAAAGCCACCATGGTCCTACAAGTTTGACCTAGAAACACCATATGACCAATTAATGCCTAATAAAAGGACGGTGAGACAGCATGCAGTTGTAATGGGATTTTTAACTGCAACTCAACTGCAACATCTGAGTGCATCGTAGAAGTGTCTTATCATTTTAGGATCAAAACACTGTAATTATTGATGAGGTTGCCCACTTTCTCTTGTTGGTGGAGATTTCTTGACAAACTTACCAGCACTACTGTCTATAATATGGCTGCTTGTGTGGGAGCAAGTGACCAGACCAACCCATCAGTGTCTTCCAATTATGAAACGCCTTACGTGGGAAAGCTACTTTTCTGTTGCAGGAGGCTGATGGACAGGTCTGGCCACATGCTACTTTTCAAACGGCAAATGTATGGATAGAAGTGTTCAGTGTCGGACTGGCATGCCAAGGACCCACCAGTAACATTGACTTTGGGGGGCCCACTTTTCACCTGCATACAAATATAACACTACCCTTGTTCACAAATTTACCTACCGTATATCTCTATATAATAATAAACTGGATAGTTTGATTAATGAAAGATGAGATGCTGCTTTTTTTTTATATAGAGTGAATTATACCAAGTTCTGCCCATACAGTGAGGTTGTAGGCCCAGATCTGCACAGGGGTCCGCTGGGGGATTCCCCTGTTACCCTATGGGCCAGTCCAACCCTGGAAGAGTTAATCAGTGTGTGATTAAAGCTGCATTGACAAGAGAAAATGGGCAACCCTTATATAGCTTTTATTTGGGATTTTACAAACTTTGCTCAAAAGTAGGGAATGTTACAAAATAAGGAACAACAACATGTCTCACTCATTTTATCTCCTATTGCTCCTGATCCATTGGTCCCCACTAGTTTGGCAATGATGACTTGTTGGCTGTCATTCACATTACTAATCCTAAGCCTTATTGAAGATATTTGCATGTATATCGTACATGACCACTGAGACCAGTTGTCTGTAGTGGTCACATGAATCATGGGTGGGATGTTCTCACTGCAGTATCTGTTATGAACTGGTGGTTCAGAAACACAATGGACCTGGTGGTTAAGAGCACACCAAGTGACCTGATAGTTACTAATAACATAGGACGAGCTCTGAGACGTGGGAACTCTGCTGACCGCAATCCCTAATCCTATCACACCACACTAGAGGTAGCCGTGGAGCGCTCCTGACCAGACCTAGGCGCCTCGGGCACAGCCTGAGAAACTAGCTAGCCCTGAAGATAGAAAAATAAGCCTACCTTGCCTCAGAGAAATTCCCCAAAGGAAAAGGCAGCCCCCCACATATAATGACTGTGAGTAAAGGTGAAAATGCAAACACAGAGATGAAATAGATTTTAGCAAAGTGAGACCCGACTTACTGAATAGACCGACGATAGGAAAGATATCTTTGCGGTCAGCACAAAAACCTACAAACAACCACGCAGAGGGCGCAAAAAGACCCTCCATACCGACTAATGGCACGGAGGTGCTCCCTCTGCGTCCCAGAGCTTCCAGCAAGCAAGAAAAACCAATATAGCAAGCTGGACAGAAAAAATAGCAAACAAAAGTAACACAAGCAGACTTAGCTTATGCAGGGAAGACAGGTCACAAGAACGATCCAGGAGAGAGCAAGACCAATACTGGAACATTGACTGGAGGCTAGGAACAAAGAACTAGGTGGAGTTAAATAGAGCAGCAGCTAACGACTTAACCTTGTCACCTGAGGAAGGAAATTCAGAAGCCGCAGCCCCACTCACATCCACCAGAGGAAGCTCATGGACAGAACCAGCCGAAGTACCACTCATGACCACAGGAGGGAGCTTGACCATAGAATTCACAACAGTACCCCCCCCTTGAGGAGGGGTCACCGAACCCTCACCAGAGCCCCCAGGCTGACCAGGATGAGCCAAATGAAAGGCACAAACCAGATCGGCAGCATGAACATCAGAGGCAAAGACCCAGGAATTATCTTCCTGACCATAACCCTTCCACTTAACCAGGTACTGGAGTTTCCGTCTCGAAATACGAGAATCCAAAATCTTCTCCACTATATACTCCAACTCCCCCTAAACCAAAACCGGGGCAGGAGGATCAACGGATGGAACCACAGGTGCCACGTATCTCCGCAACAATGACCTATGGAATACATTATGGATGGAAAAAGAAGCTGGAAGGGTCAAACGAAAAGACACAGGATTAAGAACCTCAGAAATCCTATACGGACCAATAAAACGAGGCTTAAACTTAGGAGAGGAAACTTTCATAGGAATATAACGAGACGACAACCAAACCAAATCCCCAACACGAAGTCGGGGACCCACACAGCGCCTGCGGTTAGCGAAACGTTGAGCCTTCTCCTGGGACAATGTCAAATTGTCCACTACATGAGTCCAAATCTGCTGCAACCTATCCACCACAGTATCCACACCAGGACAGTCCGAAGACTCAACCTGCCCTGAAGAGAAACGAGGATGGAAACCAGAATTGCAGAAAAACGGAGAAACCAAAGTAGCCGAGCTGGCCCGATTATTAAGGGCGAACTCAGCCAAAGGCAAAAAGGACACCCAATCATCCTGATCAGCAGAAACAAAACATCTCAGATATGTTTCCAAGGTCTGATTGGTTCGTTCAGTTTGGCCATTTGTCTGAGGATGGAAAGCCGAGGAAAAAGACAAATCAATGCCCATCCGAGCACAAAAGGCTCGCCAAAACCTCGAAACAAACTGGGAACCTCTGTCCGAAACGATGTTCTCCGGAATGCCATGTAAACGAACCACATGCTGGAAAAACAATGGCACCAAATCAGAGGAGGAAGGCAATTTAGACAAGGGTACCAAATGGACCATCTTAGAGAAGCGATCACAAACCACCCAAATGACCGACATCTTTTGCGAGACAGGGAGATCCGAAATAAAATCCATAGAGATATGTGTCCAGGGCCTCTTCGGGACCGGCAAGGGCAAAAGCAACCCACTGGCACGAGAACAGCAGGGCTTAGCCCGAGCACAAGTCCCACAGGACTGCACAAATGAACGCACATCCCGCGACAGAGATGGCCACCAAAAGGATCTAGCCACCAAATCTCTGGTACCAAAGATTCCAGGATGACCAGCCAACACCGAACAATGAACCTCAGAGATAACTCTACTCGTCCATTTATCAGGGACAAACAGTTTCTCCGCTGGGCAACGGTCAGGTCTATTAGCCTGAAATTTTTGCAGCACCCGCCGCAAATCAGGGGAGATGGCAGACAAAATTACCCCCTCTTTGAGAATACCCGCCGGCTCAGGCAAACCCGGAGAGTCGGGCACAAAACTCCTAGACAGGGCATCCGCCTTCACATTCTTAGAGCCCGGAAGGTACGAAACCACAAAGTCAAAACGGGAGAAAAACAGCGACCAACGAGCCTGTCTAGGATTCAACCGTTTGGCAGACTCGAGATAAGTCAAGTTCTTGTGATCAGTCAAGACCACCACGCGATGCTTAGCTCCTTCAAGCCAATGACGCCACTCCTCGAATGCCCACTTCATGGCCAGCAACTCTCGATTGCCAACATCATAATTACGCTCAGCAGGCGAAAACTTCCTGGAAAAGAAGGCACATGGTTTCATCACCGAGCCATCAGAACTTCTTTGCGACAAAACAGCCCCTGCTCCAATCTCAGAAGCATCAACCTCGACCTGGAACGGGAGCGAAACATCTGGCTGGCACAATACAGGGGCAGAAGAAAAACGACGCTTCAACTCCTGAAAAGCTTCCACAGCAGCAGAAGACCAATTGACCACATCAGCACCCTTCTTGGTTAAATCCGTCAACGGTTTAGCAATACTAGAAAAGTTATTGATGAAGCGACGATAAAAATTAGCAAAGCCCAGGAACTTTTGTAGACTCTTCAGAGATGTCGGCTGAGTCCAATCATAAATGGCCTGAACTTTAACAGGATCCATCTCGATAGTAGAAGGGGAAAAAATGAACCCCAAAAATGAAACCTTCTGAACACCAAAGAGACACTTTGACCACTTCACAAACAAAGAATTCGCACGCAGGACCTGGAACACCATTCTGACCTGCTTCACGTGAGACTCCCAATCATCCGAGAAGACCAAAATATCATCCAAATACACAATCAGGAATTTATCCAGGTACTCTCGGAAGATGTCATGCATAAAGGACTGAAATACTGATGGAGCATTGGAAAGCCCGAATGGCATAACCAGGTACTCAAAATGGCCCTCGGGCGTATTAAATGCTGTTTTCCATTCATCGCCCTGTTTAATACGCACAAGATTATACGCACCACGAAGATCTATCTTGGTGAACCAACTAGCCCCCTTAATCCGAGCAAACAAATCAGACAGCAGCGGCAAGGGGTACTGAAATTTGACCGTGATTTTATTTAGAAGGCGGTAATCAATACAAGGTCTCAACGAACCATCCTTCTTGGCCACAAAAAAGAACCCTGCTCCCAATGGTGACGACGACGGGCGAATATGACCCTTCTCCAAGGATTCCTTTACGTAACTCCGCATAGCGGCGTGCTCTGGCACAGACAAATTAAACAGTCGACCTTTAGGAAACTTACTACCAGGAATCAAATCGATAGCACAATCGCAATCCCTATGCGGAGGTAGGGCATTGGACTTGGGCTCATCAAATACATCCCGGTAATCTGACAAGAACTCTGGGACCTCAGAAGGGGTGGATGATGAAATAGACAGAAATGGAACATCACCATGTACCCCCTGACAACCCCAGCTGGACACAGACATAGATTTCCAATCCAATACTGGGTTATGGACTTGTAGCCATGGCAACCCCAACACGACCACATCATGCAGATTATGCAACACCAAAAAGCGAATATCCTCCTGATGCGCAGGAGCCATGCACATGGTCAGTTGGGTCCAGTACTGAGGCTTATTCTTGGCCAAAGGCGTAGCATCAATTCCTCTCAATGGAATAGGATACTGTAAGGGCTCCAAGAAAAATCCACAGCGCCTAGCAAACTCCAAGTACATCAAATTCAGGGCAGCGCCTGAATCCACAAATGCCATGACAGAATAGGATGACAAAGAGCAGATCAAAGTAACGGACAGAAGAAATTTCGACTGTACCGTACCAATGGTGGCAAACCTAGCGAACCGCTTAGTGCGCTTAGGACAATCGGAGATGGCATGAGTGGAATCACCACAGTAAAAACACAGCCCATTCCGACATCTGTGTTCTTGCCGTTCAGCTCTGGTCAAAGTCCTATCACATTGCATAGGTTCAGGTTTATGCTCAGATAATACCGCCAAATGGTGCACAGTTATACGCTCACGTAAGCGTCGATCGATCTGAATGGCCAAAGACAGACTCATTCAGACCAGCAGGCATAGGAAGTCCCACCATGACATCCTTAAGGGCTTCAGAGAGACCCTTTCTGAAGATTGCTGCCAGCGCACATTCATTCCATTGAGTGAGCACAGACCACTTCCTAAACTTCTGACAATATATCTCTACCTCATCCTGACCCTGACACAGAGCCAGCAAATTTTTCTCTGCCTGATCCACTGAATTAGGTTCATCATAAAGCAATCCGAGCGCCAGAAAAAACGCATCAATATCACATAATGCAGGATCTCCTGGCGCAAGGGAAAATGCCCAGTCTTGAGGGTCGCCACGTAATAAAGAAATAATGATCTTAACTTGTTGAACTGGGTCACCAGAGGAGCGGGGTTTCAAAGCCAGAAACAGTTTGCAATTATTTTTGAAATTCAGAAACTTAGCTCTATCTCCAGAAAATAAATCAGGAATAGGAATTCTAGGTTCTAACATAGATTTCTGAACCACAATGTCTTGAATTTTTTGTACTCTTGCAGTGAGATGATCCACACAAGAAGACAGACATTTAATGTCCATCACTACACCTGTGTCCTGAACCACCCAAATGTATAGGGGAAAAGAAAAACAATACACAGTGCAGAGAAAAAAAAAATGGTCTCAGAACTTCTCTTTTTTCCTCTATTGAGAAGCATTAGTACTTTGGGCCTCCAGCACTGTTATGAACTGGTAGTTCAGAAACACAATGGACCTGGTGGTTAAGAGCACACCCAGTGACCTGATAGTTACTAGTAACATAGGACGAGCTCTAAGACATGGGAACTCTGCTGACCGCAATCCCTAATCCTATCACACCACACTAGAGGTAGCCGTGGAGCGCTCCTGACCAGACCTAGGCGCCTCGGGCACAGCCTGAGAAACTAGCTAGCCCTGAAGATAGAAAAATAAGCCTACCTTGCCTCAGAGAAATTCCCCAAAGGAAAAGGCAGCCCCCCACATATAATGACTGTGAGTAAAGGTGAAAATGCAAACACAGAGATGAAATAGATTTTAGCAAAGTGAGGCCCGACTTACTGAATAGACCGAGGATAGGAAAGATATCTTTGCGGTCAGCACAAAAACCTACAAACAACCACGCAGAGGGCGCAAAAAGACCCTCCGTACCGACTAACGGCACGGAGGTGCTCCCTCTGCGTCCCAGAGCTTCCAGCAAGCAAGAAAAACCAATATAGCAAGCTGGACAGAAAAAATAGCAAACAAAAGTAACACAAGCAGACTTAGCTTATGCAGGGAAGACAGGTCACAATAACGATCCAGGAGAGAGCAAGACCAATACTGGAACATTGACTGGAGGCTAGGAACAAAGAACTAGGTGGAGTTAAATAGAGCAGCACCTAACGACTTAACCTCGTCACCTGAGGAAGGAAACTCAGAAGCCGCAGCCCCACTCACATCCACCAGAGGAAGCTCATGGACAGAACCAGCCGAAGTACCACTCATGACTACAGGAGGGAGCTTGACCACAGAATTCACAACAAGTATCATCAGGGACCACTGAAGCAGTTGCGCTTGAGTGATGGGCGATTCAATTGGTAAATTAGGGTAATTTTTTTCTACTTTTTAATATTCCCTACTCTTGTGTAATTTTTTACATGGAAAAGGTTGCAGGTCCCGCTAACATTTATGATTGACACCTGGCCCCCCTACAGATCTGATACTGAAGACCTATACTAAAGCACTGATCAATATCATAGTTCTGGACAAGCCCTTGAATACGAACATAAGTAATACATTGTAATCACTTAATATTGTCTGCAACTATTTGTAAATACCAACCAGGATACCGAGTACATAATATCAGAAAATCTGGGAAAAATGGGCAAGTATACGTAGTAATAACCCAGACTCTATATAATCGCTCCAAACACTGAATGCAACAAAAGGAGAAAACAGGAGCATATAGTAAACATATAAAACAATCTTTATTATAACAATACCATTAAAAGGAAGGGTATAGGACACGAAATGAGCGTGACAATGTACACCATGACATCACATGATAAAAAAGGGGGAGAAAAACATCCCACATCCCGCCACCCCGACGTGTGGTAAGTAGGTGGTTGTAATCTGGCAGCAAATGGAAAGCACCCATGTAAGTAACCATGTACCAAGGGAATGGATAGGGTCACAATAATAAATATATCCCACCAGACAGGCAAGGATCTAATGTGCACTGACCAGACAGGGAGTCCCTGCAGCGGTGGTAGTGCCTGGCTCATGTACGGCAAAGTATATAACCGAGCCTGATAACTAGCATCCCTGGCGTTCCCTGCACACCAATAAGAACACTAGTAACTCCCCTTGAGGAAGCGGCGTGTTCACGCCGCGAAACGCGCGTTAGGGTGTTCCTACCGGTGAGATCCCCTCATCCTTCTCCCCCCACGGGCAGTAGGTAAGCTTACCATGTAATTGGTGCTGTTAGCACTGGGACGTTCTTTGTTATTTAGGGTCACTGGCTGTGCACTCTGCTCATGGTATTAGTGCAGCGGCGATTCCCTCTCACACCACATTACCTCCACATTACGTTACAGTGTTCTTATTGGTGTGACAGGGAACGCCAGGGATGCTAGTTATCAGGCTCGGTTATATACTTTGCCGTACATGAGCCAGGCACTACCACCACTGCAGGGACTCCCTGTCTGGTCAGTGCACATTAGATCCTTGCCTGTCTGGTGGGATATATTTATTATTGTGACCCTATCCATTCCCTTGGTACATGGTTACTTACATGGGTGCTTTCCATTTGCTGCCAGATTACAACCACCTACTTACCACACGTCCGGGTGGCGGGATGTGGGATGTTTTTCTCCCCCTTTTTTTCATGTGATGTCATGGTGTACATTGTCACGCTCATTTTGTGTCCTATACCCTTCTTTTTAATGGTATTGTTATAATAAAGATTGTTTTATATGTTTACTATATGCTCCTGTTTTCTCCTTTTGTTGCAACTATTTGTAAATATCTGTAAATATTTGCCCTGTGTGGGTTTTTTCTTGTGTTGTACAGGTGATCACTAATCTTGCTTTATCAACTTTGCACATTTTGTTATTTCCTCAGCTGGATAGGCTTTTCTCACTCCACAGTTATGTCACCATGATACATTCGTATAAAAATGAAACATCCACCCCTATAGAGTATCTTTTTGGCATACACTGAAAAACATTACATCTGATTTTTGGGTATTTTTTGCACACTTTGTATTTTTTTTCTGGGGAAAAAAGTATGCATCACCTTTATTCCTAAAGGTGTGACAGTGACATTATGGACATTACACCAAAGGTATCAATGTATCAGTCTCGCTTGTCTAGGTTTGTTTTATCCAATGTTCTTGTGAATATATAAACACGTATGTAATTACTCAGGGAATTATGATATAGCAATAAAAAACAAACCAAAAAAAACCTGCGCAATATTTTTTTCTGTACCTAGTAGGGGTTATGTGTGCGTATACATACATACACACTTTCATACATACATACTACATACATACAGTTGAAACTAGAAGTTTACATATACTATATAAAAAGACACATATGCATGTTTTTCTTAATATCTGACATTATCTTAAACCAAGTATTGACCATAAATGAGTGTCTGCAAGGTAAAAAAAAATGAATTACAAGAATCAATATGAAAATGCAATTTATTTAACAAAAATCCATTAAAATTTATTAAAATTATAAAGGTGCTAGGAAAGAAAAAAGGGAACATATTCCAAGGTGTGCCAAAAAACATGATGTAGCAGTTCACAAATTAATACCAAAAAACATTTAAGAATTCAATGAAAATTATCGCCTAAGTGGATCCCTGTAGTAAAGTGGCAACAATAAAGTGCATCTATAGTCCTGTGATCCAGATGCAAGGTGAATGAATTCAATGTAATCTGCTTGAAATAATAAGAAGCTAGACAGGCAAAAAATGGTTGTAAACAAATCCCTGTACTAAGGTGCCATCAGTTCACATGCATCTATGGTTAAAGCAAGGGATAATAAACTTAATATGTCTATGTTTATACCCGTCAGACTGAAAGGCTGGGCACACGATGGCGTCCTTCTACCCCGACGCGCGTTTCGCTCCACTTTTTCGGGAGGCTTTACTGTGGCTGCAAGCGGCATCTGATTTTTTTATGTACATCCATAAACTTGTATGGGTGAGTTTCATCGGATTTACAGAAGAAACTAGTGCATGCTGTGATTTTCTTCACATGCAGATTCGGACTGTGGAAAAAAAATCTCAGCTGCACTGCTCCATACAATAACATTGACCTGAACGATGTCAGTTTTTTTCCACATATGGGACTGAAAATATGGTTGTGTGAACGAGTTCTAACTGACACATCTGCAGGTTCCTCTCCGCTTCATCTTCCATCTCACAAGCAGACATGGTTGTAATATTGTTGCAATACAGCAGAGCTGAGAGAGCTGCAGCTGCTAACGTGTTTGTAGTGAGACAGTTCAGTTCAGACACCCAGCTCTGCAGTGAGATCAGGAGCACAGAGAGCGGTCATTGCACATCAAATCACATATCACACTGGTAACGTCTCCTTTCGTTTATGATAATCTCTGGAGGTAGATTCTTATGCAGATTAGTGTCCTGAATAGCTCATTTACAGTTGAAACCGGAAGTTTACATACACTATATAAAAAGATACATTTGCTTTTTTTTCTTCTCAGTATCTGATATGAAATCAGAATAAACCTTTCCCAGTTTAGGTCTATTAGGATTACCATAATTATTAATATTTGCCAAATGCCAGAATATTGATAGAGAATGTTTTAAGGCATTTTTCTTACTTACTGCAAATCAAAAGTTTACATACACTAAGATTTCTATGCCTTTAAACATTTCTGGACTGCCCATATGATAATTCCATGTGTTTGGAAGCTTCTGACAGTTTTTTTACAGCATCTGAGTTAATTAAAGACACAGCTGTGGGTGTATGTTAATGGACACCTGAAACACACTGCTTCTTTGTGTAGCATCATGGGAAAGTTTAAAGAAATCAGCCAAGATATCAGTTAGAGAATTGTGTACTTGAACAAGTCTGGCTCATCCTTGGGTACAATTTCAAGATACCTAAAGGTGCCTTGTTCATCTGTTCAAACAATTATACGCAAGTTCAAACAAGATGGGAAAGTCTAGCCATCATACCGCTCAGGAAGGAGACAGGTTCTGTATCCTAGAGATGAACATGCTTAGGTCCAACATGTGCATATCATCCCAAGGACAAAAGCAAAAGACCTTGCGAAGATGACAGCAGAAGCTGGTAAGATTGTGTCAATATCCACAGTGAAACGAGTACTGTATCAACATAGGCTGAAGACCACTCTGCCAGGAAGAAGCCATTACTCCAAAGGAAATATAAAAAAAGCCAGATTAATGTTTGCAAATACACACAAGAAAAATTAATTTTTGGAGACATGTCCTGTGGTCTGATGAAACTAAAATTTAACTTTTTGGGCCTAATGTGTTATGACCTGGTGGTCAGGACAATAATGGACCTGGTGGTTAAGAGCACACGGAATGACCTGATAGTTACTGATAATAAGGACAAGCTCTGGGACATGGGAACTCTGCTGACCGCAATCCCTAATCCTATCAAAACACACTAGAAATAGCCGTGGATTGCTCCTAACGCTCCCTATGCAACTCGGCACAGCCTAAGGAACTAGCTAGCCCTGAAGATAGAAAAATAAAGCCTACCTTGCCTCAGAGAAATTCCCCAAAGGAAAAGGCAGCCCCCCACATATAATGACTGTGAGTAAAGATGAAAATACAAACACAGAGATGAAATAGATTTAGCAAAGTGAGGCCCGACTTACTGAACAGACCGAGGATAGGAAAGGTTGCTTTGCGGTCAGCACAAAAACCTACAAAAAGACCACACAGAGGGCGCAAAAAGACCCTCCGCACCGACTCACGGTGCGGAGGCGCTCCCTCTGCGTCCCAGAGCTTCCAGCAAGCAAGACAACAATAAAAATAGCAAGCTGGACAGAAAAATAGTAAACCAAAGAAATACAAGCTGGAACTTAGCTTCTGCTGGGAAGACAGGTCACAAGAACGATCCAGGAGTGAACTAGACCAATACTGGAACATTGACAGGTGGCATGGAGCAAAGATCTAAGTAGAGTTAAATAGAGCAGCCAGCTAACGGATTAACCTCGTCACCTGTGGAAGGAAACTCAGAAACACCCACCAGAGGAAGTCCATGGACAGAACCAGCCGAAGTACCATTCATGACTACAGGAGGGAGCCCGACAACAGAATTCACAACAGTACCCCCCCTTGAGGAGGGGTCACCGAACCCTCACCAGAGCCCCCAGGCCGACCAGGATGAGCCAAATGAAAGGCACGAACCAGATCGGCAGCATGAACATCAGAGGCAAAAACCCAGGAATTATCTTCCTGACCATAACCCTTCCACTTGACCAGGTACTGGAGTTTCCGTCTCGAAACATGAGAATCCAAAATCTTCTCCACCACATACTCCAACTCCCCCTCAACCAACACCGGGGCAGGAGGATCAACGGATGGAACCACAGGCGCCACGTATCTCCGCAATAACGACCTATGGAACACATTATGGATGGCAAAAGAAGCAGGAAGGGCCAAACGAAATGACACAGGATTGATAACCTCAGAAATCTTATACGGACCAATGAAACGAGGCTTAAATTTAGGAGAGGAAACCTTCATAGGAACATAACGAGACGACAACCAAACCAAATCCCCAACACGAAGTCGGGGACCCACACAGCGCCGGCGGTTAGCGAAACGTTGAGCCTTCTCCTGGGACAATGTCAAATTGTCCACCACATGAGTCCAAATCTGCTGCAACCTATCCACCACGGTATCTACACCAGGACAGTCCGAAGACTCAACCTGCCCTGAAGAGAAACGAGGATGGAAACCAGAATTGCAGAAAAATGGCGAAACCAAAGTAGCCGAGCTGGCCCGATTATTAAGGGCGAACTCAGCCAACGGCAAAAAGGACACCCAATCATCCTGATCAGCAGAAACAAAGCATCTCAGATATGTTTCCAAAGTTTGATTAGTTCGTTCGGTTTGGCCATTTGTCTGAGGATGGAAAGCCGAGGAAAAAGACAAATCAATGCCCATCCTTGCACAAAAGGATCACCAAAACCTCGAAACAAACTGGGAACCTCTGTCAGAAACGATGTTCTCCGGGATACCATGTAAACGAACCACATGCTGGAAAAATAATGGCACCAAATCAGAGGAGGAAGGCAATTTAGACAAAGGTACCAAATGGACCATCTTAGAAAAGCGATCACAAACCACCCAAATGACCGACATCTTTTGAGAGACGGGGAGATCCGAAATAAAATCCATAGAAATATGCGTCCAGGGCCTCTTCGGGACCGGCAAGGGCAAAAGCAACCCACTGGAACGAGAACAGCAGGGCTTAGCCCGAGCACAAGTCCCACAGGACTGCACAAAAGAACGCACATCCCGTGACAAAGACGGCCACCAAAAGGATCTAGCCACCAAATCTCTGGTACCAAAGATTCCAGGATGCCCAGCCAACACTGAACAATGAATCTCAGAGATAACTCTACTAGTCCATCTATCAGGGACAAACAGTTTCTCCGCTGGGCAACGGTCAGGTCTATCAGCCTGAAATTTTTGCAGCACCCGCCGCAAATCAGGGGAGATGGCAGACAAAATTACCCCCTCTTTGAGAATACCCGCCGGCTCAGGAACACCCGGAGAGTCAGGCACAAAACTCCTTGACAGGGAATCAGCCTTCACATTCTTAGAGCCCGTTAGCTACGAAACCACAAAATCAAAACAGGAGAAAAATAACGACCATCGAGCCTGTCTCGGATTCAACCGTTTGGCAGACTCAAGATAAGTCAAATTCTTGTGATCTGTCAAGACCACCACGCGATGCTTGGCTCCTTCAAGCCAATGACGCCACTCCTCGAATGCCCACTTCATGGCCAACAACTCACGATTACCAACATCATAATTACGCTCAGCAGGCGAAAACTTTCTAGAAAAGAAAGCACATGGCTTCATCACCGAGCCATCAGAACTTCTTTGCGACAAAACAGTCCCTGCTCCAATCTCAGAAGCATCAACCTCAACCTGAAACGGGAGCGAAATATCTGGCTGGCACAACACAGGGGCAGAAGAAAAATGACGCTTCAACTCCTGAAAAGCCTCTACAGCTGCAGAAGACCAATTGACCACATCAGCACCCTTCTTGGTCAAATCAGTCAACGGTTTAGCAACAGTAGAAAAATTAGCGATGAAGCGCCGATAAAAATTAGCAAAGCCCAGGAACTTTTGCAGGCTCTTCACAGATGTCGGCTGAGTCCAATCGTAAATGGCCTGGACTTTAACAGGGTCCATCTCGATAGTAGAAGGGGAAAAAATGAACCCCAAAAATGAAACCTTCTGAACTCCAAAGAGACACTTTGACCCCTTCACAAACAAGGAATTCGCACGAAGGACCTGGAACACCATTCTGACCTGCTTCACATGAGACTCCCAATCATCCGAAAAGACCAAAATATCATCCAAATACACAATCAGGAATTTATCCAGGTACTCTCGGAAGATGTCATGCATAAAGGACTGAAATACTGATGGAGCATTGGAAAGCCCGAATGGCATAACCAGGTACTCAAAATGGCCCTCGGGCGTTTTAAATGCTGTTTTCCATTCATCGCCTTGTTTAATACACACAAGATTATACGCCCCTCGAAGATCTATCTTGATGAACCAACTAGCCCCTTTAATACGAGCAAACAAATCAAACAGCAACGGCAAAGGATACTGAAATTTGACTGTAATTTTATTAAGAAGGTGGTAATCAATACAAGGTCTCAAAGAACCATCCTTCTTGGCCACAAAAAAGAACCCTGCTCCTAACGGTGATGACGACGGGCGAATATGGGCTTTCTCCAAGGATTCCTTTATATAACTCCGCATAGCGGCGTGTTCTGGCACAGATAAATTGAACAATCGGCCCTTAGGAAACTTACTACCAGGAATCAAATTAATTGCACAATCGCAATCCCTATGAGGAGGTAGGGCACTGGCTTTGGGCTCATCAAATACATCCCGATAATCCGACAAAAACTCTGGAACTTCAGAAGGAGTGGAAGACGAAATAGACAAAAATGGAACATCACCATGTACCCCCTGGCAACCCCAGCTGGACACAGACATAGATTTCCAGTCCAATACTGGATTATGAACCTGAAGACACAAAAGAGAATAGTAAAACCAAAAACACTCAGTTTGAAAAAATGTTGCAGTAATCCCCAAGTGCTAGTGAAAGATGTAAAAAACAGGGTATTTGGTTGATACGTTTTTTGCAAAAAATGTATACTAAGCTGCTCTACCAATCTTCACGGTATACCCTTATCAGAGCAGTCCTAACTAATGTATGCAATCCCTATCTGATGTATTTAAAAACCTGATCATCTGTATATAACCTGTGTGAACAGGGTTCAGAGAGGAAAAATCCATGTGTGCATACAGGGTAGAACAGCTTTTGTGCAGATAGCCCAAGAGGAGTGGTGGAACTCCCCAGTCTTGTAGACACAAGAGAACAACCCTGTATGCACACATGGATTTTTCCTCTCTGAACCCTGTTGTCTTCAGGTTTCTTGGTGGTGTGTGAACATGATCATACAGACTTGTTCACTGTGCAAGTAGCCCATGTGTTCCTGTTTCCTGGATTATGAACCTGTAGCCATGGCAACCCCAAAACGACCACATCATGCAGATTATGCAACACCAGAAAGCGGATATCCTCCTGATGTGCAGGAGCCATGCACATGGTCAATTGGGTCCAGTACTGAGGCTTATTCTTGGCCAAAGGCGTAGCATCAATTCCTCTCAATGGAATAGGATACTGCAAGGGCTCCAAGAAAAAACCACAGCGCCTAGCATACTCCAAGTCCATCAAATTCAGGGCAGCGCCTGAATCCACAAATGCCATAACAGAATAGGATGACAAAGAGCAAATCAGAGTAACGGACAATAGAAATTTAGACTGTACCGTACCAATGGTGGCAGACCTAGCGAACCGCTTAGTGCGCTTAGGACAATCGGCGATAGCATGAGTGGAATCACCACAGTAAAAACATAGCCCATTCCGACGTCTGTGTTCTTGCTGTTCAGCTCTGGTCAAAGTCCTATCACATTGCATAGGCTCAGGCCCATGCTCAGATAGTACCGCCAAATGGTGCACAGCTTTACGCTCACGCAAGTGTCGATCGATCTGAATGGCCAAAGACATAGACTCATTCAGACCAGCAGGCATGGGAAATCCCACCATGACATCCTTAAGGGCTTCAGAGAGACCCTTTCTGAAGATTGCTGCCAGGGCACATTCATTCCACTGAGTGAGCACAGACCACTTTCTAAACTTCTGACAATATATCTCCGCTTCATCCTGACCCTGACACAGAGCCAGCAAGATTTTCTCTGCCTGATCCACTGAATTAGGTTCGTCATAAAGCAATCCAAGCGCCAGGAAAAACGCATCAACATCACGCAATGCCGGATCTCCTGGCGCAAGGGAAAATGCCCAGTCTTGAGGGTCACCACGTAACAAAGAAATAATGATCTTTACTTGTTGAACAGGGTCACCTGAGGAGCGAGGTTTCAAGGCAAGAAACAATTTACAATTATTTTTGAAATTCAAGAACTTAGATCTATCACCAAAAAACAAATCAGGAATTGGAATCCTAGGCTCTGACATCGGATTCTGAACCACAAAATCTTGAATGTTTTGTACCCTTGTAGTGAGATTATCCATCCAAGAGGACAGACCTTGAATGTCCATGTTTACACCTGTGTCCTGAACCACCCAGCGGTAAAGGGGAAAAGAGAGACAAAACACACTGCAAAGAAAAAAAAATGGTCTCAGAACTTCTCTTATCCCTCTATTGAGATGCATTAGTACTTTGGGCCACCTGTACTGTTATGACCTGGTGGTCAGGACAATAATGGACCTGGTGGTTAAGAGCACACGGAATGACCTGATAGTTACTGATAATAAGGACGAGCTCTGGGACGTGGGAACTCTGCTGACCGCAATCCCTAATCCTATCAAAACACACTAGAAATAGCCGTGGATTGCTCCTAACGCTCCCTATGCAACTCGGCACAGCCTAAGGAACTAGCTAGCCCTGAAGATAGAAAAATAAAGCCTACCTTGCCTCAGAGAAATTCCCCAAAGGAAAAGGCAGCCCCCCACATATAATGACTGTGAGTAAAGATGAAAATACAAACACAGAGATGAAATAGATTTAGCAAAGTGAGGCCCGACTTACTGAACAGACCGAGGATAGGAAAGGTTGCTTTGCGGTCAGCACAAAAACCTACAAAAAGACCACGCAGAGGGCGCAAAAAGACCCTCCGCACCGACTCACGGAGCGGAGGCGCTCCCTCTGCGTCCCAGAGCTTCCAGCAAGCAAGACAACAATAAAAATAGCAAGCTGGACAGAAAAATAGCAAACCAAAGAAATACAAGCAGGAACTTAGCTTCTGCTGGGAAGACAGGTCACAAGAACGATCCAGGAGTGAAATAGACCAATACTGGAACATTGACAGGTGGCATGGAGCAAAGATCTAAGTGGAGTTAAATAGAGCAGCCAGCTAACGGATTAACCTCGTCACCTGTGGAAGGAAACTCAGAAACACCCACCAGAGGAAGTCCATGGACAGAACCAGCCGAAGTACCATTCATGACTACAGGAGGGAGCCCGACAACAGAATTCACAACACTAATGACCATCGTTACGTTTGCGGGAAAAAGGGAGAAGCTTGGAAGCCTAAGAACAAAATCCAACTGTGAAACATGGGGGTGGCAGCATCATGTTGTGAGGTTGTTTTGCTGCAGCAGGGACTGGTGCACTTCTCAAAATAGATGGCATCATGAGAAAATAAGCTTATATGGCAATATTGAAGCAAGCATCAGCCAGGAAGTTAAATGTTGGGCGGAAATGGGTCATCCAAATGGACAATGACCCGAAGCATTCTGCCAAAATGGTAACAAAATGGCTCAAGGATAACAAAGTCATTGTTTTGGAGTGGCCATCACAAAGCCCTGATCTCAATCCTATTGAAAATTTATGGGCAAAGCTGAAAAGGTAGGTGCGAGCAAGGCAACCTACAAACCTGGATCAGTTACTCCAGTAGTTACTCCAGTTTTGTCAGGAAGAATGGGCCCAAATTCTGACCAACTATTGTGAGAAGTTCATGGAAGGGTTTCCCAAATGTTTGACCCAAGTCATTTAGTTTAAGGGCAATGGTACCAAATACTAATGAAATGTATGTAAACTTTTGACTTTGCCGTAAGTAATAAAAATGCTTTAAAACAGTAATAAAAATGACTTAAAATATTCTCTCATTATTCTGGCATTTGGCAAATATTAATAATTATGGTAATCCTAATAGACTAAAAACGGGAAAGGTTTATTCTGATTTTGTGTCAGATATTAAGAAAAACATGCATGTGTGTCTTTTTATATAGTGTATGTAAACTTCTAGTTTCAACTGAACTTACATATTTGTGTACATATCTACAGTGGGTACGGAAAGTATTCAGACCCCTTTAAATTTTTCACTCTTTGTTTCATTGCAGCCATTTGGTAAATTAAAAAAAAGTTAACTTTTTCTCAATAATGTACACTCTGCACCCCATCTTGACTGGAAAAAAAAACAAATGTAGAAATGTTTGCAAATTTATTAAAAAAAAAGCTGAAATATCACATGGTCATAAGTATTCAGACCCTTTGCTCAGTATTGAGTAGAAGCAGGGCCGTATTTGCCACTAGGCACTTGAGGGCATGTGCCTAGGGTGCCAGGATGTGAGGGGGCAGCACCTGAGCAAATTTTTTTTTAGTCCGGGGTTGGCCCATCCACCCACCTACCCCAGTCTTCGGGATGCTGTGGGGATCTCGGATCCCACGCTGACACCGCTGTGGAGGGCGAGGCACTGCTGAGGAGGAGTGAGGACGTCACATTAGGATCCCGCGGTCACATATAAGTGGCACACGATGCCAGTGATGAGGTCAGTGCTGGAGATGAGGGAAGTCCCAGGCCAGCTGGTGATAAGAGGAGGTATGGCTGCAGGTGAGTGGTGAATCCAGTCCTCAGGTCCCAGCAGATGCACCATTTCTGGGGCAGCAGGGGGCTGGTATTTGTAGCTGGGGGAGTCCAATATCCATGGTCCCTTCCTAGGCTATGAATATCAGCCCGCAGCTGTCTGCATAGCCTTTTCTGGCTATAAATTATAGGTGGACCGCACGTCATTTTTTTTAGGGGAGTCCCCTATTTTAATAGACAGTAAAGGCTAAGTATACAACTGCGGGCTGATATTCATAGCCTGGGAAGATCCATGGGTATTAACACCTTCCCAGGCTACAAACATCTGCCCCTAGTCGCTGGCTTTCCTTCTCTGGCGCAAAAAATTGCACGGGAGCCCACGCCATTTTTTTTTTCAATTTTTTTTATAAATTAAATAGATATTGCATTTAAGGCCAGGGTCACACTTGTGCATCAATACCCGGCATTGCCGGCACTCGGGACTGGAGGGTGCGGCTGCATGTATTTCTATGTAGATGAATGTTCCGGTCCCGAGAGCTGGCGGCAGTGCTGGGTATTGAGGTGCAAAACTCGTGCAAGTTTCTTGCAAGTATGACCCCGGCCTAACACAGATTTTGTGTATGTGTCTTTATTTAACTCTTTATGTACCATTTTATTATGTTTATTACTAAACATCGTGCTTGGTATTATCTATCGATATATATATATATATATCGATAGATAGATATCTATAGATAGATGGATAGATATATCTATAGATAGATGGATGATAGATAGATCTATCGATAGATCTATCTATCGATAGATGTATCTGTCTGTCTATATATATCTATCTTTCTGTGTGTGTAAACCTTATTCTTTAATGGAGTATGTAAATGAAGAGGTTGGACAAGAAATGACATCACAATTCTTTTTTTTGTTTGTTCAATAATAGATCTTTATTTAGCTTACAAAAACGCATACAAATCTGCATGGATAAAAAATAGCATGAAAATCCGCATCAAAAACGCATCAAATCCGCATGGATTTTTACGCACATTTTCTGGGAAGAGATGCAGATTCTGTGCAGAAAATTCTGCAAGCAAATCTGCAACATGTGCACATACCCTAAATGATGAGCTGTTTTCAGTACACTGATAGTGGCCATGCTGGAAGTTGTAGTCCCACTGTTTCTATAAGTGATGAGAGCTGTTCTCTGCTCCATGTGTCAGATTTGCTTTGGGTGATCACATTATTATTGTAAACCTTCCCTGCCCCATTATTAGGGAGCTGATGGGGACGGCACAGACTGATGACAGGGCTGATCTACCCACAATGTGTTTAGTCCCTTCTAAATCTCCACAACTTTGAGACTTTTCTCTTGTTTCCAAGCTAAGGATCACAGATCAGGAACACATAAGGATATTCCGGGCCTGGATCTGCCATAGACTTCGGGTTTCAGTCCCTGATGTCCTGTCAGTTGCCCCTGATATCTACCTTGGGGCTCTCTGACCACCTGGTCCTTTGTTCCCTATGAGGATGATCGGTGCCCTATGTCAGTGATGCTGATTATCCCCTGACCCCGGCTGATTGCAGTAATGGAGACAGCAGCAGGAGTCATATGGGCGATTTATTATGGCCGAGAACTGATAGTAATGATCCTCCCTGGTGACAGTGTCGGTGTATACTGTATGCATCCCAAGCAGATATAGACAGCAGGGAGGTCCAAGCCCAGGATCCGTACCAGCTTATTCCATGGGATGCCCTCCATAGGTCGGTAATGTGTCCACTGCAGGTCCTTCCATGTATTTCATTGTAAGTAGTAAATACTTCTTAAAGCTGCCATACACATTAGGTGGCCATTGTCCGTCTCTCCCGACTCCTCCAAACTCATCGATATCGGCAGCTTTGGTGAACATTGGTCCAAGGTTGAACTTGATCGCACTAGGTCTTTTTTCAACCTATGTAACAATGGTTGTAAGTTGCAAAAAAGCTAATAATTTAGATTTTTCTTCACTAGCGCATAACAGGTTGCACCATGACCCTAATCGCTTGCATTGCACTATGCGACATAGCGGGGTTTTTGGCCAGTTGTGGCCCCACCCTAAGCATACTGTATGATTTACTGACTACTTTCCCAATGTTCCTGTAGGGATTCGGACAGAAATCCGAGAGTGGACCCTCTGGGTCGTGACTCTAGAGCCCCCGGGGTCGAGCGGACCAGATGGAATCACCCCCTATACAGGGAGTGTTAGGAGCAGGACCTCGGGGGAATGGAGACACAACAGCTAGAGCCAAAGGGACGACCCAAGATAAAGAAGGAGACTACAGAGCTATTAGAATGGCGGGGAATAATAGGAAAACAGGACTTAACTGATAATGACAGGAACACAGACGATATAGGACACGGCAGGACCACAGGACTTGGCAGGAGACGGCAGGTACACGGAACTTGGTAGGACACAGCAGGAACACGGAACTTGGCAGGCGACAGCAGGAACACGGAACTTGGCAGGACACAGCAGGTACACGGAACTTGGTAGGACACAGCAGGAACACGGAACTTGGCAGCACACAGCAGGAACACGGAACTTGTCAGGACACAGCAGGTACACGGAACTTGGTAGGACACAGCAGGAACACGGAGCTTGGTAGGACACAGCAGGAACACGGAACTTGGCAGGACACAGCAGGAACACGGAACTTGGCAGGACACAGCAGGAACACGGAGCTAGGCAGGACACAGCAGGAACACAACACTGAAACAAAGCGAACACTAAGCAGGGAAAAGATACTGGTATAGGGGAGCCTAGGGCATAGGGACACTGACAGCAGACAGTGCACCTACAAAGCAAAGGCGTCTTACCTAGGAAGACGCCAGGAAGAAATAGCCGATGGGCGCTGCCATGTTGGGGCGGAGCTATCGGGTCGCGACCTCCCAGAGGGCTCAGCGCCGGAGGAGACGCGACCGCGCATGCGCAAAGACGCTGGACGCCGAGAGCCAGAGAAAGAAGCTGCAGAGCGGCGAGGAACAGGATCGCGAGTGCGCCGCGGGATGGAAGAAGATGGGTAAGTATGTGCGGGCGTGACAGTACCCCCTCCTTAGTCCCCCTTTTTTTAAGGCTAGAAAGGAATCTTTTCATGATAAGGGGAGCATTGATGTTCTCTCGGGGCTCCCAGGACCTCTCCTCAGGACCAAATCCCTCCCAATCAATCAAAAAATAGGTCTTACCCCTAACTACCTTTTTAGCAAGAATATCTTTAACATTAAAGATTCCATCAGAAGTACAGAGCTGAGGAGAGAGAGAGGTAGCGGAGTGAAAACGATTAAACACTGCGTGCTTGAGAAGAGACACATGGAAGGCATTGGGAATGCGCAAAGAGGCAGGTAGCTTCAATTTATAAGAGACATCATTAATGCGACTCAAGATAGGAAAAGGACCAATATAGCGAGGACCCAGTTTGCAAGAGGGAATTTTAAGCTTGATATAGCGAGAGGAGAGCCAAACTTCATCACCCGGAGAATATGGGGGAGCATCCAAACGCTTCTTATCAGCAAACTTTTTCATATTAAGGCTAGCTCTCTCAAGAGCCACTTTGGTTTCATTCCAAATCTTAGAGAATTCCCGGGACAAGAAATCCGCTGCCGGTACCCCCGAGGAAAGAGAAACAGGAAGAGGAACGTTCGGATGTTGACCATAGACTACAAAAAAGGGAGTTTTGGAGGAAGACTTGCTGGGAAGATTGTTATATGAGAATTCAGCCCAGGGGAGAAGGGAGACCCAGTCATCTTGGTGTGCATTGGAAAAGTGTCTTCTTGACTCCTATATGTCCCACAATTTTGGAGGAGTGACCCCAACGTAAAACTCTCTCCTTGTCTTGATTAGCCACAAGAGTCTTGCCAGGAGGAGTTGAAATCACTCTTAGAGGAGCAAGAGTGACGATCTTCGCAGGATCAATGATGTGAGCCGGAGAATCTTCAATGTCCTGAGGCTGAAAGGATCTCGAAAGAGCATCCGCTTTGACATTCTTATTTCCGGGTCGGAAATGAAGTTCAAATTCAAATCGTCCGAAGAATAAAGACCATCTGGCTTGTCGTGGATTTAGTCTTTGGGCAGACTGAATATAGGCTAGATTCTTGTGGTCTGTGTAAATGGTGAATGGATGAAGAGACCCCTCAAGAAGATAACGCCACTCTTCCAAGGCTAGCTTGATAGCCAATAGTTCTTTATCCCCTATAGAGTAGTTACGCTCAGGAGCGGAAAAGGTTTTAGAAAAAAACCACAGGTCACCATACGTCCGGACGAAGATCTTTGCAAAAGTACGGCTCCAGCTCCAACAGAGGATGCGTCGACCTCAAGGACAAACGGTCTATTAGCATCAGGACGATGAAGCACAGGGGCCGTAGCGAAACTTTGTTTAAGGGACTGAAAGGACTCTTCAGCCTCAGGGGTCCAAAGACTAGAGTTGACTCCCTTGTGAACTAGGGCAGAGATAGGCTTGGTCATGGAAGAAAAATGAGGAATAAATTGTCTATGGTAGTTGGCAAAGCCAAGAAAACGTTGGATTGCTTTTGTTCCAAGAGGACGAGGCCAATTCAGGACAGCAGAAACCTTCTCTGGATCCATCTCTAAGCCAGATCTTGAGACAATATATCCAAGGAAGGGAAGTGAAGATTGCTCAAAGACGCACTTCTCAATCTTAGCGAACAGATGATTCTCTCTTAGCCATTGCAGAACACGACGGACATCTTGCCTGTGAGTGGAGAGATCTGGAGAAAAGATGAGAATGTCGTCAAGGTAAACTACGACTGAGGAGTAGAGAAGATCCCGAAATACATCGTTCACAAATTCCTGGAAAACCGCGGGGGCGTTGCAGAGACCAAACGGCATAACCAAGTATTCGTAGTGACCGTCACGAGTATTGAAGGCAGTCTTCCACTCATCGCCTGCACGAATACGAACCAGATTGTATGCGCCACGTAGATCTAATTTGGTAAAAATTTGCGCACCCCGAAGACGGTCGAAGAGTTCCGGAATGAGTGGCAGAGGATATTTGTTCTTCACCGTGATGTTGTTTAGGCCTCGATAATCAATGCAGGGACGAAGAGAACCGTCCTTCTTCTTCACGAAAAAAAAACCTGCTCCGGCAGGAGAAGAAGACTTGCGAATGAATCCTTTAGCAAGATTCTCTTGAATGTACTCAGACATAGCTTGAGTCTCAGCAGGAGAGAGAGGATAGATTCTTCCCCTGGGCGGGTTAGTTCCAGGCACGAGATCTATGGGACAATCATAGAGACGGTGAGGCGGAAGACCCTCAGCCTCCTTCTTGTAGAAGACATCAGAAAAAGCGCTGTAGACACAGGGTAAGGTGGGAAAAGAAGAGGAAGGAGAAGAATTAGAGGAAGACCCCACAGGACGCACCGGCAGCAGACAACGTTCCCGACAAAGCTCTCCCCAGCGCAAGATATTGCCATTGCGCCAATCTAAAATGGGCTCGTGATTCCATAACCAAGGAAGACCTAAGAGCATAGCATGAGACAGACCCGCTAAAACATAAAATGCAATTCTCTCCTTGTGCAGAGCCCCAACTTGAAGTTCCACCTCAAGTGTTACTTGAGTAATGGTCTCCTGTAAAGGTTTACCATCCACAGATGCAAGAATCACAGGAGCCTCTAAGGTTTTGACTGGAACGGAGAATTTCAAAACCTCTTCCAACCTGATAAAATTCCCTGCTGCGCCAGAATCCACATAAGCATCCAAAGAAATGCCCTTGCCAGCAATATGCAAAAGAACGGACAAAGTGAGGGGTTGAGAGGGATCACACACACCTAGGGAGGCCTCTCTTACCTGACCTAGGCGGAGAAGTTTTCCGGACGTTCATGGCAAGACCGCAATAAATGAGCAGCACTCCCGCAGTAAAAACATAACCCCTGAGTGCGTCTCTCTTTACGTCATTGTTCGGACATCTTAAGACGGTCCACTTGCATAGGTTCTGGTGCGGACGCCTGAGAGGAAGTTCTAGGCTGTGGGCTGAGTGGCTTACGGGTGGCAGGAGAAGGACGAAGAGATCTCCGCTCGCGGGCGCGTTCTTGGAACCGAAGGTCAATACGGGTAGCTAAGGAAATTAATTCCTCCAAAACTGTAGGGGTGTCCCGACCAGCTAACTCATCTTTTATGCGCCCAGAGAGACCCCGCCAGAAAGCACCCACCAACGCCTCATTGTTCCAGCCCAAGTCAGAGGAGAGGGTGCGGAACTGAATAGCGTACTGGCCTACGGATAACGATCCCTGATGGAGAGAAAATAGAGCTTCAGTAGTAGAGGCCAGACGTCCAGGTTCGTCAAAGACAAGACGGAAAGTCTCCAAAAATTCAGACAACCGGGAGACTAGGGGATCGTCTCGCTCCCAGAGTGGATTAACCCATGCCAAGGCGTCACCCTCCAGATGGGAAATCAAAAAAGCAACCTTGGACCGATCCGTTGGGTAATGCTGGGGCAGAAGCTCAAAGTGAAGACGGCATTGGTTTAAAAATCCTCGGCAGGATTTAGGATCCCCATTGTACTGAGGCGGTTTAGCCAAGCGGAGTGGAGGGTGGGAAGCAGGAGCAGGCGTAGAAGCGGCTGTCTGGATAGAAAGCAGCCGATCGTCTATTGAAGACATATAACTAAGTATATGGGCCTGGGTGTCACGCTGCTGAGCTAACTCTTGCTGTAAGCCAACGAGTAGAGCGGCGTTGCCAGGATCAGAGGGCAGGAGCGTAGACAAGCGAGAATCCATAACTTTCATAAAGGACATTATACGGGACTGATTCTCCCGCAAAAAGAGTAGCTCTTTTTGCGCAGCAGAGGCCCCAGCGGGGTCCATGGCCTTTGCTTACTGTAGGGATTCGGACAGAAATCCGAGAGTGGACCCTCTGGGTCGTGACTCTAGAGCCCCCGGGGTCGAGCGGACCAGATGGAATCACCCCCTATACAGGGAGTGTTAGGAGCAGGACCTCGGGGGAATGGAGACACAACAGCTAGAGCCAAAGGGACGACCCAAGATAAAGAAGGAGACTACAGAGCTATTAGAATGGCGGGGAATAATAGGAAAACAGGACTTAACTGATAATGACAGGAACACAGACGATATAGGACACGGCAGGACCACAGGACTTGGCAGGAGACGGCAGGTACACGGAACTTGGTAGGACACAGCAGGAACACGGAACTTGGCAGGAGACAGCAGGAACACGGAACTTGGCAGGACACAGCAGGTACACGGAACTTGGTAGGACACAGCAGGAACACGGAACTTGGCAGGACACAGCAGGAACACGGAACTTGGCAGGACACAGCAGGAACACGGAGCTAGGCAGGACACAGCAGGAACACAACACTGAAACAAAGCGAACACTAAGCAGGGAAAAGATACTGGTATAGGGGAGCCTAGGGCATAGGGACACTGACAGCAGACAGTGCACCTACAAAGCAAAGGCGTCTTACCTAGGAAGACGCCGGGAAGAAATAGCCGATGGGCGCCGCCATGTTGGGGCGGAGCTATCGGGTCGCGACCTGACAGAGGGCTCAGCGCCGGAGGAGACGCGACCGCGCATGCGCAAAGACGCTGGACGCCGAGAGCCAGAGAAAGAAGCTGCAGAGCGGCGAGGAACAGGATCGCGAGTGCGCCGCGGGATGGAAGAAGATGGGTAAGTATGTGAGGGCGTGACAGTTACATCCTGTCCTCACCACAATATTACAATAGACGTGGTCTACGGATACACGGCCAACCATGGAGGAAGTGGCACTACTGTAACTCTCTAAACACTGTAAAGTGTGTTCTGGGGCTTCTCCCAGCAAAGCATCTACAAAGGAAGGGATCAGATTCCCTTAGCCTTGGGCAGACAAGGGTGCACTTTACTGCTCCATCATGCATTATTTATATTATTATTTATTGTTAATTGCTATTGCTATTTGGACAGCCCCTTTTCATTCCCCATGTTTGCTCCCATTAAAACGAAAATGCCTATGCTGACCCCTTGTGTTGACTCTGTTCCACCAGTGTCGGCACTTATGGTGGGACAAAAAAAACACTGCTAGCAGCATTTTTTTCCGCTGCTGCAAGTACCGCATTTGCCGGATCGTGCCGCACATGTCCACAAGTCCCATAGGGAATGAATGAGGCAGAAGGCAGTGTTGCCGTAAGTGATCTGTTATGCAGCAGATGCAGAAAAACTGCCGGATCTGCCGCGAATGGCAAAAATCGCTGGTGTGAAAGTAGCCTAAGTCATTGCCGACAGTGTCTGCATTAGTCATACTCAACAATGGGGGAATGGGGGAAGCAGCATGAAAAGTGCCTAGGGCAGCATAAACTCTTAATACGGCCCTGAGTAAAAGCACCCTTTTGAGCTAGTACAGCCATGAGTCTTCTTGCGAATGATGCAATAATTTTTCACACCTGGATTTGGGGATCCTCTGCCATTTTTACTTTGGTGGACAGCCATTTTCAGGTCTCTCCATAGATGCTCAATTGGGTAAAGGTCAGGGCTCTGGCTGGGCCAGTCAAGAATGGTCACAGAGTTGTTCTGAAGCCACTCCTTTGTTATTTTAGCTGTATGCTTAGGGTCATTGTCTTGTTGGAAGGTGAACCTTGGGCCAAGTTTGAGGTCCAGAGCGCTCTGGAAGAGGTTTTAATCCAGGATATCTCTGTACTTGGCTGAATTCATGTTTTCTTCAATGGCAACCAGTCGTCCTGTCCCTGCAGCTAAAAACACCCCCATAGCATGATGCTGCGACCACCATGTTCTGTTAGGATTGTATTGGGCAGGTGATGAGCAGTGCCTGGTTTTCTCCACACATACCGCTTAGAATTATCACCACAAAGGTCTATCTTCATCGCATCAGACCAATGAATTTTATTTCTCATAGTCTGGGAGTCATTCATGTGTTTCTTAGCAAACTATATGCGGGCTTTCATATGTCTTGCCCTGAGGAGAGGCCTCCGTCGGGACACTCTGCCATAAAGGCCCGACTGGTGGAGGGTTGCAGTGATAGTTGACTTTGTGGAACTTTCTCCCATCTCCCTACTGCATCTCTGGAGCTCAGCCACAGTCATTTTGGGGTGGTTCTTTATTTCTCTCACCAAGGCTCTTCTCGCATAATTGCTCAGTTTGGCTGGACGCCAGGTCTAGGAAGACTTCTGGTGGTCCCAAACGTCTTCCATTTAAGGATTATGGAGGCCACTGCTCTTAGGAACCTTGAGTACTGCAGAAATTCTTTTGTAACCTTGGCCAGACCTATGCCTTGCCCCAATTCTGTCTCTGAGCTCCTTGGCCAGTTCCTTTGACCTCATGGTTCTCATTTGGTCTGACATACACTGTGAGGTCTTATATAGACAGGTGTGTGCCATTCCAAATCAAGTCCTATTAGTTTAATTAAACACAGCTGGACTCCAATGAAGGAGTAGAACCATCTCATGGAGGATCAGAAGGAAATGGACAGCATGTGACATAAATATGAGTGTCTTAACAAAGGGTCTGAACACTTATGACTATGTGATATTTCATTTTTTCTTTTTTAATAAATATGCAAAAATTTCTACATTTCTGTTTTTTTTAGTCAAGATGGGGTGAAGAGTGTACATTAATGAGAAGAAAAATGAACTTTTTTGAATTTACCAAATGGCTGCACTGAAATAAAGAGTGAAAAATTTAAAAGGGTCTGAATGCTTTCCGTACCCACTGTATATTGTACTATAAGTACTTATCATCTTGTGTATAACATTTGCAATGGCGTAGAGATTACAATTGCAGAGGGTGTGACTGTGACCAGGCCCAGTAAGTCGGGAGCCCGCTGACACCTGCCCTGCCTGTAGCTGAATGTGCATCCGCAGACACACATTAACCCCTTTCTGACATCAGACGTAATTCCATCCATGTGCCCTGGCCCTATTTGACCATGGATGGAATATTACGTTTGAGCAATCGCCCATGCACAAGGGGTGTGTGCGGATGATCACCATTGGGTGTCAGCTGATTCTGACAGCTGACACCTGGCACTAAGTGCCACAGACCACTCCCGGCACTTTAACCCCCGAAATGCTGCGATCTAACACAATTGCGGCATCCGGAAGTCGTCAGAGGGTGGACAGCCCCTCTGTCTTTGTATCGGAGACCCCTCAGCATGAGGCAGTGTCCCGATCGTTGCCATGGTGACCCAATGTCGTCAAGACAACATCTGGGTTACCAGACCTAGCAACTTTGCTGGTCTTGCCCAGTGCATGATGAGCAGAGCTGACAGTTTCTACAGCATAGGGATGCTGCTTCATCTCCATGCTGTAGAAGCGATCAGCCTGCAGAAATGATTGTCCCAAAGTGGGACAAAGTAAAAAAGTTACAAAAAGGTAAAAAAACATCTAAATAATGGTAAAAATATATTTTTTTAAATAATAAAAAAAGAAAGGATATTGTATCTCTAAATAAATATTTGAATGAGACAAAATCAAAGAAAACAATAAAAGTACACATATTTGTTATCACAGCATCCGCAACGACTCGTCCTATAAAACTGTCCCACTTGTTAGCCCCTTTAGTGAACACCATAAAAAATAAATAAAAACAAGGCAAAAAAACAATGCATTATCATCATGCAGCCGAACAAAAAGTGGAATAAAACGCGATCAAAAACACAGATAGAAATATACATGGTACCGCCGTAATTTTGTCCCACAGAAAACAAGCCATCATATAGCTCCATCAGCGGAAAAATAAAAAAGCTATAGCTCTCTCAATAAAGCAAAGCAGAAATAATTATTTTTTCTATAAAATAGTTTTTATTGTAGAAAAGAGCCAAAATATAAAAAAACAATATAAATGAGGTATCGTTGTTATTGTACTGTCCCGCAGAATAAAAGTGCCTTATCAATTTTACCACACACGGAACGGCATAAACCCCCCACACAAAAGAAATTCCTGAATTGCTGTTTTTTGTTCGCTCTGCCTCCCGTAATAAAATCGTAATAGAAATCAATAAAAAAATGTGCCCGAAAATGGTACCAATAGAAACGTCAACTCGTCCCACAAAAAAAACAAGCCATCACATGACTCTGTGGGCCAAAATATGGAAAAATTATAGCTCTCAAAATGTGGAGATGCAAAAAGTAATTTTTGCAATAAAAAACGTCTTTTAGTGTGTGACAGCAGCCAATCATAAAAACCCGCTATAAATCTGGTATCGCTGTAATCACTTCAATCAGAATAAAGTCGCCTAATCACTTATACAGCACGAGGAATGGCGTAAAAAATAAATAAAACCAATTCTTCACCTACTATTCATTTTTTCATTCTGCCTCCCAAAGATCGCAGTAAGGCTCAGCTCACATTTATCTCTGTGTAAGTACATGATTCAGACAGAACCCTGGGCAGAAGATTCCCTATGAGGCAGATGGAGGCACTGTGGACGTCGTCTTACCTGTTATTCGGCGGTGTCTGTCGTTTTAGGTTTGCATAAAAGTGCCATTGGCCACAGTTTTGTGCACTTCTGAAAAGAATGACAACACTGAACAGAGGCCAGACGGAGTCCAGAGTAAATCTACTGCCTCATTATAGTGAATGGATCCCTCGGGGGTTTCATCTGAATCATGTCACTCGGAGATTTAGATGGAAACCCCAAAGTAAGTGGTGAGCGTAGAGCTCCGGATAAATGTGATCCCAAACGTTATGTAAAATGTTCCCAATAAAAGCTTCAACTCAATCCACAAAAAAAGAAAGTCCTCACTCAGATTCGTTATCTGTTAATGGAAATATAGGGGGGCTTCCACATTACTAGTAGTTCAAAGGCTCAGAAAAAGCAAAATAGCTCCTCACCCGTGAAAAGAAATTCAGCAAATTCTCCGCTCCCAAATCCAAATGCCCCCCTCCCTTCTGAGCACCACAGTTTACCTAAACCACATATGGCATCCACGTTTGGCATTTCTGAAGCGATGAGAGCCCGCCTAACTTACCGATGCATGCCTCCAGAAGTATGGGCTGGGTATAATGTACTGGTAACTGCAATGTACTGGTCACTACAGTATACTGATCACTACAGCGGCAGTTTGCAGTTTTCACTTGGCAACATTCATTGCTGGTTGTTTCTGGAAAATACCCATGGAGTCAAAATCATCACTACACCTGTAGGTAAATTCACAAAGGAGTATAATTTCCAAAAAGGGGTCACTTCAAGGGGATTCTGCTCTTCTAGCAATTAGAGGCTCTGTATATGGAGTCCGCAAACTCTTCTAGGAAAATCTGTGCTCCAGGAGGCAAATAGCGCTCCATTCCTCCAGAGTCTCTTCGTATGGCTAAGTAGTACAGCCACGTATGGGGTATTGCCACGTTTAAAAGAAATTGTGGGACAAGTATTGGAGCCATTTTTACTCACTTCACTTGTGTGAAAATGTAAAATCTGGGGCAAAAACAAAATTTTCATGGTAAAAATGTACCATATACTGTATACTCGTATATAAGCCGAGCTTTTCAGCACTTTTTTTGCTGAAAAAGACCCCCTTGGCTTATACACAAGCAGGGCCGCCATCAGGGCATTACTGCCCTGGCGGGCATATGGGGCTCGATCATCAGAGGGGACCCGCATTGGTCCCCATCTCTTCGGCTGATCGGGCCCAAGAGGCAGGCTTGTGCCTGTGCAGTAAATGAACCTGCGTCCGAGACTCTATTGCCGGAGGCTGGCAGCTGACGTCAGCGTGCACGTCGCTGGCGTATGACATCATTGTCATTCGCCGGAGAGTGCACGCTTGAAACGCCTGGAGGGAACTTCGCCGCAGGAGCATGGCAAGGTAAGATTTTTTTATTGATAGCGGCCCAGGGCAGGATGGGAGACACGGGGGCAGGATGGGAGACAAAGGGCAGAATGGAGATAAGGGGCAGAATGGAGATGGGGCAGGATTGTAGACACTGGGACAGGATTAGAGACAAGAGGGCAGAATGGAGACAGGGGGCAGAATTGGAGACACTGGGGCAGGATTGGAGACATGGGGGCAGGATTGGAGACACGGGGGGCAGGATGGGAGGCATGAGGGCAAAATGGAGACGAGGGGCAGAATGGAGACATGGAGGCAGAATGTAGACAAGGGCCAGAAAGTAGACAAGGGGCAGAATGGAGACACGGGGCAGGATGGGAGACAGAGGGGCAGAATGTAGTCAAGAGGCAGGATGGGAGACACAGGGGCAGAATGGGAGACACGGAGGCAGGATGGGAGACACGGGCAGGATGGAGACAGGGGGCAGGATTGTAGATGGGGCAGGATTGTAAACACTGGGCAGGATTGGAGACACAGGAGGCAGGATTGGAAACACAGGGCAGGATGGAGACATGGTGCAGGATGGAGACAAATGGGGCAGGAATATGGGGCAGGATGGAGACACATGGTGCAGGATCATGGGGCAGGATGGAGACAGATGGTGCAGAATCATGGGGCAGGATGGAGACAGATGGGGCAGGATCAAGGGGAAGATAGGGCAGGATCATAGGGCAGGATGGGACATCACATGGAGGCAGGATGGGAGAACATATGGCTGGAGCCAGGAATGAGACACATGGGGGCCAGAATGGGTGATATTATTGCTGCAGTAATGTATTTATTTTATTTTTTGAGTATACGGTTTAAAATGGGGGAAGCTGTCCTTTTACTGTGCAGAGCAACACTATCGCCTTTTTTTCTTCATTTTGTGTAGTTTAGAATTTGGGAAAAAAATAAGTAATGTGTTCTGCAAGGGGTGCACTAGATAACTGTGTTATTTCCTGCAGAGATGAGCCCTGGTTGGAAGAAGTAATTGTGGTCTGTGCTGGATGAAGATGAAAAGCAAAGATGAAGGACTTCACCTAGAGATGTCACTTGTGAGTCAGTGTGTTACCTGTACACTGACAATATACACTGTATACTATATACAGTGGTCCTGTGTACAATGTCACCAGTGATCACTGTATTACCTTTACACTATACACTATATATATACAGAGCTCCTGTGTGTAATGTCACCGGTGATCACTGTATTACCGGTACACAGACAGTACATACTAAGTACAAATCTCCTGTGTATAATGGCACTTATGGTGATATTTGTATTGTGTTTTTTTATTACTGATTAGTATTTTAGAATTCAGTCACAATGTGGTGGTAATATGTTGTCCGGCCATGGTGTGGCATTATTTGTTCCTTATATGTGCTATTATTTGGTCACTATGTGGTGGTAATTTGTGGTCTGGTCATGGTGTGGTGGTATTTGTCCCTTGTATGTGATATTATTGGTCAATTTAAAAATTGAAAAATAAATAAAAATATACCTAAATTGTATTGGATATTTTAACAAATGTTTAATAGGTTAGCTTAGAGTAGGGCCCGGCCAAAAGAGTCTACCTTGTCGTGATGGCGGCTTAAAAAATCTTTTGACTGTGGATAGTTCGAGGGGTGGAGGAGGGACTGGGGTGGAGCCTGGGTAGAGTCTCAAGGGGGCCCCCAAACTTTTGACAGTGTGGGCCCTTGAAATTCCTAGTGGCAGTCGTGTACACGAGTCACAGTCCCACTTACTTGTTCTCTGCTGCAGTACGGGTGCTCCCCGGTCTCTTCTAGTCATCTGCGCACGTCTGCAGCCTCTGTGAGTGTTCCAGTGACTGCTGACAGGGCCGACAGTTGGTGCTAGCACCAAGGCAAGTGCCGGGGTCCTGAGCAGGTGGGGACACTGGCACGCTATGGGGGCTAGGTGTCTCTGCCACCGCTTGCTCAGGCCCCCGGTACTTGAGATATTCTCCACGTTCCACAGCTGTGATGTTTTCTGCGTTAGTGTTCACCCTCTGCTGGAACAGTTAGTGTAAAGAGACAATGAAGCTGAGGAGCAGCAGTCAGCGACAAGAGGTGGGTATTTCATTTTTTTGCAGAAGCAGCAATATATGGTATATGGGGATCAGCATAAACTGTATTGAGTATTATATGGGGCATCTTATGGGGCCCATCATTAACTTTATGGAGCATTATATGGAGCATATTTTGTTTGGAGCATCTTATGGGACCCATCATCAACTTTGTGAAGCATTTACCTGTTGCTGCTGCATTTCCCACCCTAGGCTTGTACTTGAGTCAATAAGTTCCCCAGTTTTTGTGGTAAAATTAGGTGCCTCTGCTTATACTCGAGTCGGCTTACACTCGAGTATATACGGTAGTTATTTGTTCTTCACTGCCCAATGGTATAAAAGTCAGTGACACACCCGTAGTATCAATATGATCACTGCACCCCTAAATGAATTTATTCGCCCAGAGAAAAATTAAAAACATGGGGCTAAAACAAAATTTTAGTGGTAAAAATGTAATTTATTCTTTCTTCACCGCTCAGTGGTATAAAATTCCGTGAGGCACATGTGGTGTCAATATGATCAGTCCACCCCTCTATGAATTCATTGGGGTCTGTAGTTTGTAAAATTAGTTCACATATGGGGGGTTTCTGCTGTTCTTGCACTTCAGGGACTCTGCCAATGTGACATGGCACCCTCAAACCATTCAAGCAAAATCTGAACTCCAATATGGCTCCTTTTCCCTTCTGAGCTTTGCACTGTGCCTCAAAAGTAGTATTCCACCACAGATGGGGTATCGGCAAACTCAGGAGAAATTGCACAACAAATTGTATGGTGCAATTTCTCCTGTTGCCCTTATGAAAATGCAATATTTTGTGCTAAAAACATACAGCTCAACATTCTAAACTTCTATGAAGCACCTGAGGGTTCAATGTGCTCACCACACATCTAGATCAGTTCCCTGAGGCGTCTAGTTTCCAAAATGGTGTCACTTGTGGGGGATTTTCACTGTTTAGGCACATCAGAAGCTCTCCAAACATGACATGGTGTCCGCCAATTGCTGCAGCAAAGTAAAATGGCGCTCCTTCCCTTCCGAGCTCTGCCGTGCGCCCAAACAGTGGTTTTCTACCTCATCTGGGGTATCCACATATGCAGGAGAAATTGCACTACAAATTTTCGGGTCATTTTTTTCTGTTACCCTTGTCCAAATAACAAATTTTGGATCTGAAGTTAATTTTTTGGGAAAAAAACTTAAATGTTCATTTGTTTTTCCAAATTCCAAAAATTCCTTTGAAGCACCTGAAAGGTTAATAAACTTTGTGAATGTGGTTTTGAGCACCTTGAGGGGGGCAGATTTTGGAATGGTGTCACTTTTTTATATCTTGTATCATATAGACCCCTCAAAGTGACTTCAAATGTGATGTGGTCCTTAAAAAAAAATTGTGTTGTAAAAATGAAAAATCGCTGGTCAACTTTTAACCCATATAACTTCCTAACAAAAAAAAGTTGGTTCCAAATTTGTGCTGATGTAAAGTAGACATGTGGAAATGTTACTTATTAAGTATTTTGTGTGACATATCTCTGTGATTTAAGGGAATGAAAATTCAAAGTTGAAAAATTGCGAAATTTTCAAAATGTTTGACAAATTTACGGGGTTTTTTTTCACAAATAAATGCGAGTCATATCAAAGAAATGTTACCATTATCATTAACTACAACATGAAAACAGTCTCAAAATCATCATGCTCTATTGAAGCGTTTCCAGAGTTATTACCTCATAAAGGGACAGTGGTCAGAATTGTAAAAATTGGCTTCGTCATTAATGTGCAAACCACCCTTTGGGGTAAAGGGTTAAGGCTGGAATCACAGAGAGAAATACGGACGAGTGAGAGACGCAAACACAACGCATTGCACTCGGACCAATGTTTCTCTGTGGGTCAGCTCCCATCAGCCGTATATTTCTCGGCCGTATTTTACGGGCTGAGAAAATCGTAGCATGCTGCGATTGTCAGCGTATTCCTCCAAAAATGTGCCAATGAAAGTCTATGGGGTCGAGAAAAATACGGATTACACATGGACCACACGTGTGACTTGCAAGAAATACGCAAGACTTTTCCAGGTGACAGGAAATGGGCCAAGCCATTATCAGGAAGCTTAGACATGCTAATTAGCTCAAAAAGCGCTACAGACATCTATCTCGGATGAACGCCTCCACGGAGTCCTGCAGCATGTCTACCTACATAAATGTGGAGATGCTTCTTGTTCTGGTCCAAGAAAGGCCAGAACTTTGGGACCAGAGGGATGCACATTATTCTGACCAGGCCAGAAAAGAGGCGGCATGGAGGAGGATCTGTTTCCAAATGTCTCCAGATTTTGTGGACCGTCCACGTGAGGGACAGCAACAAATTAGTCAGTTCTCTCATGTTTTCTAAATCATATTAACTGCACTAAATAACATGTTTTCACAGTATCCCCTTAAATTCTATCATGTGTATTTTTTGCTCATTATGTGTAATCTAGATTATGTTTATAAATGACACCTTACTAAGCCACATTATTATTATTATTATTTATTATTATAGCACCATTTATTCCATGGCGCTTTACATGTGAGGAGGGGTATACATAATAAAAACAGGTACAATAATCTTGAACAATACAAGTCACAACTGGTACAGGAGGAGAGAGGACCCTGCCCGCGAGGGCTCACAATCTACAAGGGATGGGTGAGGATATAGTAGGTGAGGATAGAGCTGGTCGTGCAGTGGTTTGGTCGATCGGTGATTACTGCAGGTTGTAGGCTTGCCGGAAGAGGATTGTCTTCAGGTTATTTTTGAAGGTTTTACATGACTATGTGAAATGTCTATAAACTTGTTGATCCAATGTGCGCAATGTCCTAATACATTATTATTGTGTGACATTGCAGTGAAAGATAATAATAATAATAATAATAATCTTTATTTTTATATAGCGCTAACATATTCCGCAGCGCTTTACAGTTTTGCAAAGATGTTATGAGACGCTGGCGCAGCATCTGCAACCAGTACAGGCGGGAACGTCAGCAGCGGGCCAGGAGTGGGGATGCAGCACCGATTAAGCTGAAGTATATCTATTTCGACCGGCTGGCATTTTTGTCTCCCATTCTGGATCTCAGACCGTAAGTACATACATCACTCCACATTACACATATGCTATTTAGGGTCATATCTCCAACTTTTTTTTTTAAATTAAATTTCATAACAGAAATTAGTCCAGCCTTACTGAGAGAGAGACAGGGTCGGATTCTGAGGCCAATATTGATTTGGTCAGGGGAGGTGAAGAGGTGGCTGGCCCATCTTCTAAGCCTTCCAGCTGCATCCCCCAAGCTCCACCTGCATCAGCACCAGTACCTGCAACAGTACCTTTACCAGGACCTGTACCCTGCAGCCTTGAGGAAGCAGGCAACAGCAGCAGCCCTACTGTTCATCTTGAGGGCTCCCCTGTTGTGAATTCTGTGGCAGAGCTCCCTCCTGTGGTCACAAGTGGTACTTCGGCTGATTCTCTCTGGGAGCTTCCGTTTGTGGAGGAAAGTGGTACTGCGGCTTCTGAGTTTCCTCCCTCAGGTGATCTGGTGAGGTCGTTAGGTGCTTCTCTACTTAACTCCACCTAATGCTTTGATCCATGCTTCCTGTCTATGTTCCAGTGTTGGACTTGTTTTTCCCTGGATCATTCCTGTGGCCTGCTGCTCTGCATAGCTAAGTTCTTCTTTGCTATTTGTTTGCTATTTTTTCTGTCCAGCTTGTCTATTTGTTTTGCTGGAAGCTCTGGGACGCAAGGGTGTACCTCCGTGCCGTTAGTTCGGTACGGAGGGTCTTTTTGCCCCCTTTGCGTGGTTTTATTTAGGGTTTTGTGTAGACCGCAAAGTTATCTTTCCTATCCTCGCTCTGTTAAGAAAGTCGGGCCTCACTTTGCTGAATGTATTTCATCCCTACGTTTGTCTTTTCATCTTAACTCACAGTCATTATATGTGGGGGGCTGCCTTTTCCTTTGGGGTATTTCTCTGAGGCAAGGTAGGCTTATTTTCTATCTTCAGGCTAGTTAGTTTCTCAGGCTGTGCCAAGTTGCATAGGCAGAGTTAGGCGCAATCCACGGCTGCCTCTAGTGTTGTTTGGAGAGGATTGGGGATTGCGGTCTGCAGAGTTCCCACGTCTCAGAGCTCGTTCTATTATTTTGGGTTATTGTCAGATCACTGTATGTGCTCTGACCGCTATGTCCATTGTGATACTGAATTGCCTATCACAACAGTACAGGAAGCCAAAAGTGCTAATGATTCTCAATAGAGGGAAAAAAGAAGTTCTGACACCATTTTTTTTTTCTTTGCACTGTGTTTTGCCTTTTTTTTCCCCTAGACATTTGGGTGGTTCAGGACACAGGTGTAGCAATGGACATTAAAGGTCTGTCTTCATGTGTGGATCAGCTCACGGCAAGAGTTCAAAATATTCAAGATTTTGTGGTTCAGAATTCTTTGTTAGAACCGAGAATTCCTATTCCTGATTTGATTTTTGGAGATAGAACTAAATTTCTGAGTTTCAAAAATAATTGTAAACTATTTCTGGCTTTGAAACCTCGCTCCTCTGGTGACCCAGTTCAACAGGTTAGGATCGTCATTTCTTTTTTGCGTGGCGACCCTCAGGACTGGGCATTTTCTCTTGCGTCAGGAGATCCTGCATTAAGTAATATCGATGCGTTTTTCCTTGCGCTTGGATTGCTGTACGATGAGCCTAATTCAGTGAATCAGGCAGAAAAAAAATTGCTGGCTCTTTGTCAGGCTCAGGATGAGATAGAGGTATATTGCCAGAAATTTAGAAAGTGGTCCGTGCTCACTCAATGGAATGAATCTGCGCTGGCAGCTATATTCAGAAAGGGTCTCTCTGAAGCCCTTAAGGATGTCATGGTGGGATTTCCTATGCCTGCTGGTTTGAATGAGTCTATGTCTTTGGCCATTCAGATCGGTCGACGCTTGCGCGAGCGTAAATCTGTGCACCATTTGGCGGTATTACCTGAGATTAAACCTGAGCCTATGCAGTGCGATAGGACTATGACCAGAGTTGAACGGCAAGAACACAGACGTCTGAATTGGCTGTGTTTCTACTGTGGTGATTCCACTCATGCTATCTCTGATTGTCCTAAGCGCACTAAGCGGTTCGCTCGGTCTGCCACCATTGGTACAGTACAGTCAAAATTTCTTCTGTCCGTTACCTTGATCTGCTCTTTGTCATCGTATTCTGTCATGGCGTTTGTGGATTCAGGCGCTGCCCTGAATTTGATGGACTTGGAATATGCTAAGCGTTGTGGGTTTTTCTTGGAGCCCTTACAGTGTCCTATTCCATTGAGAGGAATTGATGCTACGCCTTTGGCCAAGAATAAGCCTCAATACTGGACCCAGCTGACCATGTGCATGGCTCCTGCACATCAGGAGGTTATTCGCTTTCTGGTGTTGCATAAT
Source organism: Ranitomeya imitator (assembly GCF_032444005.1). Classification (NCBI taxonomy): domain Eukaryota; kingdom Metazoa; phylum Chordata; class Amphibia; order Anura; family Dendrobatidae; genus Ranitomeya; species Ranitomeya imitator. The sequence goes on from NC_091287.1 coordinate 289,529,846, forward strand.
CTGCATGATGTGGTCGTGTTGGGGTTGCCATGGCTTCAAGCCCATAATCCAGTATTGGATTGGAAATCCATGTCGGTGTCCAGCTGGGGTTGTCAGGGGGTACATGGTGATGTTCCATTTCTGTCAATTTCGTCATCCACCCCTTCTGAGGTTCCAGAGTTCTTGTCTGATTACAGGGATGTATTTGATGAGCCCAAGTCCGATGCCCTACCTCCGCATAGGGATTGTGATTGTGCTATCAATTTGATTCCTGGTAGTAAATTCCCAAAAGGTCGACTGTTTAATTTATCCGTGCCTGAGCACACCGCTATGCGCAGTTATGTGAAGGAATCCCTGGAGAAGGGGCATATTCGCCCGTCATCGTCACCATTAGGAGCAGGGTTCTTTTTTGTAGCCAAGAAGGATGGTTCGCTGAGACCTTGTATAGATTACCGCCTTCTTAATAAGATCACTGTTAAATTTCAGTACCCCTTGCCATTGTTATCTGATTTGTTTGCTCGGATTAAGGGGGCTAGTTGGTTCACCAAGATAGATCTTCATGGTGCGTATAATCTGGTGCGAATCAGGCGAGGCGATGAATGGAAAACTGCATTTAATACGCCCGAGGGTCATTTTGAGTATCTAGTGATGCCATTCGGACTTGCCAATGCTCCATCAGTGTTTCAGTCCTTTATGCATGACATCTTCCGAGAGTACCTGGATAAATTCCTGATTGTGTACTTGGATGACATTTTGATCTTCTCGGATGAATGGGCGTCTCATGTGAAGCAGGTCAGAACGGTTTTTCAGGTCCTGCGTGCTAATTCTTTGTTTGTGAAGGGATCAAAGTGTCTCTTTGGTGTGCAGAAGGTTTCATTTTTGGGGTTCATCTTTTCCCCTTCTACTATCGAGATGGATCCTGTTAAGGTCCAAGCCATCCATGATTGGACTCAGCCGACATCTCTGAAAAGTCTGCAAAAGTTCCTGGGCTTTGCTAATTTTTATCGTCGCTTCATCTGCAATTTTTCTAGTATTGCCAAACCATTGACCGATTTGACCAAGAAGGGTGCTGATTTGGTCAATTGGTCTTCTGCTGCTGTGGAAGCTTTTCAAGAGTTGAAGCGTCGTTTTTCTTCTGCCCCTGTGTTGTGTCAACCAGATGTTTCTCTTCCGTTCCAGGTCGAGGTTGATGCTTCTGAGATTGGAGCAGGGGCTGTTTTGTCGCAGAGAGGTTCTGATTGCTCAGTGATGAAACCATGCGCTTTTTTTTCCAGGAAGTTTTCGCCTGCTGAGCGAAATTATGATGTGGGCAACCGAGAGTTGCTGGCCATGAAGTGGGCATTCGAGGAGTGGCGTCATTGGCTTGAAGGAGCTAAGCATCGCGTGGTGGTATTGACTGATCATAAGAACTTGACTTATCTCGAGTCTGCTAAGCGTTTGAATCCTAGACAGGCTCGTTGGTCGCTGTTTTTTGCCCGTTTTGACTTTGTGATTTCGTACCTTCCGGGCTCTAAAAATGTGAAGGCAGATGCTCTGTCTAGGAGTTTTGTGCCCGACTCTCCGGGTTTATCTGAACCGGCGGGTATCCTCAAGGAAGGAGTAATTGTGTCTGCCATCTCCCCTGATTTGCGACGGGTGCTGCAAAAATTTCAGGCTAATAAACCTGATCGTTGTCCAGCGGAGAAACTGTTTGTCCCTGATAGGTGGACCAATAAAGTTATCTCTGAGGTTCATTGTTCGGTGTTGGCTGGTCATCCTGGAATCTTTGGTACCAGAGAGTTAGTGGCTAGATCCTTTTGGTGGCCATCTCTGTCGCGGGATGTGCGTACTTTTGTGCAGTCCTGTGGGATTTGTGCTCGTGCTAAGCCCTGCTGTTCTCGTGCCAGTGGGTTGCTTTTGCCCTTGCCGGTCCCGAAGAGGCCTTGGACACATATCTCTATGGATTTTATTTCTGATCTTCCCGTTTCTCAAAAGATGTCAGTCATTTGGGTGGTCTGTGATCGCTTTTCTAAGATGGTCCATCTGGTACCCTTGTCTAAATTGCCTTCCTCCTCTGATTTGGTGCCATTGTTCTTCCAGCATGTGGTTCGTTTGCATGGCATTCCAGAGAATATCGTTTCTGACAGAGGTTCCCAGTTTGTTTCGAGGTTTTGGCGAGCCTTTTGTGGTAGGATGGGCATTGACTTGTCTTTTTCCTCGGCTTTCCATCCTCAGACTAATGGCCAGACCGAACGAACCAATCAGACCTTGGAAACCTATCTGAGATGCTTTGTTTCTGCCGATCAGGATGACTGGGTGTCCTTTTTGCCTTTGGCTGAGTTCGCCCTTAATAATCGGGCCAGCTCGGCTACCTTGGTTTCGCCATTTTTCTGCAATTCTGGGTTCCATCCTCGTTTCTCTTCAGGACAGGTTGAGTCTTCGGACTGTCCTGGTGTGGATACTGTGGTGGACAGGTTGCAGCAGATTTGGACTCATGTAGTGGACAATTTGACCTTGTCCCAGGAGAAGGCTCAACGTTTCGCTAATCGCAGACGCCGTGTGGGTCCCCGACTTCGTGTTGGGGATCTGGTTTGGTTATCTTCTCGTCATATTCCTATGAAGGTTTCCTCTCCTAAGTTTAAACCTCGTTTCATTGGTCCGTATAGGATTTCTGAGGTTCCTAATTCTGTGTCTTTTCGTCTGACCCTCCCAGATTCTTTTTCCATACATAACGTATTCCATAGGTCATTGTTGCGGAGACATACGTGGCACCTATGGTTCCATCTGTTGACCCTCCTGCCCCGGTTTTGGTGGAGGGGGAATTGGAGTATATTGTGGAGAAGATTTTGGATTCTCGTGTTTCTAGACGGAAACTCCAGTATCTGGTTAAGTGGAAGGGTTATGCTCAGGAAGATAATTCCTGGGTTTTTGCCTCTGATGTCCATGCTCCCGATCTTGTTCGTGCCTTTCATGTGGCTCATCCTGTTCGGCCTGGGGGCTCTGGTGAGGGTTCGGTGACCCCTCCTCAAGGGGGGGGTACTGTTGTGAATTCTGTGGCAGAGCTCCCTCCTATGGTCACAAGTGGTACTTCGGCTGATTCTCTCTGGGAGCTTCCGTTTGTGGAGGAAAGTGGTACTGCAGCTTCTGAGTTTCCTCCCTCAGGTGATCTGGTGAGGTCATTAGGTGCTTCTCTACTTAACTCCACCTAATGCTTTGATCCATGCTTCCTGTCTATGTTCCAGTGTTGGACTTGTTTTTCCCTGGATCATTCCTGTGGCCTGCTGCTCTGCATAGCTAAGTTCTTCTTTGCTATTTGTTTGCTATTTTTTCTGTCCAGCTTGTCTATTTGTTTTGCTGGAAGCTCTGGGACGCAAAGGGTGTACCTCCGTGCCGTTAGTTCGGTACGGAGGGTCTTTTTGCCCCCTTTGCGTGGTTTTATTTAGGGTTTTGTGTAGACCGCAAAGTTATCTTTCCTATCCTCGCTCTGTTAAGAAAGTCGGGCCTCACTTTGCTGAATCATTTCATCCCTACGTTTGTCTTTTCATCTTAACTCACAGTCATTATATGTGGGGGGCTGCCTTTTCCTTTGGGGTATTTCTCTGAGGCAAGGTAGGCTTATTTTCTATCTTCAGGCTAGTTAGTTTCTCAGGCTGTGCCGAGTTGCATAGGCAGAGTTAGGCGCAATCCACGGCTGCCTCTAGTGTTGTTTGGAGAGGATTAGGGATTGCGGTCTGCAGAGTTCCCACGTCTCAGAGCTCTTTCTATTATTTTGGGTTATTGTCAGATCACTGTATGTGCTCTGACCGCTATGTCCATTGTGATACTGAATTGCCTATCACAACACTCCCCCCAGCCTGCTGTCATATCCCGCCATGGGCGACGAAGGCGAGAGATCCCTGCCTCTGATACCAGGAGGTATGTTGACACGGGGGTGCTCAATTACCTGTCCTGGGCTGCCCAGCATGAGGGTGAAGAGTCATATTCCCGCAGCCTGGCCCGGTAACTCCGTCCCCCACTCCGTGAGGTGAGGCTACGTGTGTGAGGATCCATTCAGATCCTCATTGATGCATGCACACCCCCAATACCCCATATGATGTATTTGAGTTCTTGGAGAGGTGGCAGCTGTCACCATGTAACCTGCCCTGAGTTTACCCCAACCCAGAAGTGCATGCTCAATATGGATCTGAGGCACCTCCTCCATGGAGCCTACACCTCACCCCATTCCCCCCCAAACCAACCTTTGACACAACAGGCCCACATGGCAGCCTATAACCTACCTGCCCAATATGGCCACTTGTACAGACCTAGTGTTGGAGGCTGTTCCCAACCTAGCTTTGGACGACATGGCCATATTGGGGGGTATGAGGCACGTGGCTACCAGAATCCCCAGCAGTATAATCTCCATTATCCCTATGGCCACTTCGCCACTCAGCAACCTGATCCTGGCCACATCATACATCATGGCCCAGATTATGCACCCCCACAGGGTGAAGGCCAAGTTGGACACCAAAGCCAGCAACAGAGAGGCTGGACTCCCGCCATCACCTCCACCAAGATTTGTAAAAAAAAAGAAATTCTGATTTTGCTTTAGCAAATTTATGTTTATGTTTGATTATTTGGTTTAGCAAATCTCGAAAAAAAGGTATGCCCAAGTTTGTCTGGGCACAAAAGCCATATGATGGAAATATGGTTTTTGGTAACAAAAGTTATATTTTGGCTTTATAAAAAATTAAAAAATGACAAGTTTTGTCTCTTATTGGATTAATTACTAAAAGATCAAAAAAAATGTATCTAGAAGATAAAGTAACTGAACACACACAACAACTTAAAGGAAAAATTATATTTATATACACAAACATTTTAAACTTACAACATAGATACAGCATGCTCTTGCCAGGGAGTAAAACCCTGAGGTGTAACAAAATAATTAGTGAAAATATCACATACTTTCAGTCCGGAGGGTGGACAACGGTGAGGGATCACATGTGATCTAGGCCTACCCACATTGCCCAACACACCTTCAGCACCATCAGATGAGGAGCAATCATGAAGTCGGGTGAAGTTATGTAGGACCACACATGCTTTGATGACCTCATTTACGTTGGCTTCACTCAGATGAATGGCTGACTGGAGGACCCGCCACTTGGCACAAAGAATGCCAAAGGCGCACTCCACCAGTTGCCATGCGCGTGATTGGCGCAAGTTAAAGATTCTACGCCGGTGGTCCAGGTTTCGACGAGGATGTGGCCTCATTACATGCCTGGTTAAATGAAAGGCCTCATCTGCAAAAAGGACATAAGGCACAGAATCTTGATTGGAGCCTGGAAGCTGACGTGGTGGTGGTAGTCCAACTGGTTATTGCGCAGCCATCGACCCATAATGGAAGAACTGAAGACTATAGAGTCTCCAGTTCTTCCATAGACCCCAATGTCTACAATTATAAACCTGTAGTGACTGTCAACCAGAGCCAACAACACTACAGAAAAATATTGTTTATAATTATAGAATTGGGACCCTGAGTTTGGCGGCTTACGCACACGGATGTGCTTCCCATCAAGGGCTCCAATACAATTAGGAAATTAGTAGTGCTCCTCAAATCCCCAGGCAATCCGCAACTAGTCTTCCATCTTGGGTTCAGGCATGATCACTTGATGAAGTCATGACCAGATTAATGAACAGGTAAACCGGACTATGCCTGAGATTGTAAACTTCCCAATCAAAAAATCATGATGGAGTTCTGCATATGATAGACCAGTTGTAAGGAAGCTAAAAGAAAACAAATGTGGAAAAAAAAACATTAAAACTGGTTCAAGGTTTTAAACAATTCATATAGAGCACATGTACTGTGTGGAACTAACAAGCCAGACTATCAGTACCTTAAAAAATTAACACTGGCTATGTGAATTTAACATAAATAACATTCTTATTACTAAGAGTAGAGATTTGAGATATATTAAGAAGAAAAGAAGCGAAACTGGTAAGCAGAACTAGATAAGACATTTAGAGCCACATCATCAACAGAGTATGAGGAGAAATACATACCGTAACATAAGGAGAAAGCGTTCCTCAGCAGATATACATTTGCGCATCCTGGTGTCCTGAAAGGTGATCCCAGAGCGCACTGTCTCCGACAAAAGATCAAAGGTGGCAATGCTCATGCGACAATATTGATAAAACTTGTCAGGATATATCCACATAGATGCATAGAGACGGTGGAAATGGCCTTTAGTGAGGCGTTGCCTCAAAAGCGGATGGACCCACATTCGTCTCCTCCTCCTCGGGTCCACTATCACTGGGTATGGCTGGCCAAAGCGGCGTGACAAAACCCAGTTGTATAGAACACGCTCAGTTGGGGTGAAACTAAGTCTGTCTGACATGTTACCAACAAACCACCAATACACCAACACAAGCACAGCAACAAAATGGCCAGATTGGAGGCTGCCACCTGTTGTAGAGGCAGTAAGTAGGGTTGCTGATGATTTAAATTATTTTCAGGCCTCAAAACCGTTAAATGTCCATTTTGCAAGGTTGCGAGAAAAAAAACGCTATGCGGATGTCATACGGATTACATACGGAGGATTACATGAGCATAAAACGCAGCCACACCTTGCCAACGGATGACATAAGGATCACTGTTCAGGGAACATTTCTGCATATTACGACCGTAAAATACAGTCCGTATTTGTATACGTTGTGTCTGACTACAGCCTTAAGCTGAAATACAGCTCTTGCAAATATGAAGAGACCACTGCAAAATTTTCAATTTGTCAGCTTTTTCTCTTTCTGACAACGTCTCCAAATTTCCAAGCTATAAATTTTGTATTTTGTTTCTGAAAAGGAGAAATTATCAAAAAATAAAAAAAAACCCCAGTGCTTTCAGACCTCAAATAATGCAAAGAAAACAAGTTCATAATCATTTAGAAACAACAATACTAATGTTTTAACTCAGGAAGAGTTCAGAAATCAATATTTTGTGGAATAACCATGATTTTTAATCACGGCTTTCATGCGTCTTGGCATGCTTTCCACAAAAATGTAAGCAGTTCTTCTTTGTTTGATGGATTGTGACTATCCATCATCCTCTTGATTACTTTCCAGAGGTTTTCAGTGGGGTTCAGGTCTGGAAATTGGGCTGCCTGTGAAAGGGTTTTGATGTGGTAGTCTCTTCATTTTTGCTAGAGCTGTATACAGTATCCATAAGCAGCGCAACAAGTGACACTTTACCCGGATTCCTTATATATAATTGAGAATCAGATCTGTATTTGTAATCATATCTATCTAATATCTTCTAATCCAGGACTTGCCTGTTAAGATATGCAATACTGATAATAACCACAAGATGGCATTCTAATCTACCAAGGCCAATAACAGAGCTAAAAAACCTGGAGGCTGAATTAGGCCGGTTTCACATTTGCGATTGAGTCCGCAGCGTTTCTTCCGCATATATCCGCATGCGTTGTGTATTCCTATATTTAACATTAGGGACACATGCGTCTGCGATAGTTTGCTTTTTGCCGCGTTTGACGACACATGCGTCGTTTCGTCGTCTGCGGTTTTGCGCAGAAATGCAACATGTAGTAATTTTTAGAGGCGTCAATTTGCCGCCTATAAACGTATGCAGTCGATTGCGTAAGGAATGCGCCAAAAAAAAACGCATTGCTGTCCATGTGAACGCATGCGTTCACAAGCACATGCATTTGCTTGCATTCGTAAAAGCATGCGTTGCACCAGAGAAAAACATGTCTAGACACTGATAAGCCACTCCCCACATACAAGGTGATAAAGGGAGATAGTGGACATTTGCAGGTCACTACTCATCAGACAGCCAAGTAGATCAGACGGACCACAGCAGACAGCCAAGCAGAGCATACAGACCACAGCACCTTTGAGAAAACAAGCCTCTGAACAATGTGAGTATATCCTAGCCAATGCCTTTATTTTCTATTTTTTGTCTCTACATGTCCTAATTTCTGCCATTTGTTTCTTTCTGCATGCATCAGAATGTCTTCTTCTTCTGATGAGAAGCAACGTCCTGGGCCTTCCGAAGTAGAACATGTCAGTGAAGTGAGTACTCACCTCCTCAGATTGGTAAGTATTCACTGTCAAATCTACACATATGACATTTTTTGTTTTTCATTTTTTTTTAGAGCACTTCTACTGCGGCAGAGACTGGGCAGGAGCAGCGGAGTCACGGTCGGGTGGCAAGGCGGCAGCGTGTACGTATACAAGGCTGACTGCTGTATCCTCACTGTTGTATTCTTTAATCTTCCTCTCTGTACTTTACTCTTTCTTTTTAATTCTCTTCTGGACTACTTTTGTATCTTGACTTTCCTTATTCATGCCATTTCTCAGCCTCTGTTTTCTTTCTTTTCCTCATGTTAATGTATCCAACATTAATGTCTTTATTTAATTTTCAGGTTTCAGAACGGGATGAAGACCTCATAGAAAATGACCTCCTCATCTCCCTGGTCCAGGAGCGAGTCCCGTTGTGGGACACCCGAGATCCACTGCACTCAAACAACGTAACGATCCAGTGCCTATAGAATGAGGTGGCCAAAGCGATGTGGGATGACCATTATGTTTTTTTTTGTTTAACAGTGGCCAAAGTCAAAACATGTTGGCGTTCAAAGGATCCGAAAGTACAAATACCATTGTGTTCTGGCATTTTTAAGACTGGTCCTTGCCCAGAGAACGTAAGTATTTATCCCGTGCATTAGGTTGTGTTGTATTGCCATAATCTGTATGTTTCTATTCCACAGGAGTTGTCTGTTTCATTTTTGGTAGTAATTTTTTTTCCTTTTTTCACAGCACGTGGAGCACTACTGTTGGCCCAGGTTCTGGAGCGGTCCTTCATCAAACAGCCACGGACCCGTCCCAGCCATCCAGCAGCGCTGCAGCAAGTGGGCCTGCCACACAAACTGGAGACCAGGAAGGTGGTCCATCAGGTCTTCACCTTTCCCAGTCCTCTGCCACTGCCCCTTTTTTTGGGGGCTCCTCTCGGCAGCGGCAGAGGGTATCGGACAGGTCCTTCATGCCCGAGTTTTTGCACTTGAGCTCGGTTTTTCACGAAGGACTCAAGGCTTTGGGTGACCGAATGGATATTTCCCTTAGCCACATGAATACACGTATCCAGGTGGTCACCAAAAGCCTTGACCAAGTAAAAGCCGACCTCCAGAGGACAGCACATCATTTTCTTAACCAAATTGAGCATGGCATGTCGGAACACCTTACTCCTGATCTCCAGCTTAGTGTCATGCAGGCCTGCAATGCTGCTTACGTGCAGGCTATGCAGGCTATGCAGCAGAGTCTGTATTTTCAGCAGACAGTGGTGGCATATCCATCTGTACCTTCACTGTCATGATTAACCTCAATGCCGATCTCTGCTGCATACCACTGCACGGCCACCTCTATTCCTAGCACTGCCGGACACCGGTACAGCACCACCATCATGCCGAGTGCTGTTGGACAGCCCACCGCCGCCACCATGACAACCGCTGCTCCTGCTTGGATCTCCTCCACTGACACCACGATGCAGCAGGACCCTAGCATGGCCTTCCGTACCGCCACCACCACGATGCAGCAGGACCCTGGCATGGCCTTCCGTACCGCCACCACTGTTATGACCTGGTGGTTAGGAGCACCCGGAATGACCTGATAGTTAAACCTCATACAGGACGAGCTCTGGGATGTGGGAGCTCTGCAGACCGCATGCCCTAATCCTATCACACACACTAGAAATAGCCATGGAGCGCTCCTGACCAGACCTAGGCGCCTCGTCACAGCCTAAGAACTATCCAGCCCTAGAGATAGAAAATAAAGCCTACCTTGCCTCAGAGAAATTCCCCAAAGGTAAAGGAAGCCCCACACATATATTGACTGTGAGTAAAGATGAAAGTCACAAACGCAGAAATGAAACAGGTTTCAGCAAAGGGAGGCCAGACTTACTAAATAGACAGAGGATAGGAAAGGTAACTTTGCGATCAGCACAAAAACCTACAAAAGACCACGCAGAGTGTGCAAAAAAGACCTCCGCACCGACTCACGGTGCGGAGGGGCCACTCTGCATCCCAGAGCTTCCAGCTAGCAAGACAAAATCAAGAAAACCAGCTGGACAAGAAAACAGTGAACAAATAAAGACTATCAGGAACTTAGCTTCTGCAGGAGAAGGCAGGTCACCAGAGAGATCCAGGAGCGAACTGAACCAATGCAAAAACATTGACAGCTGGCATGGAGTAACGATCTGAGAGGAGTTAAATAGAGCAGTCAACCAAAGGATAAACCACGTCACCTGTGTAAGGAACCTCAGAAGCAGCAGCTTCACTCACAGCCACCAGAGGGAGCCCATAGACAGAACTCGCCGAAGTACCATTCACGACCACAGGAGGCAGTTCGACAACAGAATTCACAACAGTACCCCCCCCTTGAGGAGGGGTCACCGAACCCTCACCAGAGCCCCCAGGCCGATCAGGATGAGTCAAATGAAAGGCACGAACAAGATCGGAAGCATGAACATCAGAGGCAAAAACCCAGGAATTATCTTCCTGACCATAACCCTTCCACTTGACCAGGTACTGGAGTTTCCGTCTCAAAACACGAGAATCCAAAATCTTCTCCACCACATACTCCAACTCCCCCTCGACCAACACCGGGGCAGGAGGATCAACGGAGGGAACCATAGGCGCCACGTATCTCCACAACAACGACCTATGGAACACATTATGGATGGCAAAAGAAGCTGGAAGATCCAAACGAAATGACACAGGATTAAGAACTTCTGAAATCTTATATGGTCCAATGAAACGAGGCTTAAACTTAGGAGAGGAAACCTTCATAGGAACGTGACGAGATGACAACCAAACCAAATCCCCCACACGAAGTCGGGGACCAACACAACGCCGGCGGTTAGCGAAAAGTTGAGCCTTCTCCTGGGACAATGTCAAATTGTCCACCACATGAGTCCAAATCTGCTGCAATCTGTCCACCACCGCATCCACACCAGGACAGTCCGAAGGCTCAACCTGCCCTGAAAAGAAACGAGGATGGAAACCAGAATTACAGAAAAAAGGAGAAACTAAAGTAGCCGAGCTGGCCCGATTATTAAGGGCGAACTCAGCCAAAGGCAAGAAAGACATCCAATCATCCTGATCAGCAGAAACAAAGCATCTCAGATATGTCTCCAAAGTCTGATTAGTTCGTTCGGTTTGGCCATTAGTCTGAGGATGGAAAGCCGAAGAAAAAGACAAATCAATGCCCATCTTAGCGCAAAAGGACCACCAAAACCTCGAAACAAACTGGGAACCTCTGTCCGAGACGATGTTCTCTGGAATGCCATGCAAACGAACCACATGCTGGAAAAACAATGGCACCAAATCAGAGGAGGAAGGCAGTTTAGATAAGGGTACCAAATGGACCATCTTAGAGAAGCGATCACAAACCACCCAAATGACCGACATCTTTTGAGAAACAGGGAGATCAGAAATAAAATCCATGGAAATATGCGTCCAGGGCCTCTTCGGAATCGGCAAGGGCAAAAGCAACCCACTGGCACGAGAACAGCAGGGCTTAGCCTGAGCACAAATCCCACAGGACTGCACAAAAGAACGCACATCCCGTGACAAAGAAGGCCACCAAAAGGATCTAGCCACCAAATCTCTGGTACCAAAGATTCCAGGATGACCAGCCAATACTGAACAATGAATCTACGAGATAACTCTACTAGTCCATCTATCAGGAACAAACAGTTTCTCCGTTGGACAACGGTCAGGTCTATCAGCCTGAAACTTTTGCAGCACACGCCGCAAATCAGGGGAAATGGCAGACAAAATTACCCCTTCTTTAAGAATACCCGCCGGCTCAGGAACACCCGGAGAGTCAGGTACAAAACTCCTTGACAGGGCGTCAGCCTTCACATTCTTAGATCCCGCAAGGTATGAAACCACAAAATCAAAACGGGAGAAAAAGAGCGAACATCGAGCCTGTCTAGGATTCAACCGTTTGGCAGACTCGAGATAAGTTAAATTCTTGTGATCCGTCAAGACCACCACGCGATGTTTAGCTCCTTCAAGCCAATGTCGCCACTCCTCGAATGCCCACTTCATGGCCAACAACTCCCGATTGCCCACATCATAATTGCGCTCAGCAGGCGAGAATTTTCTAGAAAAGAAGGCACAGGGTTTCATCACCGAGCCATCAGAATTTCTTTGCGACAAAACAGCCCCTGCTCCAATTTCAGAAGCATCAACCTCCACTTGAAAAGGGAGCGAAACATCTGGCTGGCACAACACAGGGGCAGAAGCAAAACGACGCTTCAACTCCTGAAAAGCCTCTACAGCCGCAGAGGACCAATTGACCACATCAGCACCTTTCTTGGTCAAATCAGTCAACGGCTTAGCAACACTGGAAAAGTTAGCGATGAAGCGACGATAAAAATTAGCAAAGCCCAGGAACTTCTGCAAGCTGTTCACAGATGTCGGCTGAGTCCAATCGTAAATGGCCTGAACTTTAACAGGGTCCATCTCGATAGTAGAAGGGGAAAAAATTAAACCCAAAAATGAAACCTTCTGAACTCCAAAGAGACACTTTGACCCCTTCACAAACAAGGAATTCACACGAAGGATCTGGAACACCATTCTGACCTGCTTCACATGAGATTCCCAATCATCCGAAAAGACCAAAATGTCATCCAAATATACAATCATGAATCTATCCAGGTACTCTCGGAAGATGTCATGCATAAAGGACTGAAACACAGATGGAGCATTAGAAAGCCCGAATGGCATAACCAGATACTCAAAATGGCCCTTGGGCGTATTAAATGCCGTCTTCCATTCATCACCCTGTTTAATTCGCACAAGATTATACGCACCACGAAGATCTATCTTGGTGAACCAACTAGCCCCCTTAATCCGAGCAAATAAATCAGACAGCAGCGGCAAAGGATACTGAAATTTGACTGTGATCTTATTAAGAAGGCGGTAATCAATACAAGGTCTCAAAGAACCATCCTTCTTGGCCACAAAAAAGAACCCTGCTCCTAACGGTGATGACGACGGGCGAATATGGGCTTTCTCCAAGGATTCCTCTATATAACTCCGCATAGCGGCGTGCTCTGGCACAGATAAATTAAACAGATGGCCCTTAGGAAACTTACTACCAGGAATCAAATTAATAGCACAGTCGCAATCCCTATGAGGAGGTAGGGCACCAGATTTGGGCTCTTCAAATACATCCCGGTAATCTGATAAAAACTCAGGGACTTCAGAAGGAGTGGAAGGTGAAATTGAGAGCAATGGAACATCACCATGTACCCCCTGACAACCCCAGCTGGACACAGACATAGATTTCCAATCCAACACTGGATTATGGACCTGTAGCCATGGCAACCCCAAAATGACCACATCATGCAGATTATGCAACACCAAAAAGCGAATATCCTCCTGATGTGCAGGAGCCATGCACATGGTCAATTGAGTCCAGTACTGAGGCTTATTCTTGGCCAAAGGCGTAGCATCAATTCCTCTCAATGGAATAGGATACTACAAGGGCTCCAAGAAAAAACCACAGCGCCTGGCAAACTCCAAGTCCATCAAATTCAGGGCAGAGCCTGAATCCACAAATGCCATTACAGAATAGGACGACAGAGAGCAAATCAGAGTAACGGACAAAAGAAATTTAGACTGTACCGTACCAATGGTGGCAGACCTAGCGAACCGCTTAGTGCGCTTAGGACAATCGGAGATAGCATGAGTGGATTCACCACAGTAAAAACACAGCCCATTCCGATGTCTGTGTTCTTGCCGTTCAGCTCTGGTCAAAGTCCTATCACACTGCATAGGCTCAGGCCTATGCTCAGAGAATACCGCCAGATGGTGCACAGCTTTGCGCTCACGCATGCGCCGATCGATCTGAATGGCCAAAGACAGACTCATTCAGACCAGCAGGCGTGGGAAATCCCACCATGGCATCCTTAAGGGCTTCAGAAAGACCCTTTCTGAAAATTGCCGCCAGGGCACATTCATTCCACTGAGTAAGCACAGACCACTTTCTAAACTTCTGACAGTACACCTCCGCTTCATCCTGACCCTGACACAAAGCCAGCAAGATTTTCTCTGCCTGATCCACTGAATTTGGTTCATCATAAAGCAATCCAAGTGCCAGAAAAAACGCATCAACATCATGCAATGCCTGATCTCCTGGCGCAAGGGAAAATGCCCAGTCTTGAGGGTCACCACGCAACAAAGAAATAATGATTTTTACCTGTTGAACGGGGACACCAGAGGAGCGGGGTTTCAAAGCTAGAAACAGTTTACAATTATTTTTGAAATTCAAGAACCTAGATCTATTCCCAGAAAATAAGTCAGGAATAGGAATTTTAGGCTCTAACATAGGATTCTGAACCACAAAATCTTGAATGTTTTGTACCCTTGCAGAGAGATGATCCATACAAGAGGACAGACCTTGAATGTCCATATCTACACCTGTGTCCTGAACCACCCAAAGGTCTAGGGGAAAAGAAAGACAAAACACAGTGCAAAGAAAAAAAAATGGTCTCAGAAGTTCTCTTATCCCTCTATTGAGATGCATTAATACTTTGGGCCAGCTGTACTGTTATGACTGTAACAACCCTGCCGGCATCACTGCATGGCCTTCCATTCCCCACCTGCCTGTTACATCTACTCACTCACCCAGTGCCATGCTGTGAGATCTGTCTGCTGCTGGTTCCATGCCATGTGCTTCATGGCGGCCTGCTCTGTGTATACTTCCTGGCTGTGTGCATAGGGGGGCGGCGCCAGCCAATACGGATTCTTATTGAGACTGTGTGCACCTCCCTAAGGTGCTTCTGGCCAATAGCCTTGAGGCCTCTGATACTTAAGGCATCCTCACCCATTGGAGGATGCCTGAGCAAACTATTCCCCTCAGTTAGCATTTGCTACTGAGCTGCCAGGTCATGTGTTTCCTGTCTCTGAGGGCTGCACTATTGCAGGCCTTCATCTGTGTTCTGTTTGTGTATCCGTTCCTGTCTACTCTGGTCTATGTCCGTCCCTGCTCCTTCTTTGTCATTAGTCATTTCCCACTCAGCTGTGTGTACCTCTGCCTTATCTTTCTGCTCTGTTCGCCACTGTCTGTGGCTCTGCTTCTCTCTGCTCAGTTCTACCACAACCTGTGGCTCTGTGTCTCTCAGCTCTGCTCTCTGACCTTGCTCCGCTCTCTGTGGCTTTGCTCTACGGCTCCGCTCCTTGCGGTTCCACCTGGCACCGCTCCTTGCGGTTCTACGTCTTTAGCTCTTGGCTCCTCCTCCAGCATCTTCGCTCTTGGCTCCGCCTCCAGCGTCTTCGCTCTTGGCTCCGCCTCCAGCATCTTCGCTCTTGGCTCCGCCTCCAGCGTCTTCGCTCTTGGCTCCGCCTCCAGCATCTTCGCTCTTGGCTCCGCCTCCAGCGTTCCTGCTCTTGGCTCTGCCTCCAGCGTCCCCGCTCTTGGCTCCGCCTCCAGTGTCCCCGCTCTTGGCTCCGCCTCCAGCGTCCCCGCTCTCGGCTCCGCCTCCAGCGTCTCCGCTCTTGGCTCCGCCTCCTGCGGCTCTGTCCTTGGCTCTGCCTTCTCCTTCTCTACTCTCTGCTCTGCCTTCTCCTTCTCTGCTCATAGCTCCGCCTTCTACTCGTACTCCGCCTCCTGCGATTCAGCTTTTCTTCCACTCTTGCTCTATCTTAATTCTGCAACTTTCCCTACAGGTCTCTACCTGTTCCTTTTATATTCTCCAGTCTGAACAGGTTCTTACCTGTTTCCACACATCCATCTGAATACCAGTTCCTACCAGAGTATCAGTCCTGTCTGCCAGTGCCAGCCGTGCCCGCCTGTCTGCCTGAGTGCCAGCCGCGCCCGTCTGCCTGCCTGTATCTCCGTCAAGCCAGTCCGCCCGTCAGGGCCTCTGCCATACCCGTCTGTCAGCCAGTGTCACAGCCGTGCCTGCCTGCCCGTGTCTTGTCCCCGGTGGGATCAGCATCCACAGTCCGACTCCACCCTGGAGTGGTACCTGGTAGCTTCCTATTGCACAAGTCTGACCTCACCATCAGAGGCTCCAGCGAACACCTAGGAAGCTACTTAGTTACGCCCCTTCCAGGGAAGTTCGGTCTGTGGTCCAGTGGGGCCACACCCCCAGGTGCCCGCGCCAACCAGTCTCGGCGCGAGCGTTACAATGACCTGGTGGTTAGGAGCACCCGGAATGACCTGATAGTTAAACCTCATACAGGACGAGCTCTGGGATGTGGGAGCTCTGCTGACCGCAAGCCCTAATCCTATCACACACACTAGAAATAGCCGTGGAGCGCTCCTGACCTGACCTAGGCGCCTCGTCACAGCCTAAGAACTATCTAGCCCTAGAGATAGAAAATAAAGCCTACCTTGCCTCAGAGAAATTCCCCAAAGGTAAAGGAAGCCCCCCACATATATTGACTGTGAGTAAAGATGAAAGTCACAAACGCAGAAATGAAACAGGTTTCAGCAAAGGGAGGCCAGACTTACTAAATAGACAGAGGATAGGAAAGGTAACTTTGCGATCAGCACAAAAACCTACAAAAGACCACGCAGAGTGTGCAAAAAAGACCTCCGCACCGACTCACGGTGCGGAGGGGCCACTCTGCATCCCAGAGCTTCCAGCTAGCAAGACAAAATCAAGAAAACCAGCTGGACAAGAAAACAGTGAACAAATAAAGACTATCAGGAACTTAGCTTCTGCAGGAGAAGGCAGGTCACCAGAGAGATCCAGGAGCGAACTGAACCAATGCAAAAACATTGACAGCTGGCATGGAGTAACGATCTGAGAGGAGTTAAATAGAGCAGTCAACCAAAGGATAAACCACATCACCTGTGTAAGGAACCTCAGAAGCAGCAGCTTCACTCACAGCCACCAGAGGGAGCCCATAGACAGAACTCGCCGAAGTACCATTCACGACCACAGGAGGGAGTTCGACAACAGAATTCACAGCACACCACCACGATGCAGCAGGACCCTGGCATGGCCTGCGGACTCTTAGTATTCCTCCCCCTTCACTTCCCAGTGTTTCTGTAATGTCAGGTTTGTCTCACCCATCCAGTTCGTCTCAAGCCTCTCATGTGTCAAGCCCTATCCCTGAACTACCAGACCCCTCAAGTTTCATTGCCCCTTCTCCTGCCACCCCTGCGTCGTCCACTGTTAGCCAGGCCTCACTGCTTCACACCCCCCGTTTACATCACTCTACCCCAAGCAGGTGCAGTTAAATTTAAAGTTTGTGTAAAAAAAAAAAAATTATATTATGTTTTGCCCCCAATTATGTGTGGTTTATTGTGTCTTTCCCCGCCGTCAACACACACCGTGCGCCGAACACTTAATTTTTTGGCCACATCATAGCTCCAGTAGTTAGCAAATAAATGACTGCAGCTTTGTGTGTCTTTAGTATAGAGATATGAGGTGGGCCAAAAAAATAATTCATGTATTATCTCCATAATCTCTTCCCTTAGTCTGTGACTAGTGTTGCAGACTGAAGAGAAAATGGCAGAAATACAATGCAGAACTATACTCAACGGGTCAGGTGTCCAAAAACTCATTAGTTAGGACACCTGACCTGGTGAGTAGAGAACTGCCTTGTATAACCTCAATTTTCTCGTCTGTGTACGTAATATTCCACACAAAGTGAAGGGACGATGGTGATCATAAACACGGCATATCTATGCTTACCTGTACATGTGTCAGAAATAGTGAATTCATGAGGCTGTTATATGTGCATCATGAATTAATTATTTCTGACACCTGACTTAATGAGTATAGATCTGTTTTGTATGACAGTCATTGTCTCTTCAGTCTGTGTCCAATGGATACTGCATAGCAGAACAGAATCAGGACACAATGACGTCAACAACCTTACCACTAAAGCAACATGGCTGCCGTCACAATAGCAGTATGTGGTCAGTGTTTTATATCAGTATTTGTAAGCCAAAACAAGGAGTGAAACAATTAGAGGTAAATTATAATATTAACATAACTAGCACCTCTGCCTTTATCACCCACTCCTGGTTTTGGATTACAAATACTGATAATAAATACAGACCACATACTGCTAGTTTGAGGACAGCCTTGGTTTGTAGAGGAAATACATAGGAGACACGCTAAAGACAACAAAAAATAAAGTTTATTAATGAGAAATATTATTAACATTTAAGAAAATTACTGGTACAGATAAAATTACAACAGGACATTTACATAACATTGTCCTGCCATGACACAAGTCCAATATCAGAATAAAAAAAGGCAGCAAATTGGTCCCGCATGTGACCAACTTCAGCAGTTGACCGCAGCGGGTGATGATGGTAATCGGGCAGTGGGTGTGCAACTGGTTCATCCAGTTCAATGTTGGGTCGCTCCTTAGCCATTATATCATTGTGCAGAACCACACAGGCTTTGACCACCTCGTCGACTGTCTCCATTTTTAGATTAATGGCTGATGCAAGAATGCGCCATTTTGAGACTAGAATGCCAAAGGTACACTCTACTGTTCTTTGGGCCCTGGTCAGTCTGTAGTTAAAGATCCTTTTAGTGTGGTTCAAGTCCCGACTGGAATATGGCTTCAGTAGGTTTTCACACATCTGAAAGGCCTCATCCCCAACCATAACAAATGGCATCGGTTGGACCTTGAGTGTTGGGGAGCGGTTGTGTCCGTGGAAAATTAAAATTTTTGCCATACACACGGCGGCCCATATCAGAGTTCTTAAAAGTCTGGGAATCGTTGCCACGGCCAAAAGCTCCAATGTCCACGGCAATAAAGCGACAGTCCGCATCGGCTATTGCCATGAGCACAACAGAAAAATATTTTTTGTAATTGAAGTACTCCGATCCTGTTCTGGCTACTTTTATAATGCGGATGTGCTTTCCATCCACCGCTCCCAAACAGTTGGGGAAATCACACACACTCCAGAATTTTTCCGCAATTTCAAACCACATGTCCAAGGTGGGAAGTGGTATAAACTCATCCCGGAGAACATTCCACAAAGCCCGACAGGTGTCCGCAACTATTCCAGACAGGGTGGAAATTCCAAGCCGGTATTGGAAGTGGAGGGATGATAAACTCTTTCCGGTTGCCAGAAATCTGGAAGAAAATTTTTTTTTTACAATCTATTCTATTTATGGTGTGGTTATGCTAAAGACAGAAAGGAAAATACCCAAAAATACATGTCTGAACACCCAAAATTTGGACTGTCATTGGTTTAGATTTGGAACGTACCTTAATATAACCAGCAGACGTTCCTCGGGTGGAATCGCTCTACTGAGCTGGGTGTCCTGTCTCCGTATGGTTCCTTGGACACGAGAAAGCAAATCCCGGAACGAGACTTGCGACATCCTTGTATATTCTTGGAATTTCTCCGGGTTGGCATTAAGCTCGGCATAGAGCATGTGATAGGCTCCACGGCTCTCACGTACTTCGATAATGGGGTGTCTCCAAAAACGCCTACGCCGTCTCCTTCTCAATCTTTCGCGATTTCTGTCTTGCTCTCAAGCAAACGCACAGGCAAGAAACAGCTTGATGCTTAAATCCAGGTTGAAATAAAAGCTCTCCATGCGAAGATCCATTATGACACAGCATACAGGAGCAAAATCTGAAGATTTCAGTTGTTCAAGGGTCTATATATAGAGATCCCATAATACACGCCCTCTGTAGTCCCATTGGCGCTGTCTGGTTATCTAGATTTTTCTCCTGTTAAATTTTTCACCCTGTGCACCAAAAACGCAAACGCAGAAAAAAACGCATAGAAACACGTACAAACGTGGCGTTTTTTAACCGTATGCGTTCCCCACATGCATCTAAAAAACGCTGTGTTTGTACGTGTTTCTATGCATTTTTTCCTGTACTTGCGGATGCGGATTAAATGCTGAGGATTCTACCGCAAATGTGAAACTAGCCTTACAAAAGTATCAATGGACTAGCAAGACCTAAAGAAGCGCCATACTATCCACAATGATCAGTTTATAATGTAATCATGTATTGTGATAAATTTGCTGGTTTTGTCTCAATCTCCCTCTACAAAGATGGAGCCTCCTGGTCTCTATTGGCATGTGTGCGTGTTGCGTCATAGCTGCCTCTATCCCGGTGCCCGGTGTCCAATTGAACTTCTCACCGTGCACAATTGGCAGTGTGATTTCCGGGATGGCGGCCACAAGAAGCGAAGTGCTATACATGATATACATGATATGAACGCGATCATTAACATGGATTGATCGCAGGTGACACTTGTATTATATATACTCGTTGGTAGTACTGTCCCAGTACCCCTTGACGAAGCTATAAGCGAAACGCGAGTTGGGGTACTGGGCAGTCTCATTTATAAGGTATTATGGCACATGGTCTGTACTAACTGAATATTTCATTGTATATTTTTCATTAAAGCATTAAGTTGTTATATGCACCTGCACTTTTTTATTGCATATCTAGCCTGACTTGCTTTAGTGGATTTAAACCATCATAAATGAGTAACATGTGGTATTTCATCTTGATATTATCTACCGTATATATTGAACATTACATTGTAACCACCTGCAGGTCCTAGTTTGTATATAAAGCTCTGGCAAAAATTAAGAGACCACCACATCAAAACTCTGTTATGGGCAGCCCAATCTCCCTACCTGACCCCGTTGAAAACCTCTAGAATGTAATCAATAGGATGATGGATAGTCACAAGCCATCAAACAAAGAACTGCTTACATTTTTGCGCCAGAAGCAGCGTAAAAGACTGGTGGAAAGCATGTCAAGACGCATGAAAGCTGTGATTAAAAATCATGGTTATTCCACAAAATATTGATTTCTGAACTCTTCCTGAGTTAAAACATTAGTAATGTTGTTTCTAATTGATTGTGAACTTGTTTTCTTTGCATTATTTGAGGTCTGAAAGCACTGTTTTTTGTTTTTTATTTTGACCATTTCTCCTTTTCAGAAAAAAAATACAAAATGTATTGCTTGGAAATTCGGAGACATGTTGTCAGAAGTTTATACAGTAGAATAAAAGAACAATTTACATTTTACTCAAAAATATAAAGAGAAAAATCAGACAAACTGAACATTTTGCAGTGGTCTCTTAATTTTTGCCAGAGCTGTATACATCTATATGGGCAGCAGGACTTTCTGGGGTTCTGTGTTCAATGACAACATCTATAAGGAATTTGTATGTTCTCCCTGTGTTTGCATGGGTTTCTTCGAAGTTCTCTGGTTTCCTCCCACACTCCAAAGACATACTGATAGGGAATATAGATTGTGAGCCCCAATGGGGACAGTGATGATGATGTGAGCAGGGCCGGACTGGCCATCTGGCAATTCTGGCAAATGCCAGAAGGGCCTGTCTGGTTGTGGGCTACCTTGTCTGCTACGTTGTTAGTAGAATCGGTGTTCTCAAGACAACCATACTGTTAATAGTTGTAACAGAGCACAAAGTCGCAGATTCCGTCACTTACCCCAACAGGCCACAGGTATTGTTAGAAATATTGTTCTGGTGCTTGGGGACGGAGACAACATGGGCCTGTGTGATTTCAAATGCCAGGGCTGAATTTCAGCCCCAGTCCGTTCCTGGATGTGAGTAAAGTGCTGTGGTCCCACTTAGGACCAACTGAACGGAAAATCATGTCCAAATTGAGAAGTAATCCATCATTCATTATTAAGAAGGTGGACAAAGGTGGCAACATTGTTCTGTGGCCCATCAATATATACACAAAAGAAGCTAAATGACAGTTGAGCAAAACTAATGGCTACTAAGCAATGCCATCCAATCCAACTACCATTTTCAAGAAGAAACTAGACCGTATGCTGTTTATGGACAGATGTAATGACATCTTGACCTAAGAAGGAGTTTCATTTTTTGACCAAACAACATCCGGTCGTGCCAACACTGTACTTATTGCCAAAAATTCATAAATCTGTTCACGAGCCCCCCAGGTAGGTCAATCATTGTGGGTATTGGCAGCCTGTTTGAGAAGCCGTGTATTTATTTGGATTATTTTTTGCAGCCTTTTGTTCCTCTCTTAGACCATATGTACAGGATACCTCCCATTTGATCCGACAGCTACAGGATTTGCCCGTCCCATTGAACACCATCTTTGTGACAATGGACGTAGAGTGTTTGTACACAAGCATTGATCATGCATTGGGCATAGAGGCAGTTTCTTTTTTTCTGGATCGTCAGACCTCAGGTGACCGAAGACATCACTCATTTATTTTGGATCTTTTGTCCTTTGTACTGTCTAACAGTTATGTGTTTTCGGTAATATCCCAAGCTTTCCAACACTCGGTCAATAGTGACAGGCACACCCTTCTACAACCTAGGAAACGGGATGCACCAAGGACCATAAACTTGGTTACAGCTTACAATAACCAATGGCGGGATATCTGGGATCTATTGAGTAGACATTGGGACATCCTACTCAGTGAGCCAAAACTAAGGCCTTTTATCTCTGACTTTCCAAAAATGGTAGCCAGAAAGGCAACAAATCTTAAAGACCATCTAACTACCAGCCTTTTTAAAAGACTCACGATTAAATCGGGAACAGGTAGTCGCCTAGTAGGCTCTTTTCCCTGTGGGGGATGTAATATATGTCGACATATGATTGCCAGTGATAGCATTACTCTGCCTATTTTTCCAGAAACCATTAAGACCAAATTTTATTCAAACTATTGATCAAGAAACGTGGTCTACTTGCTGATTTATCCTTGTCCAAGGATTTATGTGGGCCAAATGGGCCAGGAGGTTAGGCATAGGATCCAACAACATACTTCTAACATCGGCAAAGCCAAGACAGACTCAGAGAAGGGTAAGCCTATTACTTCAATAGCATCTCATTTCTTAGAATTTCATGGAGGTAAACAACAAGGCATATGTGTAATGGTGGTGGACCAAGTCCAGAGCAATATCCGAGGTAGGAATCCAACTAAGGAATTGCTCCGTCGGGAATCACGCTGGCTATATGATCTTAAGAGCCTGACTCCAAATGGATTCAATGAAGAATTACTTTTCTCTGGTTTTTATGGATAATAACCCTTTTGAGACCTAACATATTGCTTGTCTTTCTTTTACAGGTCTGTCATTTCCTCTCGTTTCCTTAATCCACGTCTACCTTCCCTCTGTTGGAGACGCACTAAGTTACAAATGTGTTCCTTGGTCAAAAACTAAAAATCATTTACATCTGGGCTTCGTTTCTTCATGGCTCATGCACTTGAGAGAGATATATGAAGAGTGGGCTTGCTCGGGACATACGTCTTCATGGGAATATATTTTTGGAAGACCGAAAGTTTTTTAACTTTACCATGCAAGTTCCATGATTATGTGGACGGCCGCCTTGGGGATGCCACTGTGTCGACTTATGAAGAACCTTCTTCAACTCGGGACTTGCACATATATACATTCTGTGGTGGAGGCAATTTATGTGGTGGATATTTGATATAATGTGTTGATGTGTTTTTCGGTGACATGCATTATGCAACAGAATACCTGGAACATCTGGTCTCCCTTTTTCCCGTTCCCTTCCCCCCTTCCCTGTTTTTCAGGGTGACATATTTTAGTTATAGCTTATACACTATTTATAGTACCTGATTATTGTCTGACTAGATGGTGGCCCGATTCTAACGCATCGGGTATTCTAGAATATGCATGTCCACGTAGTATATTGCCAGTCCACGTAGTATATTGCCCAGCCACGTAGTATATTGCCCAGCCACGTAGTATATTGCACAGTCACGTAGTATATTGCCCAACCACGTAGTATATTGCCCAACCACGTAGTATATTGCCCAGCCACGTAGTATATTGCCCAGCCACGTAGTATATTGCCCAGCCACGTAGTATATTGCCCAGTGACGTAGTATATTGCCCAGCAACATAGTATATTGCCCATCCACGTAGTATATTGCCCAGCCACATAGTATATTGCCCAGTCACGTAGTATATTGCCCAATCACGTAGGATATTGCCCAGCCACGTAGTATATTGCCCAGCCACATGGTATATTGCCCAGCCACGTAGTATATTGCCCAGCCACGTAGTATATTGCCCAGTCACGTAGTATATTGCCCAGCCACGTAGTATATTGCCCAACCACGTAGAATATTGCACAGTCACGTAGTATATTGCCCAGCCACGTAGTATATTGCCCAGCCACGTAGTATATTGCCCAGCCACGTAGTATACAGCACAGAGCCACATAGTATATTGCACAGTGACGTAGTATACAGCACAGAGCCACGTAGTATATTGGCCAGTTACGTAGTATATTGCCCAGTTACGTAGTATATTTTCCAGTGACGTAGTATACAGCACAAAGCCACGTAGTATATTGCACAGCGAAGTAGTATACAGCACAGAGCCACGTAGTATATTGGCCAGTTACGTAGTATATTGCCCAGTGACGTAGTATACAGCACAGAGCCACGTAGAATATTGCACAGCGACGTAGTATAAAGCACAGAGCCACGTAGTATATTGGCCAGTCACGTAGTATATTGCCCAGCTAGGTAGTATATTGCCCAGCCTGGTTTGTCACAGGAAAAAAAAAACAAAAAACATATACTCACGTTTCCGAGGGCCCCTTGTAGTCCACGGCAGCTTCCGATCCCAGGGTTCGTATGAGCGCAGGACCTGTGATGATGTCGCGGTCACATGACCGTGACGTCATGGCAGGTCTTTCTAGTGCAGGCGCGCAGGGCCTGTGATGACGTTGCGGTCACATGACAATGATGTTATGGCAGGTCCTTCTCGTGCAGGGCCTGTGATGACGTCGCGGTCACATGACCATGACGTCACGGCAGGTCCTTCTCCCATACCAACGGAAGATGGCGGCCGGCGCGAGCGACTACGGAGGGTGAGTATAGCAGGGTCTTTTTATTATTATTATTATTTTTAACATTACATTTTTTACTATTGATGCCGCATAGGCAGCGTCAATAGTAAAAAGTTGGGGACACACAGGGTTAATAGATGCGGTAACGGAGTGCGTTACCCGCGCCATAACGCGGTCCGTTACTACCAGCATTAACCCTGTGTTAGCGGTGACCGGAGGGGAGTATGCGGGCGACAGGCACTGACTGCAGGGAGTAAGGAGCAGCCATTTTCTTCCGGACTGTGCCCGTCGCTGATTGGTCGCGGCAGCCATGACAGGCAGCTGGCGAGACCAATCAGCGAATGAATAACCGTGACAGACAGAAGGACAGACAGACGGAAGTGAAACTTAGACAATTATATAGTAGATGTGGTGGACTTGGTATACGGTATTTATTTGAGTTTAAAGGGACACTGTCACCTGAATTTGGAGGGAACAATCTTCAGCCATGGAGGCGGGGTTTTGGGGTGTTTGATTCACCCTTTCCTTACCCGCTGGCTGCATGCTGGCTGTAATATTGGATTGAAGTTCATTCTCTGTCCTCCGTAGTAAATGCCTGCACAAAGCAATCTTGCCTTGCGCAGGTGTGTACTATGGAGGACAGAGAATGAACTTCAATCCAATATTGCAGCCAGCATGCAGCCAGCGGGTAAGGAAAGGGTGAATCAAACACCCCAAAACCCCGCCTCCATGGCTGAAGATTGTTCCCTCCAAATTCAGGTGTCAGTGTCCCTTTAATGTAGTAATTTCCATTAGGGTAATTTGTCCGAGAAGCAGTAGTTGCTTATCCTATTCACAGTACCATAGTGTCGGCATTTTTTGCCTTCTGATCTACCTCTCTCGATAGGATATTGTTTTCTCCGTCTTGACATTGCGCATCTAATTACACGAGTTGCTGTGTGCTCATATGCTGTGTAGTTCTTTCCAAAATGAACACCCATCTCATTACGAATCCACCCTTTTGGATGAAGATCGGGAAGATCCCTATACATCATGAAATGCATGAATATTTCTAGTGTTGCCAGATTCATAATGGCAATCAATACTCACGAAGTCTCTGGAGAATCAAGCTGTGTGTTGGATGATGTATACTATATTTGCCTAATTACAATAAATAATATCATTATTGAAACATTGTGATCATGTAACACTGTGCTTTTTTATGTTCCTGGCGCAAAATTTGTTATTTTCCTTTCCTTTTCTTCTCTTTTTCCCTTTCCCCTTTTCCTCTTTTTATGTGTATGTTATCAATCTTATATATGTTTTATTTATTCACCATGCTCTCTATATACTTACATGAAGCACAGTGATCTATTTGAATCACTGTGTTTTTTGTATAAGCCGTTACTGCTCAGTGACTATCTATTTGCACATGGGTAGTTCTCTTTATTCACATTCATTTTTTATTTATTTATTTTATTATAATTTTTTATTATTTTTCATTATTTTTCTTTCTATTATATATATATATATATATATATATATATATAAATGTTGTGTTTTTTTTTTGTATGCTCTTCAGGTATGTGGTCCCTATGTTGGACTATTTGGATTTTCCCTGGCTCTGCCCAGGTACTCACCAAACTGGGGTTGCAGCATCTGCGCCTTGTGGTTCCCTATCTTTTGACTGGCAATGGTTAACACATATGTGTTTGTGGAGCGTTGTGATGCCGATCTTACTGGCAGCTATATATGGCTTTGCCCGGCTTTATGCCGCTGTGTGCATGAGCGAGCGCAGCTACTTGGCGCCTGCGTGGTTGGTCACAGTGGGCGGGCCCACTGACGCTGGTATTTTGTTATCTATCTTATGCACACGAGAAGCAGACTTTTTTGACGCTTGTGCAATAGGAGTCTATGTAAAACGTTATTGACACTAACAGCAGAACACTCCTGACATGATGGCCGGGATTGTACTCGGCTCGTATGGTCTACCTTCTCCCTGGTTAATATGCTCCCAGATTTTTTGAGTTAAATAATCAATCATGACAGCTATATTATGCACTTGTTGGACACACACTTTTTTCACTTCTCACCCCTGAAGAAGCCACAACTGTGTCATATTGAAATGGAAGGAGTATCATAGCACTGCAAATCTACCAAGACCCGGCCGTCCCTCTAAACTTTCATCTCAAACAAGGAGAAGACTGATCAGAGATGCAGCCAAGAGGCCCATGATCACTCTGGATGAACTGCAGAGATCTACAGTTGAGGTGGGACAGTCTGTCCATAGGACAACAATTAGTCATACACTGCACAAATCTGGCCTTTATGGAAGAGTGGCAAGAAGAAAGCCATTTCTCAAAGATATCCATAAAAAGTGTCATTTAAAGTTTGCAACAAGCCACCTGGGAGACACACCAAACATGTGGAAGAAGGTGCTCTGGTGAGATGAAACCAAAATCAAACTTTTTGGCAACAATGCCAAATGATATGTTTGGCGCAAAGGCAACACAACTCATCACCCTGAACACACCATCCCCACTGTCAAACATGGTGGTGGCAACATCATGGTTTGGGCCTGCTTTTCTTCAGCAGGGACAGGGAATATGGTTAAAATTGATGGGAAGATGGATGGAGCCAAATACAGGACCATTCTTGAAGAAAACCTGTTGGAGTCTGCAAAAGACCTGAGACTTGGATGGAGATTTGTCTTCCAACAAAACAATGATCCCAAACATAAAGCAAAATCTGCAATGGAATGGTTCACAAATAAACGTATCCAGGTGTTATAATGGCCAAGTCAAAGTCCAGACCTCAATCCAATCGAGAATCTGTGTAAAGAGCTGAAAACTGCTGTTCACAAACGATCTCCATCAAACCTCACTGAATTCGAGCTGTTTGTTAAGGAAGAATGGGCAAGATTTTCATTCTCTCGATGTACAAAACTGATAGAGACATACCCCAAGCGACTTGCAGCTGTAATCGCAGCAAAAGGTGGCACAACAAAGTATTAAGTTAAAGAGGCCGAATAATATTGCACGCCCCACTTTTCAGTTTTTGATTTTCCACAAAAATTTAAAATAAACAATACATTTCGTTCAACGTCACAATTGTGTTCCACTTGTTGTTGATTCTTCACCAAAAATTTACATTTGGTATCTTTATGTTTGAAGCATGATATGTGGGAAAAAGTTGAAAAGTTCCAGGGGGCCCAATATTTTCGCAAGGCACTGTATTTAAGGGGAACCTGTCAGCAGGATTGTGCACAGTAACCTACAGACACTGTCAGGTCGGCGTCATTATACTGATTAAAATGATACCTGGGGTGATGAAATCCATCTTGTGGTTGTGGTTTAATCTTTATTTTCAGTTTTCAGTTGAGATTCTCGTGCTTCAGGGAGGCCTGTTGGGTAGGGGGTCTTCATGTGGTGCTCTGCTTCCATATGTATCTGTATAAAAAAAATATTCTTAATCAAAATGGTGGCAGCGGCCGCACCTGGCTGCGCTGTATCATCTATCACGTTCCGATAGATGCTACTGCATAGGTGCCTCCACCGACACCATTTTGGCAGAGAAAAAATTATTAGGCTTCATCAAGATCATGATTTCCTTTTCTTTTGCAAGTTTGTCACATAAGGCAGAAAGAAATCTAATAATGTGGGGGTCACTCATTACATCAATGTTCCCATAGAAGTGGATGTAGCAGGGTCACGCATTGCACCGCTGCTGCCATAGAAGTGGACAGAGCAGGGTCACACATTACACAGCTGATCCCATAGAGGTGGACGGATTGGGTCATGCATAACACCGCTTTCCTCTTAGAAGTGGACAGAGCAGGGTCACGCATTACACCACTGTTCCCATAGAAGTGGATGGAGTGGGATCACGCATTACACTGCTGCTCCCATAAAAGTTAATGGAGCAAGGTCACACAATTCCCCGCTGCTCCCATAGAAGTGGTCGGAGCGGGCTTGCATATTACACCACTGCTCCCATAGAAGTAGACGCAGCTGGGTCATGCATTACACCGCTATCCCATAGAAGTGGATGGAGCGGGATCACGCATTTATTGACACCCTCACCCCAAAAAAGATTATAATATTCAGTGGGATATGGAAGAGGATATCTCATAACTTTGCAGCCGTTACAAAGTAATTTTCATGTTATTGTACCCCTTAAAGGGAGCCTGTCACCCCCAAAATCGATGGTGAGGTAAGCCCACCGGCATCAGGGGCTTATCTACAGCATTCTGTAATGCTGTAGATAAGCCCCCGATGTAACCTGAAAGAGAAGAAAAAGAGGTTAGATTATACTCACCCAGGGGCGGTCCCGCTGCGGTCTGGTCAAATGGGTGTCTTAGGTCCGCTCCGGCGCCTCCCATCTTCATTCCATTACGTCCTCTTCTGGTCTTCATGCTGCGGCTCCAGCGCAGGCGTACTTTGTCTGCCCTGTTGAGGGCAGAGCAAAGTACTGCAGTACACAGGCGCCGAGCCTCTCTGACCTTTCCGGCGCCTGCGCACTGCAGTACTTTCCTCTGCCCTCAACAGGGCAGACAAAGTACGCCTGCGCCAGAGCCGCAGCATGAAGACCAGAAGAGGACGTCATGGAATGAAGATGGGAGGCGATGTTCCGGACCTGAGACACCCATCGGAGCAGGACCGCCCCTGGGTGAGTATAATCTAACGTCTTTTTCTCCTCTTTCAGGTAACATCGGCGGCTTATCTACAGCATTACAGAATACTGTAGATAAGCCCCTGATGACGGTGAGCTTACCTCACCATCGATTTTGGGGGTGACAGGTTCCCTTTAAATTCCCATATAGTCCTGCATGTAGTACAATGGGTCCCACATAGTTCTGCACATTATAAGCCCCATATAGTGTTCCCTACAGAATAAAAGCTAGAATCATTGTGCAGCACCATTTTGTTGGTGAATGCACTGTGACCTGCACGTGCTACTTGACCAGAAGAGGTGTGTGGACAGGAGGAGCAGCGACGACAGAAGCATAGTGGTGACTTCATCCATTGGTGAGTATCAGGACTGCGGCGGTGTGAGTATCAGGACTGCGGCGGTGTGACTATTAGGGCTGCGGCGGTGTGAGTATCAGGACTGCGGCAGTGTGAGTATCAGGACTGCGGCGGTGTGAGTATCAGGACTGCGGCGGTGTGAGAGTATCAGGGCTGCGGCGGTGTGAGTATCAGGACTGCGGCGGTGTGAGTATCAGGACTGCGGCGGTGTGACTATTAGGGCTGCGGCGGTGTGAGTATCAGGACTGCGGCAGTGTGAGTATTAGGACTGCGGCGGTGTGAGTATCAGGACTGCGGCGGTGTGAGAGTATCAGGGCTGCGGCGGTGTGAGTATCAGGACTGCGGCGGTGTATCAGGACTGCAGCGGTGTGAGTATCAGGGCTGCGGCGGTGTGAGAGTATCAGGGCTGCGGCGGTGTGAGTATCAGGACTGCGGCGGTGTGAGTATCAGGACTGCGGCGGTGTGACTATTAGGGCTGCGGCGGTGTGAGTATCAGGACTGCGGCAGTGTGAGTATCAGGACTGCGGCGGTGTGAGTATCAGGACTGCGGCGGTGTGAGAGTATCAGGGCTGCGGCGGTGTGAGTATCAGGACTGCGGCGGTGTATCAGGACTGCAGCGGTGTGAGTATCAGGGCTGCGGCGGTGTGAATATCAGGACTGCAGAGGCATGAGTATCAGGACTGCAGCGGCGTGAGTATCAGGACTGCAGCGGTGTGAGTATCAGGACTGCAGCGGTGTGAGTATCAGGACTGCAGCGGTGTGAGTATCAGGACTGCAGCGGTGTGAGTATCAGGGCTGGGGCGGTGAAGGCTCAGGCATGGTGCTTTTGTGCAGAGTCAAAAATATGAACTAGGAGATATGAAATAATGAGGGAAGGAGAGAGACATGGAATATGAGAATATGTCTCTTCCCCCCCATCATATTCCATGTCTGTTCCTCCATCACATTCCAAGTCTCTCACCCCATCACATTACATGTCTTTCACCTCATCACATTCCATGTCTCTCACGCCCTGATATTCCATGTCTCTTTCTCCCCTCATATTCCATGTCTCTTGCCCCTCATCACATTCCATGTCTCTCCCCCCTCATATTTTTGCCTCTGCACAAAAGCACCATGCATGGCCCTGATATTCACACCGCCACAGCCCTGATACTCTCACCGCCGAAGCCCTGATACTCACACTGCCACAGCCCTTATATTCACACCGCCACAGCCCTGATACTCACACCACTGCAGCACTGATACTCACACTGCCACAGCCCTTATATTCACACCGCCACAGCCCTGATACTCACACCGCTGCAGCACTGATACTCACACTGCCACAGCCCTTATATTCACACCGCCACAGCCCTGATACTCACACCGCCACAGCCCTGATACTCACACTGCCACAGCCCTTATATTCACACCGCCACAGCCCTGATACTCACACCACTGCAGCACTGATACTCACACTGCCACAGCCCTTATATTCACACCGCCACAGCCCTGATACTCACACCACTGCAGCACTGATACTCACACTGCCACAGCCCTTATATTCACACCGCCACAGCCCTGATACTCACACCACTGCAGCACTGATACTCACACTGCCACAGCCCTTATATTCACACCACCACAGCCCTGATACTCACACCGCTGCAGCACTGATACTCACACTGCCACAGCCCTTATATTCACACCGCCACAGCCCTGATACTCACACTGCTGCAGCACTGATATTCACGACGCTGCAGCCCTGATATTCACACGACAGCCCTGACACTCACACCGCCATAGCCCTGATACACCGCTGAAGCCCTGAGCAGTCCTGATATTCACACCACCACAGTCCTGATACTCACGCCACAGTCCTGATACTCACACCGTCGTAGCCCTGATACTCACCAATGAAGTCATCGCTGCTCCTGCGGTCCACCATCTTCACTACTGTACGCAGCTCCTCCAGTCTCCTCGCAACCCAAGACCTGTTATGCTGGAAGTGAACAGTACACATTCCGATTACAGGTACTGGCCATAAGGCATAAGTGGAGCTCAGCAGATAGCACTGGGCTACAATAAAATGGCGGCCGGCCACACATACAGCTGTGAATTGAGCAGCCCACAGAGGCGTGCACAGCTCAACAGTATAGCCACATCAGCTGTAGAGATGGGGTCGTCATCTGACCGCTGTGTCCTATGCCCAGGGGCTGCCGTATTTGCAGACTGTAAGGGTATGTTCACACGTTCCTGATTTCCATCCTTTTTTTTTCAGGACTGTTTTTTAAAAAACTGCAGCTCTTGGCAGAAAACGCAGGTCCTTTTTTTGGTCCTTTTTTGGTCCTTTTTTGATGCGTTTTTTGATGCATTTTTTGATGCAGTTTTCTAGCCAGAGTCTGTGTGTTTTCTAGGAATTTTTTTAGGGTTAAAATGGCTGAAAATACACTAACCCTACCCCTAACCCTAACCCTACCCCTAACCCTAACCCTACCCCTAACCCTAACCCTACCCCTAACCCTTCCCTAACCCTACCCCTAACCCTACCCCTAACCCTACCCCTAACCCTAACCCTAACCCTATTCTAACCTTAGTGAAAAAAAAAAAAAATTCTTTATTTTTTTTATTGTCCCTACCTATGGGGGTGACAAAGGGGGGGGGGGGGGTCATTTACTATTTTTTTTATTTTGATCACTGAGATAGGTTATATCTCAGTGATCAAAATGCACTTTGTAACGAATCTGCCGGCCGGCAGATTCGGCGGGCGCACTGCGCATGCGCCCGCCATTTTGCAAGATGGCGGCGCCCAGGGAGAAGACAGCCGGACGGACACCGGGAGGCCGGGTAAGTATAAGGGGGGGAGATTAGGGCACGGGGGGGCATCGGAGCACGGGGGGGGCATCGGAGCACGGGGGGGTGACATCGGAGCACGGGGGAGGGGCATCGGAGCATGGGGGGGTGGGATCGGGGCAGCCACACTCCACCCACGCACTTCCGCCCGCTTCCCCGCACTTCCTGCTGCAGCGGTTCTGCACCACGAACCGCAATAAAACCCGCAGATCTATTTTTGATCTGCGGGTTTTACTGCGGGTTTGACCTCACAATGGAGGTCTATGGGTGCAGAACCGCTGCTGTTTTACAAAAAGAAGTGACATGGTACTTCTTTTTTACCGCAGCTAATCAGTGCGGTTTTTTTTTTTTCAATTCAGGACCATGTGCACAGTGGGTCCTGTTTTCCATAGGGTACAGTGTACTGTACCCTGCATGGAAAACAGCCGCAGAACCGCAGCGGCAAAACCGCTGCGTTTCCGCGGTAAAAAACGCACTGTGTGAACATGGCCTTAGTGGCATTCAGAGACCCTTACAGACCTTCAAAGTAAAATGGCAGCCCCAGTGGCTGCATTAAAAATGTATTTAAAAAAACATAAAAACAATTTAACCCCTTAGTGACAGGGCCAATTTGCTGCTTCATGACCAGGCCAATGTTTACAATTCTGTTCACTGTCTCTTTATGAGGTTATAATTCTGGAACGCTTTAAAGGGAACCTGTCACCTGAATTTAGCGGGACAGGTTTGCGGTCATATGGGCGGGGTTTTCGGGTGTTTGATTCACCCTTTCCTTACCCGCTGGCTGCATGCTGGCCACAATATTGGGTTGAAGTTCATGCTGTGTCCTCCGTAGTGCACGCCTGCGCAAGGCAATCTTGCCTTGCGCACGCACAGTAGGCTTTGCACAACTGTGGGCAAAGCCGAAAAGCATTAGTGTGCATGCACACTATGTCCCGGAAGTATTTAGCTGTGCCCTTAAATCACAGAGATATGTCACACAAAATACTTAAAAAAATAACATTTCCCACATGTCTACTTTACATCAGCACAATTTTGGAAACAATTTTTTTTTTGTTAGGCAGTTATAAGGGTTAAAAGTTGACCATCTATTTCTCATTTTTACAACAAAATTTACAAAACCATTTTTTTAGAGACCACCTCACATATGATGTCAATTTGAGGGGTGCACATGACAGAAAATACCCAAAAGTGACACCATTCTAAAAACTGCACCCGTTATGTGTTTCACAGAAACTGAAGCAATGTGGAAGGAAAAAATAAACATTTAACCAACCAGAACAAATTTTTATTTATTTTCACAAGTGTAAAAAGAGAAAATGAACAACAAAAGTTGTAGTGCAATTTCTCCTGAACATGCCCATACCCCACATGTGGGGGTAATCCACTGTTTGGGCACATGGCAGAGCTCGGAAGGGAAAGAGCACTGTTTGACTTTTTCAACGCAATTGGCTGGAATTGAGATCGGATGCCATGTCGCGTTTGGAAAGCCCCTAATGTACCTAAACAGTGGAAACCCCCAATTCTAACTCCAACCCTAACCCCAACACACCCCTAACCCTAATCCCAACCCTAACCATAACCCTGACCACAAACCTAACCCTAACACACCCCTAACCCTAATCCCAACCCTAACCACAACCCTAACCCCAACACACCCCAAATCCCAACCATAACCCTAACCACAACCCTTACCCAAACACGCCTCAAACCCTAATCCCAACCCTAACCATAATCACAACCCTAACCCCAACACACCCCTAATCCTAATCCCAACCCTATCCATAACCTTACCACAAACCTAACCCCAACACACCCCTAAGGTCTATCACAGTGATCAAAATGAACCAATAGGAAAAATGCCGGGTGCCGGCCGGCAGATTTCGACGGGTGCACTGTGCATGCACCCGCCATTTTCTCCCAGAAGAAGATGTCGGCGGCCTGGGGGACTTCGTGAGGGGATGCCTAGACACCAAAGGCATCAGGGGGGGGGGGGGGGCTTGAGGGGTATTCGGGGGACCGTATTTCTCTCTCCTCCGATGTGCAATCACATCAGGGGAGAGAGAAATTAAGTTAAAAATCTGACTTTTTTGTTGTTGTCGCCGTTATACCGATTGCAACACCAGGATCCGTAAAAACCGACCCAAATAATGTTCTCTGGGGTCTCAGCTACCCCCCGGTAGCCGAGACCCCAGAAAAATTTTGGCTCTGGGGGGCGCTATACACCTCAATGCTGTTAAAAAGCAGCGCTGTGGTTTATGTACCCTTAACTGCCTCCGTTAAAATGCGTATCGTGGTCGTTAAGGGGTTAATAAAGCACAGGTTAAAACAACATGTTATGCAAACAATTTTATTGTTTTTTTTAAAATAATAAAATGCAGCACCTTCCCTTTAAGTGGGCACTTAAGAATCATTATTGTTATAGGGGCTCTCAGAGTATTATGACCGTTAAAGGGGCACACAAGGGGCATTATTACGTTCTAAAGGACAACATTTGGGCACTGTTTTCTAGGGTAGTTGTACAGGCCATTAATATTCATAGGATGCAATTTACTTCCTAAAGGGTGGAGGGGTGGGCAATATTATGTAGGGCACTTTAAGAGGATCACTGTTCTGTGAAACACAGCAGGTCCAATAACAGGGACAAATATGCAGCAGTGGGGTGACAGTTTGTGCAAGTTGAGTATAGATGGGGACAGTGCTGGAAATGTGAAAAGTCAGATATGTTTTTGTTGTAATCTCTGCAGCTGAGTACTGGCTAGTAGAAATAGTCATGATGGTCTGGGCCAGATGAAAAGGATTGTCCTTTACTACAAGTTTTTATAAAATCTTATTGGTATGGTATAGAAGATACTTACTGATAAAAATATTGCACACTAGCTGAAGAGCCCGGCGTTGCCTGGGCATAGTAAATATCTGTGGTTAGTTACAGTACCTCACTTCTCTTATTTTCCCATCACATCTCTCATTTTCCCCCTCACATCTCATTTTCTCCCTCACTCAACTCATTTTCCCCCTCACTCCTCTCATTTTCCCCCTCACTCCTCTCATTCCCCCCTCACTCCTCTCATTCCCCCCTAACACTTGTCATTTCGACCTCACATCTGTCATTTTCCGATCACTCCACTATTTTCCCTCACTTCTCTCATTTTCCACTCACACCTTTTAATTTTCACCTCACACCTCTCATTTTCCCCTCAGTATATACATGTTTGTCATCTCCCTTATATATAGTATACACCTGTATGTCATCTCCTGTATATAGTATATGCCTGTATGTCATCTCCCCTGTATATAGTATATACCTGTATGTCATCTCCCCTGTAAATAGTATATGCCTGCTGTATGTCATCTCCTCGATGCGTTAGAATCGGGCCACCATCTAGTTGTATATACCTATGTGTCATCTCCTCCTGTATATAGTATATACCTGTATGTCATCTCTTCAGTATATAGTATATACCTGTATGTCATCTCCTCCTATATATAGTATATACCTGTATGTCATCTCCCTTGTATATAGTATATACTGTACCTGCTGTATGTCATCTCCTCCTCTATATACCTGTGTCATCTCCTCTTTTATCTACTATATAATTGTCTAAGGGTCACTTCGGTCTGTCTGTCTTTCTGTCTGTCTGTCACAGATATTCATTGGTCGCGGCCTCTGTCATGGAAATCCAAGTCGCTGATTGGTCGTGGCAAAACAGCCACGACCAATCAGCGACGGGCACAGTCCGGAAGAAAATGGCCGCTCCTTACTCCCCGCAGTCACCGCTCACACAGGGTTAATGCCGGCGGTAACGGACCGTGTTATGCCACGGGTAACGCACTCCGTAACCGCTGCTATTAACCCTGTGTGTCCCCAACTTTTTACTATTGATGCTGCCTATGCGGCATCAATAGTAAAAAAATGTAATGTTAAAAATAATAAAAAAAAAACAAAAAACCTGCTATTCTCACCCTCCGTCGTCGCGTCCTCACCTCGGCAGTGCAAGCGGCAGGTTCCAGGGCCAAGGATGGTATGCGAGAAGGCCCTTCCATGACGTCACAGTCATGTGACCGCGACGTCATCACAGGTCCTGCGCTCATCCAACCCTGGGACCAGAAGCTGCCGCCTGCACCACACACAGGCGACAGGACTACAAGGGCTCCCTCAGAAGGTGAGTATATGTTTATTTTTTATTTTAACTCTTTTTTAACCTGTTACATACGTGTCTGGGCAATATACTACGTGGCTGAGTAATATACTACGTGGCTGGGCAATATACTACATGTCTGTGCTGTATACTACGTGGCTGTGCTGTATACTACGTGGCTCTGTGCTGTATACTACATCGCTGTGCAATATACTACGTGGCTGGGTAATATATTACGTGACTGGGCAATATACTACGTGTCTGTGCTGTATACTACGTGGCTGTGCTGTATACTACGTGGCTCTGTGCTGTATACTACGTCGCTGTGCAATATACTACGTCGCTGGGCAATATACTACGTGACTGGGCAATATACTACATGACTGGGCAGTATACTATGTGGCTGTGTTTTATACTACGTGGCTCTGTGCTGTATACTACGTCGCTGTGCAATATACTACGTCACTGGGCAATATACTACGTGACTGGGCAATATACTATGTGCCCGGGCAATATACTACGTAGCTGGGCAATAAACTACGTGGCTGGGCAATATACTATGTGGCTGGGCAATATACTACATGGCTGGGCAATATACTACGTGGGCTGTGCAATATACTACGTGGACATGCATATTCTAGAATACCCGATGCTTTAGAATCGGGCCACCATCTAGTATAGTATATACCTGTATGTCATCTCCTCCTGTATATAGTATATACGTGTGTCATCTCCTCCTGTACATAGTATATACCTGTATGTCATCTCCTCCTATATATAGTATGTACCTGTATGTCATCTCTGTTGTGAATTCTGTTGTCGGGCTCACTCCTGTGGTCATGAATGGTACTTCGGCTGGTTCTGTCCATGGACTTCCTCTGGTGGGTGTTTCTGAGTTTCCTTCCTCAGGTATGGAGGTTAATTCGTTAGCTGGCTGCTCTATTTAACTCCACTTAGATCTTTGCTCCATGCCACCTGTCAATGTTCCAGTATTGGTCTAGTTCACACCTGGATCGTTCTTGTGACCTGTCTTCCCAGCAGAAGCTAAGTTCCAGCTTGTATTTCTTTGGTTTACTATTTTTCTGTCCAGCTTGCTACTTTTATTGTTGTCTTGCTTGCTGGAAGCTCTGGGACGCAGAGGGAGCGCCTCCGCACCGTGAGTCGGTGCGGAGGGTCTTTTTGCGCCCTCTGCGTGGTCTTTTTGTAGGTTTTTGTGCTGACCGCAAAGTAACCTTTCCTATCCTGGGTCTGTTCAGTAAGTCGGGCCTCACTTTGCTAAATCTATTTCATCTCTGTGTTTGTATTTTCGTCTTTACTCACAGTCATTATATGTGGGGGGCTGCCTTTTCCTTTGAGGAATTTCTCTGAGGCAAGGTAGGCTTTATTTTTCTATCTTCAGGGCTAGCTAGTTTCTTAGGCTGTGCCGAGTTGCACAGGGAGCGTTACGCTATTTCTAGTGTGTTTGATAGGATTAGGGATTGCAGTCAGCAGAGTTCCCACGTCCCAGAGCTCGTCCTTTATTATCAGTAACTATCAGGTCATTCCGTGTGCTCTTAACCACCAGGTCCATTATTGTCCTGACCACCAGGTCATAACAGTACAGGTGGCCCAAAGTACTAATGCAGCTCAATAGAGGGATAAGAGAAGTTCTGAGACCATTTTTTTTTCTTTGCAGTGTGTGTTGTCTCTCTTTTCCCCTTTACCTCTGGGTGGTTCAGGACACAGGTGTAAACATGGACATTCATGGTCTGTCCTCTTGGATGGATAATCTCAATACAAGGGTACAAAACATTCAAGATTTTGTGGTTCAGAATTCGATGTCAGAGCCTAGGATTCCAATTCCTGATTTGTTTTTTGGTGATAGATCTAAGTTCTTGAATTTCAAAAATAATTGTAAATTGTTTCTTGCCTTGAAACCTCGCTCCTCAGGTGACCCTGTTCAACAAGTAAAGATCATTATTTCTTTGTTACGTGGTGACCCTCAAGACTGGGCATTTTCCCTTGCGCCAGGAGATCCGGCATTGCGTGATGTTGATGCGTTTTTGCTGGCGCTTGGATTGCTTTATGACGAACCTAATTCAGTGGATCAGGCAGAGAAAATCTTGCTGGCTCTGTGTCAGGGTCAGGATGAAGCGGAGATATATTGTCAGAAGTTTAGAAAGTGGTCTGTGCTCACTCAGTGGAATGAATGTGCCCTGGCAGCAATCTTCAGAAAGGGTCTCTCTGAAGCCCTTAAGGATGTCATGGTGGGATTTCCCATGCCTGCTGGTCTGAATGAGTCTATGTCCTTGGCCATTCAGATCGATCGACGCTTGCGTGAGCGTAAAGCTGTGCACCATTTGGCGGTACTATCTGAGCATGGGCCTGAGCCTATGCAATGTGATAGGACTTTGACCAGAGCTGAACGGCAAGAACACAGACGTTGGAATGGGCTATGTTTTTACTGTGGTGATTCCACTCATGCTATCTCCGATTGTCCTAAGCGCACTAAGCAGTTCGCTAGGTCTGCCACCATTGGTACGGTACAGTCTAAATTTCTATTGTCCGTTACTCTGATTTGCTCTTTGTCATCCTATTCTGTTATGGCATTTGTGGATTCAGGCGCTGCCCTGAATTTGATGGACTTGGAGTATGCTAGGCGCTGTGGTTTTTTCTTGGAGCCCTTGCAGTATCCTATTCCATTGAGAGGAATTGATGCTACGCCTTTGGCCAAGAATAAGCCTCAGTACTGGACCCAATTGACCATGTGCATGGCTCCAGCACAACAGGAGGATATCCGCTTTCTGGTGTTGCATAATCTGCATGATGTGGTCGTTTTGGGGTTGCCATGGCTACAAGTTCATAATGGAGTATTGGACTGGAAAACTATGTCTGTGTCCAGCTGGGGTTGCCAGGGAGTACATGGTGATGTTCCATTTTTGTCTATTTCGTCTTCCACTCCTTCTGAAGTTCCAGAGTTTTTGTCGGATTATCGGGATGTATTTGATGAGCCCAAAGCCAGTGCCCTACCTCCTCATAGGGATTGCGATTGTGCAATTAATTTGATTCCTGGTAGTAAGTTTCCTAAGGGCCGATTGTTCAATTTATCTGTGCCAGAACACGCCGCTATGCGGAATTATATAAAGGAATCCATGGAGAAAGGCCATATTCGCCCGTCGTCATCACCGTTAGGAGCAGGGTTCTTTTTTGTGGCCAAGAAGGATGGTTCTTTGAGACCTTGTATTGATTACCGCCTTCTTAATAAAATTACAGTCAAATTTCAGTATCCTTTGCCGTTGCTGTCTGATTTGTTTGCTCGTATTAAAGGGGCTAGTTGGTTCACCAAGATAGATCTTCGAGGGGCGTATAATCTTGTGCGTATTAAACAAGGCAATGAATGGAAAACAGCATTTAATACGCCCGAGGGCCATTTTGAGTACCTGGTTATGCCATTCGGGCTTTCCAATGTTCCATCAGTATTTCAGTCCTTTATGCATGACATCTTCCGAGAGTACCTGGATAAATTCCTGATTGTGTATTTGGATGATATTTTGATCTTTTCGGATGATTGGGAGTCTCATGTGAAGCAGGTCAGAATGGTGTTCCAGGTCCTTCGTGCGAATTCCTTGTTTGTGAAGGGGTCAAAGTGTCTATTTGGAGTTCAGAAGGTTTTTTTTGGGGGGGTTCATTTTTTCCCCTTCTACTATTGAGATGGACCCTGTTAAAGTCCAGGCCATTTACGATTGGACTCAGCCGACATCTGTGAAGAGCCTGCAAAAGTTCCTGGGCTTTGCTAATTTTTATTGGCGCTTCATCGCTAATTTTTCTACTGGTGCTAAACCGTTGACTGATTTGACCAAGATGGGTGCTGATGTGGTCAATTGGTCTTCTGCAGCTGTAGAGGCTTTTCAGGAGTTGAAGCGTCGTTTTTCTTCTGCCCCTGTGTTGTGCCAGCCAGATGTTTCGCTCCCGTTTCAGGTTGAGGTTGATGCTTCTGAGATTGGAGCAGGGACTGTTTTGTCACAAAGAAGTTCTGATGGCTCGGTGATGAAGCCATGTGCTTTCTTTTCTAGAAAGTTTTCGCCTGCTGAGCGTAATTATGATGTTGGTAATCGTGAGTTGTTGGCCATGAAGTGGGCATTCGAGGAGTGGCGTCATTGGCTTGAAGGAGCCAAGCATCGCGTGGTGGTCTTGACAGATCGCAAGAATTTGACTTATCTTGAGTCTGCCAAACGGTTGAATCCGAGACAGGCTCGATGGTCGTTATTTTTCTCCCGTTTTGATTTTGTGGTTTCGTACCTTCCGGGCTCTAAGAATGTGAAGGCTGATGCCCTGTCAAGGAGTTTTGTGCCTGACTCTCCGGGTGTTCCTGAGCCGGCGGGTATTCTCAAAGAGGGGGTAATTTTGTCTGCCATCTCCCCTGATTTGCGGCGGGTGCTGCAAAAATTTCAGGCTGGTAGACCTGACCGTTGCCCAGCGGAGAAACTGTTTGTCCCTGATAGATGGACTAGTAGAGTCATCTCTGAGATTCATTGTTCAGTGTTGGCTGGGCATCCTGGAATCTTTGGTACCAGAGATTTGGTGGCTAGATCCCTTTGGTGGCCGTCTTTGTCACGGGATGTGCGTTCTTTTGTGCAGTCCTGTGGGACTTGTGCTCAGGCTAAGCCCTGCTGTTCTCGTGCCAGTGGGTTGCTTTTGCCCTTGCCGGTCCCGAAGAGGCCCTGGACGCATATTTCTATGGATTTTATTTCGGATCTCCCCGTCTCTCAAAAGATGTCGGTCATTTGGGTGGTTTGTGATCGCTTTTCTAAGATGGTCCATTTGGTACCTTTGTCTAAATTGCCTTCCTCCTCTGATTTGGTGCCATTATTTTTCCAGCATGTTGTTCGTTTACATGGTATCCCGGAGAACATCGTTTCTGACAGAGGTTCCCAGTTTGTTTCGAGGTTTTGGCGATCCTTTTGTGCAAGGATGGGCATTGATTTGTCTTTTTCCTCTGCTTTCCATCCTCAGACAAATGGCCAAACCGAACGAACTAATCAAACTTTGGAAACATATCTGAGATGCTTTGTTTCTGCTGATCAGGATGATTGGGTGTCCTTTTTGCCGTTGGCTGAGTTCGCTCTTAATAATCGGGCCAGCTCGGCTACTTTGGTTTCGCCGTTTTTCTGCAATTCTGGTTTCCATCCTCGTTTCTCTTCAGGGCAGGTTGAGTCTTCGGACTGTCCTGGTGTAGATACTGTGGTGGATAGGTTGCAGCAGATTTGGACTCATGTGGTGGACAATTTGACATTGTTCCAGGAGAAGGCTCAACGTTTCGCTAACCGCCGGCGCTGTGTGGGTCCCCGACTTCGTGTTGGGGATTTGGTTTGGTTGTCGTCTCATTATGTTCCTATGAAGGTTTCCTCTCCTAAGTTTAAGCCTCGTTTCATTGGTCCGTATAAGATTTCTGAGGTTATCAATCCTGTGTCATTTCGTTTGGCCCTTCCTGCTTCTTTTGCCATCCATAATGTGTTCCATAGGTCGTTATTGCGGAGATACGTGGCGCCTGTGGTTCCATCCGTTGATCCTCCTGCCCCGGTGTTGGTTGAGGGGGAGTTGGAGTATGTGGTGGAGAAGATTTTGGATTCTCGTGTTTCGAGACGGAAACTCCAGTACCTGGTCAAGTGGAAGGGTTATGGTCAGGAAGATAATTCCTGGGTTTTTGCCTCTGATGTTCATGCTGCCGATCTGGTTCGTGCCTTTCATTTGGCTCATCCTGGTCGGCCTGGGGGCTCTGGTGAGGGTTCGGTGACCCCTCCTCAAGGGGGGTGGTGTACTGTTGTGAATTCTGTTGTCGGGCTCCCTCCTGTGGTCATGAATGGTACTTCGGCTGGTTCTGTCCATGGACTTCCTCTGGTGGGTGTTTCTGAGTTTCCTTCCTCAGGTGACGAGGTTAATTCGTTAGCTGGCTGTTCTATTTAACTCCACTTAGATCTTTGCTCCATGCCACCTGTCAATGTTCCAGTATTGGTCTAGTTCACTCCTGGATCGTTCTTGTGACCTGTCTTCCCAGCAGAAGCTAAGTTCCAGCTTGTATTTCTTTGGTTTACTATTTTTCTGTCCAGCTCGCTACTTTTATTGTTGTCTTGCTTGCTGGAAGCTCTGGGGCGCAGAGGGAGCGCCTCCGCACCGTGAGTCGGTGCGGAGGGTCTTTTTGCGCCCTCTGCATGGTCTTTTTGTAGGTTTTTGTGCTGACCGCAAAGTAACCTTTCCTATCCTCGGTCTGTTCAGTAAGTCGGGCCTCACTTTGCTAAATCTAT
Organism: Ranitomeya imitator; assembly: GCF_032444005.1. Lineage (NCBI taxonomy): Eukaryota > Metazoa > Chordata > Amphibia > Anura > Dendrobatidae > Ranitomeya > Ranitomeya imitator. The sequence goes on from NC_091287.1 coordinate 289,572,900, forward strand.
TTCATCTCTGTGTTTGTATTTTCATCTTTACTCACAGTCATTATATGTGGGGGGCTGCCTTTTCCTTTGGGGAATTTCTCTGAGGCAAGGTAGGCTTTATTTTTCTATCTTCAGGGCTAGCTAGTTTCTTAGGCTGTGCCGAGTTGCATAGGGAGCGTTAGGCGCAATCCACGGCTATTTCTAGTGTGTTTGATAGGATTAGGGATTGCGGTCAGCAGAGTTCCCACGTCCCAGAGCTCGTCCTTTATTATCAGTAACTATCAGGTCATTCCGTGTGCTCTTAACCACCAGGTCCATTATTGTCCTGACCACCAGGTCATAACACATCTCCTCCTGTATATAGTATATACGTGTGTCATCTCCTCCTGTATATAGTATATACCTGTGTGTCATCTGCTCCTGTATATAGTATATACCTGTGTGTCATCTGCTCCTGAATATAGTCAATACCTGTAAGTCATCTCCTCCTGTATATAGTATATACCTGTGTGTCATCTGCTCCTGTATATACTGTAGTATATACCTGTGTGTCATCTCCCCTGTATATACTAATATATGTCGCTGTGCAATATACTACATAGCTGGGCAATATACTACGTGACTGGGCAATATACTACGTGGCTGGGCAATATACTACGTGGCTGGGCAATATACTACGTGGCTGGGCAATATACTACGTAGCTGGGCAATATACTACATGACTGGGCAATATACTACGTGGTTGGGCAATATACTACGTGGCTGGGCAATATACTACGTGGCTGGGCAATATACTACGTGGTTGGGCAATATACTATGTGGCTGGGCAATATACTACGTGGGCTGTGCAATATACTACTTGGACATGCATATTCTAGACTACTCGATGCTTTAGAATCGGGCCACCATCTAGTATAGTATATACCTGTATGTCATCTCCTCCTGTATATAGTATACACGTGTGTCATCTCCTCCTGTACATAGTATATACTTGTATGTCATCTCCTCCTATATATAGTATGTACCTGTATGTCATCTCCTTTTGTATATAGTATATACGTGTGTCATCTCCTCCTGTATATAGTATATACCTGTGTGTCATCTGCTCCTGTATATAGTATATACCTGTGTGTCATCTGCTCCTGAATATAGTCTATACCTGTAAGTCATCTCCTCCTGTATATAGTATATACCTGTGTGTCATCTGCTCCTGTATATAGTATATACCTGTGTGTCATCTCCCCTGTATATAGTATGTACCTGTATGTCATCGCCTCCTGTATTAGACCTCTTTCACACGTTATTTGGTCAGTATTTTTACCTCAGTATTTGTAAGCTAAATTGGCAGCCTGATAAATCCCCAGCCAACAGGAAGCCCTCCCCCCTGGCAGTATATATTAGCTCACACATACACATAATAGACAGGTCATGTGTGTCATACCTTTGCTGTCGCCTCCCCAGTCAGCGTCTCTTTCTCCGCGCTTGCTCCCGGCCTCTGCTTCTCGTGCGCGCGCGCATCCCAGGTTCAGTGCTGCGCGTGTGCACTTCTGATCTTCTGTCTCCTCTATGGTCCTGGAGGACTAATACCCTGAGGTCGGTTCTCCTTTTTGTCCTCTCTATGGTACTGGAGGTCTGTTACCTGGAAGTGCTACCCTGCCTGTAGGTATTTAAACTGCTTCCTGCCGTCCCTCTGTGCCTGGTTATCATTTGTTCCTTCAGGTGTTCCTGGCCCCTCTTAGTCTCTGTGAAGTTCGTTTTCCCTCTGACTTTGGGTTTATCCTGTCTTACTGCTGCAGTTTACCCATCAGTCCTGTGTCTCTGCAGTTCCTGTCTTTCCTGGATCCTGCTAGCCTCTGTGTTTCCTCAGTTCCTTCGCCAGTCCCTGTACTGGTGCAGTTTACCCGTCAGTCCTGTGTCTCTGCAGTACTCTCTATAGGACTGCACTCGGGTGTCATCTGGGTGCAGCCTGATTCCATAGCATTACTCTGTGGTCCTACTATCCCCGCCTCATCTTGGTCTTCTCCTGTCCTGGTCCTCCAGCTTCCGTGGCGATAGTCCCTCACGGGCCTGCCCCTAACTCTCCCTGTATAGGGGGCGGTCTATCTGGTCAGCTCGTCCATTGAGGGGTTCGTCATCGCGGTCTAGAGGGTCCACTTCCCGTTTTCCTCCTGTGAATCGTCACACTCACTATAGGACTGCACTTGGGTGACATCGGAGTGCAGCCTGATTCTTACAGCATAACAATATAACCAGGCCATGGACCCCACTGGTGTCTCTGCCACTCAAAAGGAGTAACTTTTTTTGCAGGAGAACCAGACTAGAATCATGTCTTTTCTCAAGAACATGGAGTCTCGTCTTGCGACGTTACAGTCTACCGACCCTGTTAACGCTACTCAGTTGGCGTCTCTTCAGCAAGAGTTAAGTCAACAACGGGACACTCAGTCCCATATTTTTAATTTTATGGCCTCTGTCGATAATCGACTTCTCTCTCTTCAGACTGCCGCTTCTGCTCCTGTATAGGCGTCCGCTCCACAGCCCTCGCCCCGTCTTGCCAGGCCACCTCGGTATGGTGGGGAACCTAAATTATGTCGCGGGTTTCTCGACCAGTGTCAACTACACTTTGAATTATCCCCGTTACTGTACCCAACTGACCGTGCTAAGGTGGCTTTTGTGGTGTCCCATTTGGAGGGCGAGGCTTTGGCTTGGGTGAACCCTCTTTGGGAGCGAGATGATCCTGTGGTTTCTCAACTTGCTCTCTTTTTAGACACCTTCCGCAAGGTGTTTGATGAACCTGGTCGTCTGGTATCGACTACTGAGTCCCTTTTCAACCTTTGTCAGGGGACCCTTTCTGTAGCTCAATATGCCATCCGTTTCCGGACGCTGTCTTCTGATTTAGGTTGGAATAATGAGGCTTTGGTGGGAGCATTTTGGCGAGGTTTATCTTCCCGTATTAAGGATGAGCTGGCAGGTCGGGATACTCATTCTACTTTAGATGACCTTATCTCTTTGGCGACTCGCATTGATTTGTGGTTCCAGGAGCGTTCTCGTGAGGTTGTCAGAAAGAGGAAACCTCCTCATTTTTCCTCCGTTACACGTGGTACTTCTCTTTCCCAAACCACTGCAGCTTCTTCCTCTTCTTCGCCTGAGCCTATGCAGGTTGATCGCCTCAAGCCTGCCGAACAACGCCGAAAGGAGAGACTTGCACAGGGCTTATGCTTTTATTGTGGCAGCGCTTCTCATCTTCTGCGTTCTTGTCCTCTCCACCTTTGATTTTGCCTGTCATTTTACACATGGGTTCCAGTCGTTTCTCTCTTGAGGCTTATGTGGATTCTGGTGCGGCTGGGAATTTTGTTCAACTTGAGCTGGTTGAGAGGCTTGGGGTTCCTGTCAGATCCTTGGAGGTTCCTAGGCAAATAGCTTCTGTCAACGGTCAGCCTTTGCGGGAGGTCGTTTCTTCTGTCACAAACGAGATTGAGATTCAAATTGGAGCTTTACATCGAGAAAAGTTGGCATTTTATGTTTTACCGTCTTGCATTTCTTTTAGGACTCCCCTGGCTAAGAAACCATGAACGTACTGGGGACGTCCTATCCTGGGGACAGTTTTGTCAAGACAGATGCCTGCTTCCCGTCAAGCCTGCTAGTCTCTCTCCCTCGGTTCCGGAGCTAGCGAATCTACCTGCAGCTTATTACTCTTTTTTGGACGTTTTCAACAAAAAGGAAGCAGAAGTCTTACCTCTGCATCGCCCATACGACTGTCCAATAGATCTTGTATCCGGCTCTACTCCTCCTAGAGGTCGTATTTATCCTCTATCACCCTCCGAGACTTTAGCCATGTCTGAATACGTTCAAGCGAATCTGGCCAGAGACTTTATACGGAAGTCCTCCTCACCTGCAGGCGCTGGATTTTTCTTTGTCAAGAAGAAGGACGGTTCCCTTCGTCCCTGCATTGATTACCGTGGCCTCAATAACATCACCATTAAAAACAAGTATCCACTTCCTCTCATCCCAAAACTTTTTGATCATCTGCGTGGAGCACGAATCTTCACTAAACTGGATCTCAGAGGAGCTTACAACTTGATCCGGTTCGGGTGATGAATGGAAGACTGCGTTTAACACCAGAGACGGTCATTATGAGTATTTAGTGATGCCTTTCAGCTTATGTAATGCTCCTGCAGTTTTTCAAGAGTTGGTGAATGATGTTTTTCGGGACCTACTTTACACCTGTGTAGTGGTATCCTTGTGTTTTCACCGGATCTGCTTTCTCATAGGAGACATGTGCGGCAAGTTCTTCTCCGTCTGAGGGAGAATCGTCTATATGCTAAACTTGAGAAGTGTGCCTTCGAACAGTCGTCCCTGCCATTCCTGGGCTTCATCATCTCTGATTCTGGTCTGTGTATGGATCCGGCTAAAGTTTCTGCCGTACTCAACTGGCCACGTCCGCTTGGGGTTAAGGCGATTCAGCGCTTTCTAGGATTCGCGAATTACTATCAGCAATTTATTCCGCATTTCTCCTCCTTGTTGGCTTCCATCTCCTCTTTGATAAAGAAGGGTGCCAATCCTCGTCTTTGGCCAGCAGAGGCTGAAAAGGCTTTCCACTCTCTCAAAGAAGCATTCGCCTCCGCTCCTTTACTCCATCGCCCTGAAGCTAATAAACCCTTCTTCCTAGAGGTTGATGCCTCTGCTGTTGGTGCCGGAGCTGTGCTTTCTCAGAAGTCTTCTACTGCTCGTCTTGTGCCCTGTGGTTTCTTCCCCAAGAGTTTCTCTTCTTCTGAAAGAAATTATTCCATTGGCAACAGAGAACTTTTGGCCATCAAATTGGCCTTAGAGGAGTGGAGATATCTGTTGGAGGGAGACTTACATCCCTTTGTCATCTTTATGGATCATAAGAATTTGGCATATATCCGTTCAGCGCACCGAATGAATACACGACAGACCAGGTGGGCCTTGTTCTTTGCCCGATTTGACTTTGAACTTCGCTTCTTGCCTGGAGAAAAGAACTTCAAAGCTGACGCTCTATCCAGGTCCTTCTTGTCGGTGGACACTGAGCAGGAATCCTCGCACATCATTGACCCTGCTAGAGTCATCACACTTGCTCCAGTATCTATGACCTCTTTACCTCCGGGTAAGACTTTCGTTTCTGAGAGGAACAGGAGACGTGTGTTACTCTGGTTACATGCTTCCAAGCTAGAGGGACATGTCGGTTTCAAAAAAACTCTTGATCTAATATCTCGTTACTACTGGTGGCCGACTCTTTCGAAGGATGTCCAAGCTTTTGTGGTCTCTTGCCCTTCCTGTGCCAAGAACAAAGTACCCAGGCGGCTTCCTTCCGGACTTCTTCCTCTTCCAGTGCCTACTGCTCTGTGGCAACATATTGCGATGGATTTCTTAACTGATCTGCCTCGCTCCTGTGGTTGTACCGTCATCCTCGTGGTTGTGGACCGTTTCTCTAAAATGGCACATTTCATTGCTCTTCCTGGTCTGTCTTCGGCTCCTGAACTGGCGAAGATTTTTGTTCAACATATTTTTCACATTCATGGTCTTCCACAGCACATTGTTTCTGACCGGGGAGTTCAGTTCACTGCTCGTTTCTGGAGATCTCTCTCTGTAAGTCACTGAACATTTCGCTTGATTTTTCTTCGGCCTATCTGTTATGATCTGGTGGCCTTGGAGCAGCATGAGACGTACTCTGGAGAAGGTGGAACCTGTACTGACCGAAAACCCTGAACTAAACAGCGCAACTAGAAGTAGCCGTGGGGGGTACCTAACACTCCCGAGACCCCTCGACCCAGCCTAAGAAATAACTACCCCTAAAAACAGAAACAGGATACGTATCTTGCCTCAGAGAAAATCCCCAAAGGAAAGACAGCCCCCCACAAATATTGACTGTGAGAGGAGAGGGAAATAACACGCAGAAATGAAATCAGGATTTAGCATAGGAGGCCATACTAGCTAAAAAGAAAGAATAGGACAGAGTACTATGCGGTCAGTATCAAAACACTAGAAAATATCCACCACAGAAGATACAAAACACCACATCTGACTAAAGACATGGAGGGTATATCTGCATCTCCAGAGAAATAGCTAGGCTGCAAAAAATCCTTCACAGACAAAGCTGGACAAGACAAAAACATGAAAAGTCACAGAACTATAAGGTCCACAGCAGGTGGACAGCAAAAACAAAGCCAGGACTTATCTTTGAAGAAAAGCACAGCAAACAGGAGAGACCAGAAGGGATGTGAATCCTCCAAAAACAATAGACAACTGGCACTGACTAAAGGATCAAGCAAGGCTATATAGCCCAGCCCAAATTGCAAAAAATAGATACACCTGATAAATGCTGCGAACCAACTACCGCAGCACTACCACTCATAACCACCGGAGGGAGCCCAAGAGCAGAATTCACAACAGTACCCCCCCTTGAGGAGGGGTCACCGAACCCTCACCAGAGCCCCGAGGCCGATCAGGGCGAGCCAAATGAAAGGCACGAACCAAATCGTCAGCATGAACATCGGAGGCAACAACCCAAGAATTATCCTCCTGGCCATAACCCTTCCATTTGACCAGATACTGAAGCCTCCGCCTCGAAAAACGAGAATCCAAAATCTTCTCAATCACATACTCCAACTCCCCATCAATCAACACCGGGGCCGGAGGATCAACAGAGGGAACAACAGGCACTACATACTTCCGCAACAAAGATCTATGGAACACATTATGGATGGAAAAAGAGGCTGGAAGGGCCAAACGAAAAGACACTGGATTGATAATCTCAGAAATCCTATAAAGACCAATAAACCGAGGCTTGAACTTAGGGGAAGAAACCTTCATAGGAACATGACGGGAAGACAACCAGACCAAATCCCCAACCCGAAGCGGGAACCAACACACCGACGACGGTTAGCAAAATGTTGAACCTCCTCCTGAGACAACACCAAGTTGTCCACCACACGAGCCCAAATCTGCTGCAGCCTGTCAACCACAGAATCCACACCAGGACAATCAGAAGGCTCAACCTGCCCTGAAAAAAACGAGGATGAAAACCAAAATTACAAAAAAAAGGCGAAACCAAGGTAGCAGAACTAGCCCGATTATTAAGGGCAAACTCGGCCAATGGCAAGAAAGCCACCCAATCATCCTGATCAGCAGACACAAAGCATCTCAAATAAGTTTCCAAAGTCTGATTAGTTCGCTCGGTCTAGCCATTTGTCTGAGGATGAAATGCGGAACAAAAAGACAAATCAATGCCCAGCCTAGCACAAAAGGCCCGCCAAAACCTCTATCGGACACAATATTCTCCGAAATGCCATGCAAACGAACCACATGCTGAAAAAACAACGGAACCAAATCAGAAGAGGAAGGCAATTTAGGCAAAGGTACCAAATGAACCATCTTAGAAAACCGGTCACAAACCACCCAGATAACCGACATCCTCTGGGAAACAGGAAGATCTGAAATAAAATCCATAGAAATATGCGTCCAAGGTCTCTCAGGGACCGGCAAAGGCAAAAGCAACCCACTAGTGCGGGAACAGCAAGGCTTAGCCCGCGCACAAATCCCACAGGACTGCACAAAAGAACGCACATCCCGCGACAAAGAAGGCCACCAAAAGGACCTACCAACCAAATCTGTGGTACCAAAAATCCCAGGATGGCCAGCCAACACAGAACAATGAACCTCAAAAATCACTTTACTAGTCCATCTATCAGGAACAAACAGTTTCCCCACTGGACAGCGGTCAGGTTTATCAGCCTGAAACTCCTGAAGAACCCGTCGTAAATCAGGGGAGATGGCAGAGAGAATCACCCCTTCCTTCAGAATGCCGACCGGCTCAAGAACCCCAGGGGAATCAGGAAAAAAACTCCTATAAAGGGCATCCGCCTTAACATTCTTAGTACCAGGAATGTACGAGACCACAAAATCAAAACGGGAGAAAAACAGGGACCATCGAGCCTGTCTAGGATTCAGCCGTTTGGCAGACTCAAGGTAAATCAGATTCTTATGATCGGTCAGGACCACAATACGGTGCTTGGCCCCCTCAAGCCAATGTCGCCACTCCTCAAATGCCCACTTCATAGCCAACAACTCCCGATTGCCGACATCATAATTGCGTTCCGCAGGCGAAAACTTCCGAGAAAAGAAGGCACACGGTTTAATTAAGGAACCATCAGAATTCCTCTGAGACAAAACGGCACCTGCCCCAATCTCAGACGCGTCAACCTCAACCTGAAATGGAAGAGAAACATCCGGCTGACGCAACACAGGGGCAGAAGTAAATCGTTGTTTAAGCTCCTGAAAGGCAGAAACAGCCGCAGAGGACCAATTCGTCACATCAGCGCCTTTTTTCGTCAAATCGGTCAGAGGTTTAACCACACTGGAGAAGTTGGCAATGAAATGACGATAAAAATTAGCAAAGCCCAAGAATTTCTGAAGGCTCTTCACAGATGTGGGCTGAATCCAATCATGAATGGCCTGAACCTTAACCGGATCCATTTCTATAGATGCAGGAGAAAAAATGAAGCCCAAAAAAGAAACCTTCTGCACTCCAAAGAGGCACTTTGACCCCTTCACAAATAAAGCATTATTACGGAGGATCTGAAATACCATCCTGACCTGTTTCACATGAGACTCCCAATCATCGGAAAAAATCAAAATATCATCCAAATATACAACCATAAACTTATCAAGATAACTCCGAAAGATATCATGCATGAAGGATTGGAACACAGATGGAGCATTAGAGAGTCCGAATGGCATCACAAGGTATTCAAAATGGCCTTCGGGCGTATTAAATGCAGTTTTCCATTCATCACCCTGCTTAATACGAATAAGATTATATGCCCCTCGAAGGTCAATCTTAGTAAACCAGCTAGCCCCCTTAATCCTAGCAAACAAATCAGTAAGCAAAGGCAACGGGTATTGAAATTTGACCGTGATCTTATTCAAGAGGCGATAATCAATACAGGGTCTCAAGGAGCCATCCTTCTTGGCAACAAAAAAAAAACCTGCTCCCAATGGTGAAGAAGATGGCCGAATATGCCCCTTCTCCAAAGACTCCTTAATATAGCTCCGCATGGCGGGATGTTCTGGCACAGACAGGTTGAAAAGTCGGCCCTTAGGGAACTTACAACCTGGAATCAAGTCAATAGCACAATCACAGTCCCTATGTGGTGGAAGGGAACTGGATTTGGGCTCATCAAATACATCCTGGAAATCTGACAAAAACTCAGGAATTTCAGAAGAGGGGGAAGAGGAAATTGACATCAAAGGAACGTGACCATGAACCCCCTGACAACCCCAACTAGTCACAGACATAGATTTCCAATCTAACACCGGATTATGTAGCTGTAACCATGGAAAACCCAGCACAATATAATCATGCAAATTATGCAACACCAGAAAACGACAATCTTCCTGATGGGCTGGCGCCATGCACATGGTCAGCTGTGTCCAAAACTGAGGTTTATTTTTAGCCAACGGTGTAGCATCAATGCCCCTTAAAGGAATAGGGTTCCACAAAGGCTGCAAGGGAAAACCACAACGTCTGGCAAATTCTAAGTCCATTAAGTTCAGAGCGGCGCCTGAATCCACAAACGCCATAACAGAAAATGATGATAACGAACAGATCAAGGTCACAGACAACAGAAATTTAGGTTGTACAGTACTGATGGTAACAGAACTAGCGATTCTCTTTGTACGCTTAGGGCAATCAGAAATAATATGAGCAGAATCGCCGCAGTAAAAACACAACCCATTCTGACGCCTGAATCCTTGACGTTCAGCTTTAGAAAAAATCCTATCACACTGCATAGGCTCAGGGCTCCGCTCAGAGGACAACGCCACAGCGTGCACAACTCTGCACTCGCGCAAGCGCCGATCAATCTGAATGGCCAGAGACATAGAATCACTCAGGCCAGCAGGCGTGGGGAACCCCACCATAACATCTTTAACGGATTCAGAAAGACCCTTTCTGAAAATTGCCGCCAAGGCATCCTCATTCCATTTAGTCAGTACAGACCATTTTCTAAATTTCTGGCAATACGATTCTGCCGCTTCTTGACCTTGACACAGGTCCAGCAAGATTTTCTCAGCTTGATCCACAGAATTAGGCTCATCATACAATAACCCCAATGCTTGAAAGAAAGAATCAACATTAAGCAAAGCAGGATTGCCCGTTTCCAGGGAAAATGCCCAATCCTGTGGGTCACCACGCAGCAGGGATATGATGATTTTAACCTGCTTAATGGGATCACCAGAAGACCAGGGTGTCAATGCAAAAAACAGTTTACAGTTATTTTTGAAACTCAAAAATTTGGATCTGTCACCAAAGAATAAATCAGGAGTGGGAATCCTAGGTTCTAAGGCAGGAGTCTGAACAATATAATCTGAAATACCCTGTACCCTAGCAGCAAGCTGATCCACACGAGAAACTAACTCCTGAACACTCATGTTATTACTAGGTTCCGTAGCCACCCAGAGATTAAGAGGGAGGAAAAGACAAAACAGGCTAAGGAAAAAAAATGGCTCAAAACCTTTCCTCCCTTCTTCTGAGATGCAATTAACTCATTGTTGGCCAGTTGTACTGTTATGATCTGGTGGCCTTGGAGCAGCATGAGACGTACTCTGGAGAAGGTGGAACCTGTACTGACCGAAAACCCTGAACTAAACAGCGCAACTAGAAGTAGCCGTGGGGGGTACCTAACACTCCCTAGACCCCTCGACACAGCCTAAGAAATAACTACCCCTAAAGACAGAAACAGGAAACCTATCTTGCCTCAGAGAAAATCCCCAAAGGAAAGACAGTACCCCCCACAAATATTGACTGTGAGAGGAGAGGGAAATAACATACGCAGAAATGAAATCAGGATTTAGCATAGGAGGCCATACTAGCTAAAAAGAAAGAATAGGACAGAGTACTATGCGGTCAGTATCAAAACAATAGAAAATATCCACCACAGAAGATACAAAACACCACATCTGACTAAAGACATGGAGGGTATATCTGCATCTCCAGAGAAATAGCTAGGCTGCAAAAAATCCTTCACAGACAAAGCTGGACAAGACAAAAACATGAAAAGTCACAGAACTATAAGGTCCACAGCAGGTGGACAGCAAAAAGAAAGCCAGGACTTATCTTTGAAGAAAAGCACAGCAAACAGGAGAGATCAGAAGGGATGTGAATCCTCCAAAAACAATGGACAACTGGCACTGACTAAAGGATCAAGCAAGGCTATATAGCCCAGCCCAAATTGCAAAAAAAAGATACACCTGATAAATGCTGCGAGCCAACTACCGCAGCACTACCACTCATAACCACGGGAGGGAGCCCAAGAGCAGAATTCACAACACCTATCATCCACAGTCTAATGGCCAAGTGGAGCATACCAATCAGATCCTGGTTACTTATCTCCGGCATTTCTCCAACGCTCATCAAAATGATTGGTCTGACTTACTACCATGGGCCGAGTTTTCTTATAATAACCACACCAGTGAAGCTTCTACCAAATCTCCATTTTTTGTCGTCTACGGACAACAGGATAATATCAGACTTGTGTGTGTTTTTGGGCGAGTTTCATGTGTCAAGTTGTGTGTGTTGAGTTGCGTGTGGTGACACGCATGTAGCGACTTTTGTGAGATGAGTTTTGTGTGGCGACATGCGTGTAGCAACCTTTTGTGTGTCGAGTTGCATGTGACAGGTTAGTGTAGCAAGTTGTGTGCAGCAAGTTTTGCACATGGCGAGTTTTGAGTGTGGTGAGTTTTATGTGTGGTGTGTTTTGAGTATGTGCAAGTTTTGTGTGAGGCAACTTTTGTGCATGTGGCAACTTTTCCGCGTGTGCAAGTTTTGCGTGTGGCGAGTTTTGCATGAGCCTAGTTTTGCATGTGGCGAGTTTTCCATGAGGTGAGTTTTGCACGTGTGGAGAGTTTTGCGTGAGCCTAGTCCTGCATGTGGCGAGTTTTGCATGTGTTGAATTTTGCGCGTGGCGAGTTTTGAGCGGTGACTTTTGTGTTTCGACTTTTATGTGGCGAGGTTGGTGTATATGTGGTGAAATGTGTGCTGAGGGTGGTATATGTGTTCAAGCACGTGGTAGTGTGTGGCGCATTTTGTATGTGTGTTCATATCGCCGTGTGTGATGAGTATCCCATGTCGGGGCCCCACCTTAGCAACTGTACGGTATATACTCTTTGGCGCCATCGCTCTCATTTTTTAAGTCCCCCTTGTTCACATCTGGCAGCTGTCAATTTGCTTCCAACACTTTTCCTTTCACTTTTTCCCCATTATATAGAAAAGGGCAAAATTGTTTGGTGAATTGGAAAGCGCGGGGTTAAAATTTCGCCTCACAACATAGCCTATGACGCTCTCGGGGTCCAGATGTGTGACTGTATAAAATTTTGTGGCTGTAGCTGTGACGGTGCAGATGCCAATCCCGGACATACACACACACACACATTCAGCTTTATATATTAGATAAGCAAGCTCTTACAAAACCCGTGATCCAAAATTTAGAAATAATATATGCACATTCCAGAAGGGTTTACCATAAAAGTGGTATCCAAATTGGTATAACATGTGACTAAAAGTCTAAGCAGGAGGGGAAAACAAATTGAAATTAATTCAGTTGTTTTGTATAATAGAGCATCGCAATTGGAAACTAACGAGCTAAATATCAGAAGATGCCACACAGGTTGACCTCCTCTACGGACAGTACATGCCTCCAGGGCATGTTACCTCCAGATGTGACACCCCCACTCTCTGTCCCCCCTCATACAGAAGAATAATCTGAGACAATGCAAACAGCTCAGCAGCTACACAAACACAACAGCATGAGGTTCCTCTACATCTCAACAGTTACTTTGCCCCAAGATCATCTCATAGTTGTCTGGGAACAGAACACTGCATCTTTGTTTCCAGCAGAGCTTTATCCTGTGGCATTCAGACAGTCCTATAGGAATTATTTGATCACCAAACAAGAGTTAAGCAAGAGTCATGAGATAGAATGGATACACAGAGACAAAATGGGGTATGAAGAAATCCCTACAATAAACTTCTCAAACTCCAAGCCACCACTCTTAACTTCTCCAATAGTAGACGAGTCAGCCAGCTGATATGATTTTTACTAGAGCGGCAATAATGCCACACACCAGTCAATGTCACCTTGCCATTCAGTACCATTGTCATCAGTGTCTTGGAATAAAAGTTTCTGCCTCTGTGAAAATCCGACTCTAAACAATGCTTCACCCAACAGAAAAATATGATGCAGTATAACTTTATGTCAGAAGGTGGCAATGTGGATAAGAGAAAAAACAGTCCTTGCAACCATTGCTTTCAGCATCATTTTCTAAACAGTAAAAACAGTGACAAATACAGTGGGGCAAAAAAGTATTTAGTCAGTCAGCAATAGTGCAAGTTCCACCACTTAAAAAGATGAGAGGCGTCTGTAATTTATATCATAGGTAGACCTCAACAATGGGAGACAAACTGAGAAAAAAAATTCCAGAAAATCACATTGTCTGTTTTTTTATCATTTTTTTTGCATATTATGATGGAAAATAAGTATTTGGTCAGAAACAAACAATCAAGATTTCTGGCTTTCACGGACCTGTAACTTCTTCTTTAAGAGTCTCCTCTTTCCTCCACTCATTACCTGTAGTAATGGCACCTGTTTAAACTTGTTATCAGTATAAAAAGACACCTGTGCACACCCTCAAACAGTCTGACTCCAAACTCCACTATGGTGAAGACCAAAGAGCTGTCAAAGGACACCAGAAACAAAATTGTAGCCCTGCACCAGGCTGGGAAGACTGAATCTGCAATAGCCAACCAGCTTGGAGTGAAGAAATCAACAGTGGGAGCAATAATTAGAAAATGGAAGACATACAAGACCACTGATAATCTCCCTCGATCTGGGGCTCCACGCAAAATCCCACCCCGTGGGGTCAGAATGATCACAAGAACGGTGAGCAAAAATCCCAGAACCACGCGGGGGGACCTAGTGAATGAACTGCAGAGAGCTGGGACCAATGTAACAAGGCCTACCATAAGTAACACACTACGCCACCATGGACTCAGATCCTGCAGTGCCAGACGTGTCCCACTGCTTAAGCCAGTACATGTCCGTGCCCGTCTGAAGTTTGCTAGAGAGCATTTGGATGATCCAGAGGAGTTTTGGGAGAATGTCCTATGGTCTGATTAAACCAAACTGGAACTGTTTGGTAGAAACACAACTTGTCGTGTTTGGAGGAAAAAGAATACTGAGTTGCATCCATCAAACACCATACCTACTGTAAAGCATAGTGGTGGAAACATCATGCTTTGGGGCTGTTTCTCTGCAAAGGGGCCAGGACGACTGATCCAGGTACATGAAAGAATGAATGGGGCCATGTATCGTGAGATTTTGAGTGCAAACCTCCTTCCATCAGCAAGGGCATTGAAGATGAAACGTGGCTGGGTCTTTCAACATGACAATGATCCAAAGCACACCGTCAGGGCAACGAAGGAGTGGCTTCGTAAGAAGCATTTCAAGGTCCTGGAGTGGCCTAGCCAGTCTCCAGATCTCTACCCTATAGAAAACCTTTGGAGGGAGTTGAAAGTCCGTGTTGCCAAGCGAAAAGCCAAAAACATCACTGCTCTAGAGGAGATCTGCATGGAGGAATGGGCCAACATACCAACAACAGTGTGTGGCAACCTTGTCAAGACTTACAGAAAACGTTTGACCTCTGTCATTGCCAATAAAGGATATATTACAAAGTATTGAGATGAAATTTTGTTTCTGACCAAATACTTATTTTCCACCATAATATGCAAATAAAATGTTAAAAAAACAGACAATGTGATTTTCTGGATTTTTTTTTCTCAGTTTGTCTCCCATAGTTGAGGTCTACCTATGATGTAAATTACAGACGCCTCTCATCTTTTTAAGTGGTGGAACTTGCACTATTGCTGACTGACTAAATACTTTTTTGCCCCACTGTATCTAACAATTATGGCTACATCTAAAAAAAAATAGAGGAATTCCAACAATCAAATTATTTAATTCAAGAAGAGAAAAGACCCCCAAACAAATTCCATGAAAAATAGATACATTTATTAAATTACACAGAGCAATTCAATTTTAAATCTAGTATAAAAGGATTGTGAATGACCATGAAAGAATAGTACACTTGGATAGGAATAACAATCCACAGATCAGGCCCAATTATGTGTGTATGTATGCAAGAGAACAAAAATCACATATATAGTAACTAGCAGAAAGTAATTGCCCAATAAATAATAGCTCTCAATCAATAATGTCTATTTCGCATCTGGCTTCATCAGATAGTTAGTAGGTAATCAGGGTGGTGAAGTAGGCTTGTTTGGCAAGATGAAGGCAGAATTATATGTTTTAAGCATAAAGTTATAGTGGATGAAGTATTCTGCGAAATGTGATTTTCTCCACAGATGTTCGGAACACTTGGAGCAATGCTGAATATCATATCCCCCGACTAGGGAATCATACAATATTGTATTGTTACAATAAAATTTGCCTTTTAGTAATTTGTCCTTCCTCTCTCAGTTTGCCTCCATAGCTTACAGTCATTACACTGGCTACCCATTCGCTACAGGGTCCAGTATAAACTCATCTCTCTCACCCACAAAGCTCTCCACAGTTCTGCACCGCTTAAGGCTTCTTTCACACTTCCGTCGGTACGGGGCCGTCACAAAGCGTTGGCGCGACGTACCGACGGACGTTGTGAAAATTCAGCACAACATGGGCAGCGGATGCAGCTTTTCAACGCATCCGCTGCCCATTCTAAAGTCCCGGGGAGGTGGGGGTGGAGTTCCTGCCGCGCATGCACAGTAGGAATTGCAGGATCCGATGTACGAAAAAACGTTCCCTTGAACGTTTTTTCGATACGACGGTCCTCCAAAACACAACGCATCCAGTCCACGACGGACGCGATGTATGGCCATATGTCGCGATCCGTCGGCAATACAAGTCTATGGGCAAAAAACGCATCCTGTGGGCAACTTTGCAGGATGCGTTTTTTGCACAGAACGACGCATTGCAACGGACAGCAAAAGATGGCCTTACATCTCCTCTATCATCCCTGTCTATCACCCTACATGTGCCCTCCATTCTACAAATGGATGCCCTTCATTCTACATGTGGATGGATACCATGTTTTGGCATAGGTGGTTTTCCTTTTTGGAAGCTGCTCTTCCCATGGTTGTTCCTTCCCGGTGAAAGACCTGGCTATTTATTACTTGCGTTGAGAAACACGTGATGGTGTCTCCGCGGCTTTTCTACATGCATTTGCATATTTCCCATAAGGGATGGGGGCAGTGTTCTGGATCACTGCGTTGAGAAACACGTGATGGTGTCTCCGCGGTGTTAGATGATTTGATCTCCCTGAGGTCATTCATCCTTATGTTTATAGTCCTTTTACTAGGCACTGCTCCTAATAGCCAGTTTCCTACTCCACACTGATGAGGGGCAAATACCCGAAACAGCTGTCTGTGGATGGATACCATGTTTTGGCATAGGTGGTTTTTCATTTTGGATGCTGCCCTTCCCATGGTTGTTCCTTCCCGGTGAAAGACCTGGCTATTTATTGCTTGCATTGAGAAACACGTGATGGTGTCTCCGCAGCTTTTCTACATGCATTTGCATATTTCCCATAAGGGATGGGGGCAGTGTTCTGGATCACTGCGTTGAGAAACACGTGATGGTGTCTCCGCGGTGTTGGATGTTTTGATCTCCACGAGTTCATTCATCCTTATGTTTATAGTCCTTTTACTAGGCACTGCTCCTAATAGCCAGTTTTCTACTCCACACTGATGAGGGGCAAATACCACGAAACAGCTGTCTGTGGATGGATACCATGTTTTGGCATAGGTGGTTTTCCTTTTTGGATGCTGCCCTTCCCATGGTTGTTCCTTCCCGGTGAAAGACCCTGGCTATTTATTGCTTGCGTTGAGAAACACGTGGTGGTGTCTCCGCAGCTTTTCTACATGCATTTGCATATTTCCCATAAGGGATGGGGGCAGTGTTCTGGATCACTGCGTTGAGAAACACGTGATGGTGTCTCCGCGGTGTTGGATGTTTTGATCTCCCCGAGGTAATTCATCCTTATGTTTATACTCCATTCTACAAATGACCTAAGACTACCATCCCCCGTAATCCGAACCTCGCAGCTCCATCTCCAAGACTTCTGTCGTGCTGCGCCAGCTCTCTGGAATGCACTTTCCCAGATGATCAGACTGATACCTATCCCCAAACTATTTAAGCGCGCTTCAAAAACCCATCTCTTCAAACAAGCCTACCACATCAACTACTCAGTAAACTAACTTTGCCCTGTTCCCTCCTTCCAAATATTATTCTGAATCTGCACCCTACTATTCATCTGTCTCCACACCCTCCATGTACATGATAACTGCACTTGATACTTGACTATTGCACTTAAACACACTGGCTAATGACCGAATCAAGCAGCTTTATATGAAAATCCCTATTTATTATAATTGCCAGACTTGAAATAACAAGCACTTTTCACCTATTGTGTCCCCCCATTTCCTTGTAGATTGTAAGTTTGCGAGCAGGAACCTCACCCCTAATGTAACTGTTTAAATTGTCCTAACTTGTATTGAATTTATTGTCTGTACATGTCCCCGCTTAATTGTAAAGTGCTGTGGAATATGTTGGCGCTATATAAATAAAAATTATTATTATATTATTATTATAGCTCTGATGTCAGTAACACCTCCCTTCTTCCTCATTCTCTGCATTTCTGTCATCTTAAGAACCTCGGGTCTTGCAGCTCTGATTTAGAATAGTCTTTTTTAACTACTGCAGCTGTTACAGATACTGATACTGTAAATTGTGCAGAACTACAAGACATTAGCTTGAAAATAAAAACCTTCATCCGGAATCATCATGTGTGCCTCCTGCAGACGAGTTAAGATTAGTGATGAGCGAATATACTCGTTACTCGAGATTTACCGAACACGCTCGGGTGTCCTCCGAGTATTTTTTAGTGCTCGGAAATTTCATCTTTATTGCCGCAGCTGGATGATTTACATCTGTTAGCCAGGATAAGTAAATGTGGGGATTCCCTAGCAACCAGGCAACCCCCACATGTACTTATGCTGGCTAACATATGTAAAACATTCAGCTGCGGCAATAAAAACTAAATCTCCGAGCACTAAAAAATACTCGTCGGACACCCGAGCATGCTCGGGAAATCTCGAGTAACGAGTATATTCGCTCATCACTAGTTAAAATATATTTTAAAACCTCTGTGTGTGAGTAATCGTACATAGAAACTGTTTCTCAAGCTACACCTACACTCGCAGCCTACTTATTGAGTCAGAATAATGAAGAAACTATATTTAACATGTGTGGCAAGGTTACTTTTGCTTGTGTTGTTGTGTTCTACAAGTAGGGGTGCTTCTTCATCCATTGCACTTCTGAGTATCTTTTTATGATGTTTTGAAGCTGTGTTCAGACAGGAGAGGGATTAGAGAGTGGCCAGTAAGAATGTAAATTCTTCAAGTGGCTAGGTATTGACTGCATGTACATTTATGTATGTCTAGTATGTTTGGAATATCCCAAAGTGAGGCAAAAATCTTAATAGAGAAGAAAAGAAGGTTGTGGTCTGAGAGTTGGAGAGGGGAGCTAGTAAAGTAAAAAAACTAAGCAAAACCAAAAAGTCCAGATCAAAAATATTACCATCTTCATGTGTAGGAGAGTTAGACAGTTGTAAAAGACCTAGAGAAGAAGTTAGAGATAGGAAATAAGTGGCAGATGGGGAGATTGGAAGAAAGTGGGAATGTCATTGTGTCACAAGTGGGTCATGTCCTCCTGAGAGATCTTGGGTTAGAAAATCACTGCGCATTGCGAATAGCAGATCTTCCATTTAGCCTGTATGTTTGTGTTTCATATTAAATGAATTTAGTTTCCTTTGGTGCTGATGATGTTATCGACCCTTTCTATGCTAGATAGAAACTTGCAGCTCCATCTCACAGCTATTCCTGACCTGGTCATTTCCTCTCTATAAAATCTGGCCAGACCTTCTCTTCTTCACCAGTGAAAGTTTTACTACCGATCTCCTTGGAGTCTCTCTGTTGAGTTGCAGATGGTTGTTGCTGCTGGAGATTGTTGCATGCAGTTTTTGGGTGTATGTTTTCCTCATTGTCCAATTCCCATTACTGTACTTGTACATTACTACCCTACAGTATATACCTCGCTACCGTTGAGTGTTTTGTATGTTAGTTGCTTTTTATTATCCCTTTTTGTCATACGTGTTTATACACTACTATTTCTGTCCCAGGTCTTTTAGCGAGGGGAAGGGGACAGCTTAGGGTATAACAGGAGAACAGTAAGGCTGGTTGCCCAAACCTCCTCACCAGGGGCGGACACAGACAGCTTGGGGCCCCTGTGCAGGAAATGTGTTTGGGCCCCCCCTTCTTTAAAGGCGACAAAGCTAATATATATATATATATATATATATATATATACTGTAGAATATGCCCATGTATAATAAACACCTGTGTCTACTGCATATGTGACATAGTATACATTAATGTATAAGGGTATGGTTCCACGGTCAGGAATCGGCAGCGCTTTGGATGCAGCACATGTCCGCTCGGTCCAAAGCGCTGCCGGCTTTTGTACGAGTGATGCTTCCGCATGTGTTCATTGAACACATGCGGAATCACCGCATCCTATACATTGGACTGTGATATTTATCTTGTGGAGACTGAGCGTCTCCGCAAGATAAATAGACATGCTATAGTCTAGAAAGATGTGCCGCATGTCCGTCTCTGCAGGGAAGCTGCGGGTGCCGCTGCATACATAGTGGACATTGGATTCCTTGAAATCTCATGCACTATGCTGTAACATCAGGAGCTGTGGACTGGATGCTGCGGATGTACACAGCGTCCAATCCGCAGAGTTTACTGACAGTGGAAACATACCCTTATATGTGTGTTTAATGCAACAGATACAGTATATGTGAAAAAGTCTTCACTGGGGGATGGGCTCAGGGGTCAGTCCCAGCCTGGATCTGATACTGCAGTGATGACTGGAGTCCCGTCAGAGAATAGACCCAGTGATTTAGTGACTGTGTTCCTGAGCTCTGAACTCTCTGGTCCCTGCTGTGTGTGGATGAAAATCCTGCACTGACCAGAGAACTCAAAGCTCCGGGGGTCACAGTCAGTAAATCACTGCTTCTAGTCTCTGACTGCTGCCCCTGTCTCCCCTCTTTACTCTGCAAACAATCCGTCACATTCAGACCGTTCTTTACCTCCTGTTTAGGGGGTGATTGAGGTCCTGCACAGCTGCAGCTTCCTTCCAGGCATGAGTGTGCAGAAGCCAGTGTGCGGCAGCTTCCTGTCTCGCACAGCCGCAGCGCGGAATGATGATGTCATTCAGCTGAGCCTCTGCTGTCTGTGTGAGAAAGGAAGCAGGAAGCATCCATTCCCTGCAGATCCGTTGCCATTTTCTCTTGCAGGCAGCGGAGCTGCAGGGATTGCTCCATGCCTGCCGCACATGAGGGCAATCTGGCCAGGGGGCCCCCGGAGCCTCGGGGCCGGATAGGCTGGCCAGATTGCCCTCTATATTAGCCGCCCTCAGGGGTGAACCTAGCCTCTCTGCTGCCTGAGGCGAACGGAAAAATGGCTCCTAACATAAATAAAAACATGAGAATTAGTTAGTATCACAAATAACATTTACATCCAGGTACCTTATAGATAACGTCGTCTCTGGAGCTGTTCTTCTTTTCTTCATCTTGTCCAGATCCCATGATGAGTTTTCTCAGCCACAGCCGTCTCTGCAGACTTCCATCTTTTCCGCTCTTTTGCAGAAAGTCTCCACAAGATGCCCTTAAAGATACAAGTGTCATTATAATGCTCCGGAATAAAAAATTACCCCTCACTATATTGTCTGCACAAAATATGACCCCCACACTGTCCCTCTTATGGTACATGCTCTTCACACTGACCTCTCCTTTCTATACCGGCCCCCTCTTCACACTGTCCACTCACACTGTGTCCCCCCTATAGGGCCCAATATTTATACTCCATATTTATCCTCCCACCCTGTGTGCATGGCTCCCCCATCCTTCTCCCCTGCGTTCACGGCTCCCGTAATTCCTTCTCCCCTGCGTTCACGGCTCCGCCATCCTTCTCCCCTGCGTTCACGGCTCCCCCATCCTTCTCCCCTGCGTTCACGGCTCCCGTAATTCCTTCTCCCCTGCGTTCACGGCTCCGCCATCCTTCTCCCCTGCGTTCACGGCTCCCCCATCCTTCTCCCCTGCGTTCACGGCTCCCCCATCCTTCTCCCCTGCGTGCTGGGCTCCCCCATCCTTCTCCCCTGCGTTCACGGCTCCCCCATCCTTCTCCCCTGCGTGCTGGGCTCCCCCATCCTTCTCCCCTGTGTTCACAGCTCCCCCATCCTTCTCCCCTGCGTGCTGGGCTCCCCCATCCTTCTCCCCTGCGTTCACGGCTCCCCCATCCTTCTCCCCTGCGTGCTTGGCTCCCCCATCCTTCTCCCCTGCATTCACGGCTCCCCCATCCTTCTCCCCTGCGTTCACGGCTCCCCCATCCTTCTCCCCTGCGTTCACGGCTCCCCCATTCTTCTCCCCTGCGTTCACGGCTCCCCCATCCTTCTCCCCTGCGTGCATGCCTCCCCTATCCTCCCACCCTGCGTGCATGGCTCCCCCATTCTTCTCCCCTGTGTGCATGGCTCCACATCCTTTATCCCTGTGTGCATGGCTCCACATCCTTTTTCCCTGCGTGCATGGCTCCACATCCTTTTTCCCTGCGTGCATGGCTCCACATCCTTTTTCCCTGCGTGCATGGCTCCACATCCTTTTTCCCTGCGTGCATGGCTCCCCATCCTTTTTCCCTGCGTGCATGGCTCCACATCCTTTTTCCCTGCGTGCATGGCTCCACATCCTTTTTCCCTGCGTGCATGGCTCCACATCCTTTTTCCCTGCGTGCATGGCTCCACATCCTTTTTCCCTGCGTGCATGGCTCCAAATCCTTTTTCCCTGTCTTACTTACCTCTCACCGCGCAGCACAGAACAGAACTTCCTTCCTGGCATCTCTTCTGCAGCGTCTTCCTTCCTGTCTTCAGCGGTCACATGATAGCGCTAATTAAGGTCATGAATATGCGCATATTCATGACCTTAAATGAGCGGTACCATGTGACCGCTGAAGACAGGACGCGCTGCCGGCGCTGGGATGCAGTTGCAGCCACCGCTGGAGGAAGGTGAGTATTACTTCTTCAGGGAGGGGGGTGGGAAGGAGGGAGGGAGGAGGAGGGGGGGGCGGGAAGGAGGGAGGGAGGAGTTGGGGCGGGCACTTGACCCCGGAGTTTTAGAAAAAAAAAAAAAAACTAGCAGCGCAAATTCACTTACTATAGAGTCTGCCGCCCTCTCTTCTGCCGCCTGATAGTCAAATCGCCTAATGGTAGCAGCGTCCCTGGCCGCCCTGCAGGGGCCCCCCAGAGCCTCCGGGCCCCGGTGCAGCTGCACCGGTTGAACCGGCGGTATGTCCGCCCATGCTCCTCACCTATTAGAGGTACCTTTTGGGAGCGGGAATAGTTAGGAGACTACAGGGCCCCTTTCCCTTTTTACGTACAGTCACACTGGTTGGAAAATACAGGAGCCCGGTTTCACAGTGATCTATTAACTGTTGAGGTAAACGATTACCACTCCCATATAGTAGGGATGGAAGAGTCTGTTGGTGTGGACATCAAAAGAGCAGAATCTACATGAGGATACTTTGTAGATAGTCTGAGAAACACATTGTGAAGAAAGAAGCAGAACAACACCTCAACCTTCTTTGTTCTAAGGTCTGGGGATATGAAAAAAAAAGGAAATATCCAAAGAAAAAGAAGGCAGCACTCACCTGTCACGCTGTTCTGTCTGTATCTGGTTTTCGGCGTGACAATGCATGTCTTTGCTTTAACCCTTTGCTCCGTTCCCGCTAAGTGAGCTGGGATACTGTTGGCTGTTACCTGTATGGAGCCTTCTCAGTTCCCTGCTCTGCTACGTAGCCGTACATGGGTGGTTAGGTCTTTGCTCTGCTGCATGACAATCCGCATGTGTGGTCCCTGGTTGCCGCTGTGGAAGCTGTCCGCGGGTTGTGAGGTCATTTGCAGCTGTTGCATGACTTTCCATGTTTGTCTGGGCATGCAGTCTCTGCCAGGTGCCCTGAGCTTCAGTTCCTGCACTGATTGTGCTGTAATGGTTTCTCTTTGTGCTAAGGGCGTGTGCGGCCACACCTCCCCTGCTTTTATCAGGGTTAGTGTATGTACTTGAAATGCTGTCCCCAGCCAATTGCTGAGGGGCAGCTCCTATATAAAGTTCCCCTGCCCTATGGGCGGGGCCTGAGCTACTCACAAGGCTCCTGAACTTTGTTATGTGTGTTTTGTGTTCCTGCACCTCTTCTGTCTATGTTTTGGTACCAAAGTCCTTGCCTTGATTCCTGTTATGTCCTGTTCTAGCGCCTGTCCTAGAGGCGGTTTATCCAGGCCTGAATCCTTGATCCTGTACCTGACCCTGTCTGAACTGTGTCTGCTGTGTTATGTTCCTGGAATCCCTCTGCGTCTGGAGTTTTGCACCCAGTGACTTTGAGTCTCTTGCAACCGGTGTTTCTGCTGAGCATCTACTACTCTGTTCTCTGGCTACCATGCCGTGCTAGCTCCTGGCAGGCCCAGCAATCCTGCTGATCTAGCACCATCCCGCTTGAGTTCCTTCCTAGGTCCGATGCCCGGAGCTTGACGACCGCAGTCTGGAACCTGATGACCGATGTCTGAAGCTTGGAGACTGATGACTGTGGTGGTGCCTGTAGGTCATGTCGGATGTCCGGAATCGAACGACTCCTGTCTGATGTCTGCCGGTGACCCTGTGTCCAGATGTCCTGATGTCCTGTCTATACCCTGATGTCCTGCCTGTGTCCTGATGACCTCGTGTTCCCTGATGTCCTGATGTCCTTCCTGTGTCCGATGTCCTGATGTAACTGATGCCCTTGGCTGCCACACCAGTGTCCCAGCCGACGACCTGGGCTGCCATATGTCCTGATGTCCTGTCTGTACCCTGATGTCTTGCCTGTATCCTGATGACCTTGTGTACCCTGATGTCCTGCCTGTGTCCTGATGTCCTGCCTATGTTTGCCTTGGTGATCCATTGGTGCCTTGGGGTCCACTGGGTGGTACCCTTCTGGGTGGTGTGACATCAGGAGCCTGACAACATTATGTTTTGTTTATGTACTGTGTGACTTTACTTTAGTAAACTTTACTTTCTCTATACCTGAAGTTGTGCAGTGTAATCAAGTCCTATGTGTCTCTTTCCTTGTCCACATGCCACAGAACCCCAGTCTCTGCCCTCCCCTAGTTTGGGTAGGCCCGGGTCCCCCACTGCGGTATAAAGGCGTATTGCGTCTCATACCGTTGTGGTCAGTCGGCGTGGGAGTGTCTATGGGCTGGGCCACATCTGCAGCTTACCATGACATCACCATTCTGAACATCTGTACTTTATTCAAAAGCAGGTAAAAATATAGCAGCAGGGGAGAAGAGGTGGAGACAGCAGGAGACTATGGCCGTTTTGCACTGCAAGAGCTTCCACAGGACCCATGATAGCAGCAAGATAGGTGTTCAAGATACAACCAGCAGAGGTGTTGTCCATCTTTTGAATCCAGGTCTCAGTGACAGCCAAAAGGTTAAGAGAATTTGAAAGGAAACAGTTGATAATTTAGAGGAATTTGAAAAACACTGTCCAAGAGTTCTCAAGGGAACAGCTAAAGGAGGCAAGAGAAGGCAGTGTTCCTGTGTGTGGCAGAAAAAAGTGAAATGTAACCATACAAGGTGGGTTAGGATGTGTGTGAAAATGAATGAAGTGAGCACATTTTTCAGTTATTTATATAACTCCTACATTGTGTGGTGGGAGAGGATGGTTGTCACGCTGTGACGGTCTTTGGTGAGAAGGTAGCCTCAAACTGTACCTGGAACTGAGATCCTAACTATCCCTGTCCCGAGAGTATTCTTGAAGGTAGAGCGACCCGAGTCTCCAACCTTACTCTGCTCCTGGTAAACCCTGATTTGCCCCCCTCCCCCATCCCAGATTTTGTAGGGAGAGGTAATGATCAGATCAGAAGCAGCTGAAAATGGAGCTGAAAATTTCTGACCAGCATAGAAAGGGTTGCTTATCTCTTCAACACCCAAGGAAGCTAAATCCATTTAATATGGGACACAAACTGTTATGATTTGGTAATTCAGTACCACAATGGACATAGAAGTCAGAGCACATACAGTGACCTGACAATAACCCAAAAACATAGAACGAGCTCTGAGACGTGGGAACTCTGCTGACCGCAATCCCTAATCCTCTCCAACCACACTAGAGGCAGCCGTGGATTGCGCCTAACGCTCCCTATGCAACTCGGCACAGCCTGAGAAACTAGCTAGCCTGAAGATAGAAAATAAGCCTACCTTGCCTCAGAGAAATACCCCAAAGGAAAAGGCAGCCCCCCACATATAATGACTGTGAGTTAAGATGAAAAGACAAATGTAGAGATGAAATAGATTTAGCAAAGTGAGGCCTGACTTTCTGAACAGAGCGAGGATAGGAAAGGTAACTTTGCGGTCAACACAAAACCCTACAAACAACCACGCAAAGGGGGCAAAAAGACCCTCCGTACCGACTAACGGCACGGAGGTACACCCTCTGCGTCCCAGAGCTTCCAGCAAGCAAGAAAAATCAAATAAACAAGCTGGACAGAAAAAAACAGCAAACAAAAAAACACAAGAGCAACTTAGCTATGCAGAGCAGCAGGCCACAGGAACGATCCAGGAGGAAGCTAGTCCAATACTAGAACATTGACTGGAGGCCAGGATCAAAGCACTAGGTGGAGTTAAATAGAGGAGCACCTAACGACTTCACCACATCACCTGAGGAAGGAAACTCAGAAGCCGCAGTACCACTTTCCTCCACCAACGGAAGCTCATAGAGAGAATCAGCCGAAGTACCACTTGTGACCACAGGAGGGAGCTCTGCCACAGAATTCACAACAACAAACATGCAAGCTAAATGAAAGATCTGTGATTCACAATATGTAGTGATCTTCTAACCTCAGATCTCTCAGGAGGACATGACACACTCGTGACAGTACCCCCACTCTACGAGGGGTCACAGGATCCTCGGGGCTGGGTTTATCCGGATGGGCCAAATTAAAGGGGTGTATCAATCTACCGGCATTAACCTCAGATACCAGCACCCACATTCTCTCCTCCGAACCATACCACTTCTAATGTACCAAGTACTGTACATAGTGGTGAACCATATGGGAATCAATGATTTTTGCTACCTGGAATTCTAAATTGCAATCAATAGTAACCGGTGGTGGTGGTAAAGTTGACAGTTCCACAGGCGCAACAAATTTTTTGGTCAAAGACCTATGAAAAATATTATGGATCTTGATTATGACAACCACTTTATAAGGACCAATAAGCCCAGGACCAAATTTTCAAGAAGGAACTTTAAGTTTAATATTTTTGGTGGGCAGCCATACTAAATCATTCACCCCCAGGTACGAACCTGACAATTGTTTCCTATCAGCCATTTGTATTCGATCTTTAAATTATTCTGAACCCCTTCCCATACTGATGAGTGAAGAAGAAAATTATTCTGACCCAGGAACCTCCGAAGACTCTTCTTTACTGAAGGTACCGAATTGTGGATGGCAGCCATTTGCGCCAAAAAATGGCGACTTACCAATGGACTCACTACAACGATTGTTTAACGCAATCTCCGCCACTGGTGGAAAAGAAGACCAATTCTTCTGGTTATCTGAGGTTTAAGGGGTAAGGTTTCTCCTTGTGAAGAGTGACATACCATTTCTCTGCAGAGGCAATTTGCATATTCTCGTTATCTGACAAGAGAGAAAGAGACAAGCAAGAGCATGTAAAGCAACAAAGTGCCCCATTTTACTAGACCTATCCACCATAACTAAGGTAACAGTTTTACCAGAGGATGACAGAAGATCCGTTATGAAATCCATGGATAAAAGAGCCCAAGGTTGGTTATGAATGGTTAATGGTAAAAGTGCCCCAGACTGACCAGTATGCGCGGTCTTGGTACACGCACAGACACAACAGGAGGACACAAAGCCAACTACATCCTTGCGCAACCTTGGCCACCAAAAATGACGAGAAAGGAGGTCCAAGCTCGCCTTACTACCTGGGTGACCAGCCAGAGCCGATTTATGATGTGCCTTCAAAATTTTAAGATGCAGATGTACAGGTAAAAACAATTTTCCTAAAGGACCAGCAGGGATGTCCCCTGAGTCTTCAATACCTCACCCTCAAGTTCAGAACACACTGTGGAGATGACCACCCCTGCTTGTACAATAGGGACAGCATTGTAAGTACTCCCACTCCCTGGGAAATTCTGAGACAAGCATTCACTTTGACGTTCTTAATCCTAGGACGTTAAGTGAGCACAAAATTAAACCTGGAGAAAAACAAAGACCATCTTGCTTGCCAATCTTATGTGATCAGTGATGACTGTGACCATATGAACTGCCGCCTCCAAAAAATGACACCATTCCTTGAATGCCAATTTAATGGCCAAAAGTTCCCTATAGCCTATATCATAGTTTCTTTTGGCCGATGACAACTTTTTAGAGAAGAAGGCACATGGATGCCATTTACCAGGCAACAACCCTTGAAACAATGCAGCCCCGACTCCCACCTTGGAAGCATAAAATCTAACAATAATTGGTTGAGAAGCATAGGATTGTATGAGTACTGACGCAGTGGGAAAAACATCTCTTCAAAGAACAAAAATGCCTGCCGACCGCAGTCGGACCACCTGGAAAAAGAATCTGGAAGGGTCAAACGAAAAGACACAGGATTAAGAACCTCAGAAATCCTATACGGACCAATGAAACGAGGTTTAAACTTAGGAGAGGAAACCTTCATAGGAATATGACGAGAAGACAACCAAACCAAATCCCCAACACGAAGTCGGGGACCCACACAGCGTCTGCGATTAGCAAAACGTTGAGCCTTCTCCTGGGACAAGGTCAAATTGTCCACTACATGAGTCCAAATCTGCTGCAACCTGTCCACCACAGTATCCACACCAGGACAGTCCGAAGACTCAACCTGCCCTGAAGAGAAACGAGGATGGAACCCAGAGTTGCAGAAAAACGGCGAAACCAAGGTAGCCGAGCTGGCCCGATTATTAAGGGCGAACTCAGCCAAAGGCAAAAAGGACACCCAGTCATCCTGATCAGCAGAAACAAAGCATCTCAGATATGTTTCCAAGGTCTGATTGGTTCGTTCGGTCTGGCCATTAGTCTGAGGATGGAAAGCCGAGGAAAAAGACAAATCAATGCCCATCCTAGCACAAAAGGCTCGCCAAAACCTCGAAACAAACTGGGAACCTCTGTCAGAAACGATATTCTCTGGAATGCCATGTAAATGAACCACATGCTGGAAGAACAATGGCACCAAATCAGAGGAGGAAGGTAATTTAGACAAGGGTACCAAATGGACCATCTTAGAGAAGCGATCACAAACAACCCAAATGACTTACATTTTTTGAGAGACGGGAAGATCTGAAATAAAATCCATAGAGATATGTGTCCAAGGCCTCTTCGGGACCGGCAAGGGCAAAAGCAACCCACTGGCACGAGAACAGCAGGGCTTAGCCCGAGCACAAATCCCACAGGACTGCACAAAAGAACGCACATCCCGCGAAAGAGATGGCCACCAAAAGGATCTAGCCACTAACTCTCTGGTACCAAAGATTCCAGGATGACCAGCCAACACCGAACAATGAACCTCAGAGATAACTTTATTCGTCCACCTATCAGGGACAAACAGTTTCTCCGCTGGGCAACGATCAGGTTTATTAGCCTGAAATTTTTGCAGCACTCGCCGCAAATCAGGGGAGATGGCAGACACAATTACTCCCTCTTTGAGAATACCTGCCGGCTCAGATAAACCCGGAGAGTCGGGCACAAAACTCCTAGACAGGGCATCCGCCTTCACATTTTTAGAGCCCGGAAGGTACGAAACCACAAAGTCAAAACGGGGAAAAAACAGCGACCAACGAGCCTGTCTAGGATTCAACCGCTTGGCAGACTCGAGATAAGTAAAGTTCTTATGATCAGTCAAGACCACCACGCGATGCTTAGCTCCTTCAAGCCAATGACGCCACTCCTCGAATGCCCACTTCATGGCCAGCAACTCTCGATTGCCAACATCATAATTTCGCTCAGCAGGCGAAAACTTCCTGGAAAAGAAGGCGCATTGTTTCATCACCGAGCAATCAGAACTTCTCTGCGACAAAACAGCCCCCGCTCCAATTTCAGAAGCATCAACCTCGACCTGGAACGGAAGCGAAACATCTGGTTGACACAACACAGGGGCAGAAGAAAAACGACGCTTCAACTCTTGAAAAGCTTCCACAGCAGCAGAAGACCAATTGACCACATCAGCACCCTTCTTGGTCAAATCGGTCAATGGTTTAGCAATACTAGAAAAATTGCAGATGAAGCGACGATAAAAATTAGCAAAGCCCAGGAACTTTTGCAGACTTTTCAGAGATGTCGGCTGAGTCCAATCATGGATGGCTTGGACCTTAACAGGGTACATCTCGATAGTAGAAGGGGAAAAAATGAACCCCAAAAATGAAACCTTCTGAACACCAAAGAGACACTTTGATCCCTTCACAAACAAAGAATTAGCACGCAGGACCTGAAACACCGTTCTGACCTGCTTCACATGAGATTCCCAATCATCCGAGAAGATCAAAATATCATCCAAGTATACAATCAGGAATTTATCTAGGTACTCTCGGAAGATGTCATGCATAAAGGACTGAAACACTGATGGAGCATTGGCAAGTCCGAATGGCATTACTAGATACTCAAAATGGCCCTCGGGCGTATTAAATGCAGTTTTCCATTCATCGCTTTGCTTAATACGCACAAGATGATACGCACCACGAAGATCTATCTTGGTGAACCAACTAGCCCTCTTAATCCGAGCAAACAAATCAGATAACAGCGGCAAGGGGTACTGAAATTTAACCGTGATCTTATTTAGAAGGCGGTAATCTATACAAGGTCTCAGCGAACCATCCTTCTTGGCCACAAAAAAGAACCCTGCTCCTAATGGCGACGATGACGGGCGAATATGCCCCTTCTCCAAGGACTCCTTCACGTAACTCCGCATAGTGGCGTGCTCAGGCACAGATAAATTAAACAGTCGACCTTTTGGGAATTTACTACCAGGAATCAAATCGATAGCACAATCACAATCCCTATGCGGAGGCAGGGTATCGGACTTGGGCTCATCAAATACATCCCGGTAATCAGACAAGAACTCTGGAACCTCAGAAGGGGTGGATGACGAAATAGACAGAAATGGGGCATCACCATGTACCCCCTGACAACCCCAGCTGGACACAGACATGGATTTCCAATCTAATACTGGATTATGGACTTGTAGCCATGGCAACCCCAACACGACCACATCATGCAGATTATGCAACACCAGAAAGCGAATAACCTCCTGATGTGCAGGAGCCATGCACATGGTAAGCTGGGTCCAGTACTGAGGCTTATTCTTGGCCAAAGGCGTAGCATCAATTCCTCTCAATGGAATAGGACACTGCAAGGGCTCCAAGAAAAACCCACAACGCCTAGCATACTCCAAATCCATCAAATTCAGGGCAGCGCCTGAATCCACAAATGCCATGACAGAATAAGATGACAAAGAGCAGATCAAGGTAACGGACAAAAGAAATTTTGACTGTACCATACCAATGGTGGCAGACCTAGCGAACCGCTTAGTGCGCTTAGGACAATCAGAGATAGCATGAGTGGAATCACCACAGTAGAAACACAGCCCATTCTGACGTCTGTGTTCTTGCCGTTCAACTCTGGTCAAAGTCCTATCGCACTGCATAGGCTCAGGTTTATGCTCAGATAATACCGCCAAATGGTGCACAGATTTACGTTCACGCAAGCGTCGACCGATCTGAATGGCCAAAGACATAGACTCATTCAGACCAGCAGGCATAGGAAATCCCACCATGACATCCTTAAGGGCTTCAGAGAGACCCTTTCTGAAAATAGCTGCGAACGCACCTTCATTCCATTGAGTGCGTACGGACCACTTTCTAAATTTCTGACAATATACCTCTATCTCATCCTGACCCTGACACAGAGCCAGCAAATTTTTTTCTGCCTGATCCACTGAATTAGGTTCATCGTACAGCAATCCGAGCACCAGGAAAAACGCATCAATATTACTTAATGCAGGATCTCCTGGCGCAAGAGAAAATGCCGAGTCCTGAGGCTCGCCACGTAAAAAAGAAATAATGATCCTAACTTGTTGAACTGGGTCACCAGAGGAGCGAGGTTTCAAAGCCAGAAATAGTTTACAATTATTTTTGAAACTCAGAAATTTAGTTCTATCTCCAAAAAAGCAAATCAGGAATAGGAATTCTTGGTTCTAACATAGAATTCTGAACCACAAAGTCTTGAATATTTTGTACTCTTGCCGTGAGCTGATCCACACATGAAGACAGACCTTTAATGTCCATCACTACACCTGTGTCCTGAACCACCCAAATGTCTAGGGGAAAAAAAGGCAAAACACAGTGCAGAGAAAAAAAAAATGGTCTCAGAACTTCTTTTTTCCCTCTATTGAGAATCATTAGTACTTGGCCTCCAGTACTGTTATGATTTGGTAATTCAGTACCACAATGGACATAGAAGTCAGAGCACATACAGTGACCTGACAATAACCCAAAAACATAGAACGAGCTCTGAGACGTGGGAACTCTGCTGACCGCAATCCCTAATCCTCTCCAACCACACTAGAGGCAGCCGTGGATTGCGCCTAACGCTCCCTATGCAACTCGGCACAGCCTGAGAAACTAGCTAGCCTGAAGATAGAAAATAAGCCTACCTTGCCTCAGAGAAATACCCCAAAGGAAAAGGCAGCCCCCCACATATAATGACTGTGAGTTAAGATGAAAAGACAAACGTAGAGATGAAATAGATTTAGCAAAGTGAGGCCCGACTTTCTGAACAGAGCGAGGATAGGAAAGGTAACTTTGCGGTCAACACAAAACCCTACAAACAACCACGCAAAGGGGGCAAAAAGACCCTCCGTACCGACTAACGGCACGGAGGTACACCCTCTGCGTCCCAGAGCTTCCAGCAAGCAAGAAAAATCAAATAAACAAGCTGGACAGAAAAAAACAGCAAACAAAAAAACACAAGAGCAACTTAGCTATGCAGAGCAGCAGGCCACAGGAACGATCCAGGAGGAAGCTAGTCCAATACTAGAACATTGACTGGAGGCCAGGATCAAAGCACTAGGTGGAGTTAAATAGAGCAGCACCTAACGACTTCACCACATCACCTGAGGAAGGAAACTCAGAAGCCGCAGTACCACTTTCCTCCACCAACGGAAGCTCATAGAGAGAATCAGCCGAAGTACCACTTGTGACCACAGGAGGGAGCTCTGCCACAGAATTCACAACAACAAACATGCAAGCTAAATGAAAGATCTGTGATTCACAATATGTAGTGATCTTCTAACCTCAGATCTCTCAGGAGGACATGACACACTCGTGACAGTACCCCCACTCTACGAGGGGTCACAGGATCCTCGGGGCTGGGTTTATCCGGATGGGCCAAATTAAAGGTGTGTATCAATCTACCGGCATTAACCTCAGATACCAGCACCCACATTCTCTCCTCCGAACCATACCACTTCTAATGTACCAAGTACTGTACATAGTGGTGAACCATATGGGAATCAATGATTTTTGCTACCTGGAATTCTAAATTGCAATCAATAGTAACCGGTGGTGGTGGTAAAGTTGACAGTTCCACAGGCGCAACAAATTTTTTGGTCAAAGACCTATGAAAAATATTATGGATCTTGATTATGACAACCACTTTATAAGGACCAATAAGCCCAGGACCAAATTTTCAAGAAGGAACTTTAAGTTTAATATTTTTGGTGGGCAGTCATACTAAATCATTCACCCCCAGGTACGAACCTGACAATTGTTTCCTATCAGCCATTTGTATTCGATCTTTAAATTATTCTGAACCCCTTCCCATACTGATGAGTGAAGAAGAAAATTATTCTGACCCAGGAACCTCAGAAGACTCTTCTTTACTGAAGGTACCGAATTGTGGATGGCAGCCATTTGCGCCAAAAAATGGCGACTTACCAATGGACTCACTACAACGATTGTTTAACGCAATCTCCGCCACTGGTGGAAAAGAAGACCAATTCTTCTGGTTATCTGAGGTTTAAGGGGTAAGGTTTCTCCTTGTGAAGAGTGACATACCATTTCTCTGCAGAGGCAATTTGCATATTCTCGTTATCTGACAAGAGAGAAAGAGACAAGCAAGAGCATGTAAAGCAACAAAGTGCCCCATTTTACTAGACCTATCTACCATAACTAAGGTAACAGTTTTACCAGAGGATGACAGAAGATCCGTTATGAAATCCATGGATAAAAGAGCCCAAGGTTGGTTATGAATGGTTAATGGTAAAAGTGCCCCAGACTGACCAGTATGCGCGGTCTTGGTACACGCACAGACACAACAGGAGGACACAAAGCCAACTACATCCTTGCGCAACCTTGGCCACCAAAAATGACGAGAAAGGAGGTCCAAGCTCGCCTTACTACCTGGGTGACCAGCCAGAGCCGATTTATGATGTGCCTTCAAAATTTTAAGATGCAGATGTACAGGTAAAAACAATTTTCCTAAAGGACCAGCAGGGATGTCCCCTGAGTCTTCAATACCTCACCCTCAAGTTCAGAACACACTGTGGAGATGACCACCCCTGCTTGTACAATAGGGACAGCATTGTCAGTACTCCCACTCCCTGGGAAATTCTGAGACAAGCATTCACTTTGACGTTCTTAATCCTAGGACGTTAAGTGAGCACAAAATTAAACCTGGAGAAAAACAAAGACCATCTTGCTTGCCAATCTTATGTGATCAGTGATGACTGTGACCATATGAACTGCCGCCTCCAAAAAATGACACCATTCCTCGAATGCCAATTTAATGGCCAAAAGTTCCCTATAGCCTATATCATAGTTTCTTTTGGCCGATGACAACTTTTTAGAGAAGAAGACACATGGATGCCATTTACCAGGCAACAACCCTTGAAACAATGCAGCCCCGACTCCCACCTTGGAAGCATAAAATCTGACAATAATTGGTTGAGAAGCATAGGATTGTATGAGTACTGACGCAGTGGGAAAAACATCTCTTCAAAGAACAAAAATGCCTGCCGACCGCAGTCGGACCACCTCGAGAAGTCTATACCTTTCCTAGTCATATCAATGAGGAGTTTGCCAATAGACGTTTCAGATACATTTCAAATAATAATTTGCAAACCCCCAAAACTCTTGTAAATTTTAGCCACATCTCTGACCACACCCATTTCACAACTAGTCACGCCTGAAACTACACCCATTTAGCACTTCTGATGACAATGTTTCGTAAACAATAATTATAAACAAAAAAATATGGCCACACAGTGATCCATACTGTATAATGGCCACACATGATGCTCCATACTGTATAATGGCCCCACATGATGCTCCATACTGTATAATGGCCCCAAATGATACTGCATACAGTGTACTGGCCACAAGTGATGCTCCATACTGTATAATGGCCACACATGACGCTCCATACTGTATAATGGCCCCAAATGATGCTGCGTACAGTGCACTGGCCTCACGTGATGCTCCATACAGTATAATGGGCCTATATGATGCTGTATACTGTATAATGGCCACACATGATGCTCCATACTGTATAATGGCCCCAAATGATGCTGCGTACAGTGTACTGGCCTCACGTGATACTCCATACAGTATAATGGGCCTATATGATGCTGTATACTGTATAATGGCCACACATGATGCTCCATACTGTACAATGGCCCCAAATGATGCTGCGTACAGTGTTATGAAAGGCAATTCAGAAACACAATGGACATGGAGGTCAGAGCACATACAGTGAACTGACAATAACCCAAAATAATAGAACGAGCTCTGAGACGTGGGAACTCTGCAGACCGCAATCCCTAAGCCTATCAAACCACACTAAAGGCAGCCGTGGAGCGCTCCTGACCAGAACCTAGGCGCCTCGTCACAGCCTGAGAAACTAGCTAATCCTGAAGATAGAAAAATAAGCCTACCTTGCCTCAGAGAAATTCCCCAAAGGAAAAGGCAGCCCCCCACATATAATGACTGTGAGTAAGATGAAAACACAAACATAGAGATGAAACAGATTTAGCAAAGTGAGGCCCGACTAGCTGAACAGAACGAGGATAGGGAAGATAACTTTGCGGTCAGCACAAAAACCTATAAAAAACCACGCAGAGGGAACCAAAAAGACCCTCCGCACCGACTAACGGTACGGAGGTGGTCCCTCTGCGTCTCAGAGCTTCCAGCAGGCGAGAAAAACCAATAAAGCAAGCTGGACAGAAAAATAGCAACAAAATAACATAAGCAAAACTTAGCTTTGCAGAGCAGCAGGCCACAGGAATGATCCAGGGAAAAAACAAGTCCCACACTGAAACATTGACAGGAAGCATAGATCAAAGCATCAGGTGGAGTTAAGTAGAGAAGAAGCTAATGAGCTCACCAGATCACCTGAGGGAGGAAACTCAGAAGCTGCAGTACCACTTTCCTCCACAAACTGAAGATCCCAGAGAGAATCAGCCGAAGTACCACTTGTGACCACAGGAGTGAACTCTGCCACAGAATTCACAACAGTACCCCCCCCTTGAGGAGGGGTCACCGAACCCTCACCAGAGCCCCCAGGCCGACCAGGATGAGCCACATGAAAGGCACGAACAAGATCGGGAGCATGGACATCAGAGGC
Organism: Ranitomeya imitator; assembly: GCF_032444005.1. Taxonomy (NCBI): domain Eukaryota; kingdom Metazoa; phylum Chordata; class Amphibia; order Anura; family Dendrobatidae; genus Ranitomeya; species Ranitomeya imitator. Next base: position 289,608,814 of record NC_091287.1, read on the forward strand.
AAAAACCCAGGAATTATCCTCCTGAGCATAACCCTTCCATTTAACCAGATACTGGAGTTTCCGTCTTGAAACACAAGAATCCAAAATCTTCTCCACAATAAACTCCAATTCCCCCTCCACCAAAACCGGGGCAGGAGGCTCAACAGATGGAACCATAGGTGCCACGTATCTCCGCAACAATGACCTATAGAATACGTTATGTATGGAAAAAGAATCTGGAAGGGTCAGACGAAAAGACACAGGATTAAGAACCTCAGAAATCCTATACGGACCAATAAAACGAGGTTTAAACTTAGGAGAGGAAACCTTCATAGGAATATGACGAGAAGATAACCAAACCAGATCCCCAACACGAAGTCGGGGACCCACACGGCGTCTGCGATTAGCGAAAAGTTGAGCCTTCTCCTGGGACAAGGTCAAATTGTCCACTACCTGAGTCCAAATCTGCTGCAACCTGTCCACCACAGTATCCACACCAGGACAGTCCGAAGACTCAACCTGTCCTGAAGAGAAACGAGGATGGAACCCAGTATTGCAGAAAAACGGTGAAACCAAGGTAGCCGAGCTGGCCCGATTATTAAGGGCGAACTCAGCCAAAGGCAAAAAGGACACCCAGTCATCCTGATCAGCAGAAACAAAGCACCTCAGATATGTTTCCAAGGTCTGATTGGTTCGCTCGGTCTGGCCATTAGTCTGAGGATGGAAAGCCGAGGAAAAAGACAAGTCAATGCCCATCCTACCACAAAAGGCTCGCCAAAACCTCGAAACAAACTGGGAACCTCTGTCAGAAACAATATTCTCTGGAATGCCATGCAAACGAACCACATGCTGGAAGAACAAAGGCACCAAATCAGAGGAGGAAGGCAATTTAGACAAGGGTACCAGATGGACCATCTTAGAAAAGCGATCACAGACCACCCAAATGACTGACATCTTTTGAGAAACGGGAAGATCAGAAATAAAATCCATAGAGATATGTGTCCAAGGCCTCTTCGGGACCGGCAAGGGCAAAAGCAACCCACTGGCACGAGAACAGCAGGGCTTAGCCCGAGCACAAATCCCACAGGACTGCACAAAAGTACGCACATCCCGCGACAGAGAGGGCCACCAAAAGGATCTAGCCACTAACTCTCTGTTACCAAAGATTCCAGGATGACCAGCCAACACCGAACAATGAAGTTCAGAGATAACTCTATTCGTCCACCTATCAGGGACAAACAGTTTCTCCGCTGGGCAACGATCAGGTTTATTAGCCTGAAATTTTTGCAGCACCCGCCGCAAATCAGGGGAGATGGCAGACACAATTACTTCTTCCTTGAGGATACCCGCCGGCTCAGATAAACCCGGAGAGTCGGGTACAAAACTCCTAGACAGAGCATCCGCCTTCACATTTTTAGAGCCCGGAAAGTACGAAATCACAAAGTCAAAACGGGCAAAAAACAACGACCAACGAGCTTGTCTAGGATTCAAGCGCTTGGCAGACTCGAGATAAGTCAAGTTCTTATGATCAGTCAATACCACCACACGATGCTTAGCTCCTTCAAGCCAATGACGCCACTCCTCGAATGCCCACTTCATGGCCAGCAACTCTCGGTTGCCCACTTCATAGTTACGCTCAGCAGGCGAAAACTTCCTGGAAAAGAAAGCGCATGGTTTCATCATTGAACAACCAGAACATCTCTGCGACAAAACAGCCCCTGCTCCAATCTCAGAAGCATCAACCTCGACCTGGAACGGAAGAGAAACATCTGGTTGACACAACACAGGGGCAGAAGAAAAACGACGCTTCAACTCTTGAAAAGCTTCCACAGCAGCAGAAGACCAATTGACCACATCAGCACCCTTCTTGGTCAAATCGGTCAATGGTTTAGCAATACTAGAAAAATTGCAGATGAAGCGACGATAAAAATTAGCAAAGCCCAGGAACTTTTGCAGACTTTTCAGAGATGTCGGCTGAGTCCAATCATGGATGGCTTGGACCTTAACAGGATCCATCTCGATAGTAGAAGGGGAAAAGATGAACCCCAAAAATGAAACCTTCTGCACACCAAAGAGACACTTTGATCCCTTCACAAACAAAGAATTAGCACGCAGGACCTGAAAAACCATTCTGACCTGCTTCACATGAGACTCCCAATCATCCGAGAAGATCAAAATGTCATCCAAGTACACAATCAGGAATTTATTCAGGTACTCTCGGAAGATGTCATGCATAAAGGACTGAAACACTGATGGAGCATTGGCAAGTCCGAACGGCATCACGAGATACTCAAAATGACCCTCGGGCGTATTAAATGCAGTTTTCCATTCATCACCTTGCTTAATTCGCACCAGATTATACGCACCACGAAAATCTATCTTTGTGAACCAACTAGCCCCCTTAATCCGAGCAAACAGATCAGATAACAATGGCAAGGGGTACTGAAATTTAACCGTGATCTTATTAAGAAGGCGGTAATCTATACAAGGTCTCAGCGAACCATCCTTCTTGGCTACAAAAAAGAACCCTGCTCCTAATGGCGACGATGACGGGCGAATATGCCCCTTCTCCAGGGATTCCTTCACATAACTGCGCATAGCGGTGTGCTCAGGCACGGACAAATTAAACAATCGACCTTTTGGGAATTTACTACCAGGAATCAAATTGATAGCACAATCACAATCCCTATGCGGAGGTAGGGTATTGGACTTGGGCTCATCAAATACATCCCGGTAATCAGACAAGAACTCTGGGACCTCAGAAGGAGTGGATGACGAAATTGACAGAAATGGAACATCACCATGTACCCCCTGACAACCCCAGCTGGACACCGACATGGATTTCCAATCTAATACTGGATTATGGGCTTGTAGCCATGGCAACCCCAACACGACCACATCATGCAGATTATGCAACACCAGAAAGCGAATAACCTCCTGATGTGCAGGAGCCATGCACATGGTCAGCTGGGTCCAGTATTGAGGCTTATTCTTGGCCAAAGGCGTAGCATCAATTCCTCTCAATGGAATAGGACACTGCAAGGGCTCCAAGAAAAACCCACAACGCTTAGCATATTCCAAGTCCATCAAATTCAGGGCAGCGCCTGAATCCACAAATGCCATGACAGAATACGATGACAAAGAACAGATCAAGGTAACGAACAGAAGAAATTTTGACTGTACAGTACCAATGGTGGCAGACCTAGCGAACCGCTTAGTGCGCTTAGGACAATCAGAGATAGCATGAGTGGAATCACCACAGTAGAAACACAGACCATTCAGACGTCTATGTTCTTGCCGTTCAACTCTGGTCAAGGTCCTATCACACTGCATAGGCTCAGGTTTAAGCTCAGGTAATACCGCCAAATGGTGCACAGGTTTACGCTCACGCAAGCGTCGACCGATCTGAATGGCCAAAGACATAGACTCATTCAAACCAGCAGGCATAGGAAATCCCACCATGACATCCTTAAGGGCTTCAGAGAGACCCTTTCTGAATATTGCTGCCAGCGCAGATTCATTCCATTGAGTGAGCACTGACCACTTTCTATATTTCTGACAATATACCTCTATCTCATCCTGAGCCTGACAAAGAGCCAGCAAATTTTTTTCTGCCTGATCCACTGAATTAGGCTCATCGTACAGCAACCCAAGCGCCAGGAAAAACGCATCGATATTACTCAATGCAGGATCTCCTGACACAAGAGAAAACGCCCAGTCCTGAGGGTCGCCGCGCAAAAAAGAAATGACGATCCTAACCTGTTGAATTGGGTCACCAGAAGAGCGAGGTTTCAAAGCCAGAAATAGTTTACAATTATTTTTGAAACTCAGAAATTTAGTTCTATCTCCAAAAAACAAATCTGGAATAGGAATTCTCGGTTCAAGCAAAGAATTCTGGACCACAAAATCTTGAATATTTTGAACTCTTGCCGTGAGCTGATCCACACATGAAGACAGACCTTTAATGTCCATTGCTACACCTGTGTCCTGAACCACCCAAATGTCTAGGGAAAAAAAAAGACAAAACACAGTGCAAAGAAAAAAAAATGGTCTCAGAACTTCTTTCTTCCCTCTATTGAGAATCATCAGCACTTTTGGCTTCCTGTACTGTTATGAAAGGCAATTCAGAAACACAATGGACATGGAGGTCAGAGCACATACAGTGAACTGACAATAACCCAAAATAATAGAACGAGCTCTGAGACGTGGGAACTCTGCAGACCGCAATCCCTAAGCCTATCAAACCACACTAAAGGCAGCCGTGGAGCGCTCCTGACCAGAACCTAGGCGCCTCGTCACAGCCTGAGAAACTAGCTAATCCTGAAGATAGAAAAATAAGCCTACCTTGCCTCAGAGAAATTCCCCAAAGGAAAAGGCAGCCCCCCACATATAATGACTGTGAGTAAGATGAAAACACAAACATAGAGATGAAACAGATTTAGCAAAGTGAGGCCCGACTAGCTGAACAGAACGAGGATAGGGAAGATAACTTTGCGGTCAGCACAAAAACCTATAAAAAACCACGCAGAGGGAACCAAAAAGACCCTCCGCACCGACTAACGGTACGGAGGTGGTCCCTCTGCGTCTCAGAGCTTCCAGCAGGCGAGAAAAACCAATAAAGCAAGCTGGACAGAAAAATAGCAACAAAATAACATAAGCAAAACTTAGCTTTGCAGAGCAGCAAGCCACAGGAATGATCCAGGGAAAAAACAAGTCCCACACTGGAACATTGACAGGAAGCATAGATCAAAGCATCAGGTGGAGTTAAGTAGAGAAGAAGCTAATGAGCTCACCAGATCACCTGAGGGAGGAAACTCAGAAGCTGCAGTACCACTTTCCTCCACAAACTGAAGATCCCAGAGAGAATCAGCCGAAGTACCACTTGTGACCACAGGAGTGAACTCTGCCACAGAATTCACAACAGTACAGTGTACTGGCCTCACGTGATGCTCCATACAGTATAATGGGCCCACATGATGCCCCACACTGTATAATGGCCACACATGATGCTCCATACTGTATAATGGCCCAAAATAATGCTGCGTACAGTGTACTGGCCCCACATGATGCTCGATACAGTATAATGGGCCCACATGATGCTGCATACTGTATAATGACCACACATGATGCTCCATACTGTATAATGGCTCCACATGATGCTCCATACTGTATATTGGCCACACAGTGCTCCATACTGTATAATGGCCACACATGATGCTCCATACTGTATAATGGCCACATGATGCTCCATACTGTACAATGGCTACACATGATGCTTCATACTGTATAATGGCCACACATGATGCTCCATACTGTATAATGGCTCCACATGATGCTCCATACTGTATATTGGCCACACAGTGCTCCATACTGTATAATGGCCACACAGTGTTCCATACTGTATAATGGCCACACATGATGCTCCATACTGTAAAATGGCCACATGATGCTCCATACTGTATAATGGCTACACATGATGCTCCATACTGTATAATGGCCACACATGTTGCTCCATACTGTATAATGCCCACATTATGCTGCATACTGTATAATAGCCCCACATGATGCTTTGTACTGTATAATGGCCACACATGATGCTGCGTACTGTATAATGGCCACACATGATGCTCCATACTGTATAATCACCACACATGATGCTCCTTACTGTATAATGGCTCCACATGATGCTCCATAGTGTATAATGGCCACACAGTACCCCATACTGTATAATGGCCACACATAATGCTTCATACTTTATTAATGGCCACATTATGTTCCATACTGTATAATGGCCCCACATGATGCTGCGTACAGTATACTTGCCCCACGTGATGGTCCAAACAGTATAATGGCCCCACACGATGCTCCATACTGTATAATGGCCCCACACAATGCTGGGTACAGTATAATGGCCACACATGGTTACCCCACCCCCATCATTGCCTACTCCATCACTACACACACACACACCTTTCACCGCGCACCCTCGCAGCAGCCGGCAGCTTCCACTCTCATGGCGCTAAATGGTGTCATCCTGCTGTGCCGCTGACTGCTCACGTCGCTGCAGCTGTGATACGCCACTGATAAAGAATTCTCTGTGTCTCCTGTGGCAGTCAGTGTCAGAGCAAGGAGCAATATCTGCTCCGATCCGACACAGCCAGCGTCCGCTCCGTACACCTTGTACACATGCGACTCCACTCCATACACCTCGTACACATACGACTCCGCTCCATACACCTTGCACATGCGGCTCCGCTCCGTACACCTCGCACACATGCGACTCCGCTCCCTAGACCTCGTACACACATGACTCTGCTCCATACACCTTGCACATGTGGTTCCGCTCCGTACACCTCGTACACACACGGCTTCGCTCCGTACACCTCATACACACACGGCTCCTCCTCATACACCTCATACACACACGGCTCCTCCCCATACACCTCGTACACACACGGCTCCACTCCGTACACCTCGTACACACACAGCTCCGCTCTGTACACCTCGTACACACATGCACCGCTCGGTACACCTCGTACACACACGGCTCCGCTCTGTACACCTCATACACACACGGCTTCTCTCCATATATCTCGTACACACACGGCTCCACTCTGTACACCTTGTACACACACGGCTCCGCACCATACACCTCGTACACACACAACTGCGCTCCATACACCTTGCACATGCGGCTCCGCTCTGTACACCTCGTACACACACGGCTCCACTCCATACATCTCGTACACACACGGCTCCGCTCCGTACACCTCGTATACACACGACTGCTCCCCCCGTGAGCGCAGCTGATCGCGTATGACGTACTATCCCGTCGATTGTTATACGGACCAGGGTCCCCTCGCCAGGATAGTACCTCAGATGTCATAAAGGGGTTAATGGATTGCTGCTGGATCTCTTTTAACTGATCACTACTGGCCATGTGAAGATAGTCTAAGATTGCCCTCGCTCCCCTTGTTTGATTTGTTGAATAATGTATTGCTGTGTACTCTCTTGTATAGTTTGTATGTGTCCACCCTGATTTCTAAAGGGCTGTGGAAAATGTTGAAGCTATAGAAATCAATTTATTAGTAGTGTAGTGATATCAAACATTTAGTTGCAGCTAAAAGATGCACAGTTACAGATTTTTTTCAGGGTCTTAAAAATGTGGATAGTCTTGCAACCATATCTAGTGACAAGGTACAAATTTTGTCCAGGATCAGTTGAATGGAATCCAAAAATGGTTTTATTGGTGGACAATTCCATCAATTGTGAGATAAGAAGCCATGTCTTTTGGCATCTCCAGCAGAATTTATTATTTGATAGGTCTCAATGGTTAACTAACCCTGGCTTTTTGTACCGTCTTGTCAGCAGTTCATAATGATATTCCTGGATTTTAATACATTTGGAGAACCTGCAATTTAAAGACAATATGATGTCTTTTTCTTCTCATGTTAGTTTCAAATCCAGCTTTGCCTACTGAGAGAAAATGTAGCTTGGCGTGCCCATTGTTGCATCTAAGGAAAGATGTTCTGCCTCTTCCTAATGGCTGCAAATCCCAAACGTTCTAATTATCAACTTTTTAGATACTGTAATTGTGTGACTCGTACTTACACCACCAGGCGTCCACAGACAGTTTAACTCAACCGGCACTGCAACTGTAGAAAGACCAGGAGAAATGCTGCTGTTTTCTTCCAAAATCTTGTATTAGTTACAATGCAACAGTAGGTAAAAAGGAGTAATCTGTACAGGGCAATACACATGCGTCTTGAGTAGGGTTGAGCGAAACGGATCGGACAAATTCAAAAGTCGCTGACTTTCAGCAAAGTTGGGTTTCGTGAAACCCAACCCGATCCTAGTGTGGGATTGGCCATGAGGTCGGCGATCTTCGCGCCAAAGTCGCGTTTAGTCTGACTCTTTCAGCGCCATTTCTCATCCAATGAAGGAGGATGCAGAGTGATGACATAGGTCTCGGTCCCCACCATCTTAGAGAAGGGCATTACAGTGATTGGCTTGCTTTCTGCGGCGTCACAGGGGCTATAAAGGGGTGTGAACGCCGACCGCCATCTCACTTCTGCCGATATTAGCATAGGGAGAGGTTGCTGCACCTTCATCAGAAGAAGGGATATAGTTAGCAAGGTAAGATTAACCCCGAAACTGCTTGTGCTGTAGCGATTTCCACTGTCCAACACCACCTTTTCTTTGCAGGGACAGTGGAGTTTATATTTTTGTGCATCAGCTCTGTAGCTTATTAGGCTGCCCTCTAAGGCTCCCTGATAGCTGCATTGCTGTTTGTACGCCGCTGTGCAAACCAACTGCTTTTTTAAAAGCAAAAATCCTGTTGCTCCTTTCTGCACAGTTCTCTTGTTTATTTGTCCACACTTTTGTGTGCAGCAGTCCTTTTTATTGCTGCCATACTTGTCCTGAGATCATTGTAGGGAGATTGAAATTGTACTACAGCCCTTGTATTTTGTTATATATCTGCCGGCCACGTTCTGCCGCTTACATTGTGCAGTGTAATACACTAGGCCTGAGTTTTGGTGCAGTCTCCCCCCAATAAAAGGGAGATTTAAATTGGCACTAAGTGGATCTACGTCACAGTTCTGTTAGTTTGTCGTACATCTTCCAGCCATGTTCTGCCAGTTACATTGTGTAGTGTAATACACTGGGCCTGAGTTTTGTTGCAGTCTCCCCCCCAAAAAAGGGAGATTTAAATTGGCACTAAGTGGATCTATGTCACAGTTCTGTTAGTTTGTCGTACATCTTCCAGCCACGTTCTGCCACTTACATTGTGTAGTGTAATACACTGAGCCTGAGTTTTGTTGCAGTCTCCCCCCAATAAAAGGGAGATTTAAATTGTCACTAAGTGGATCTACATCACAGTTCTGTTAGTTTGTCGTATATCTTCCAGCTACGTTCTGCTACTTACATTGTGTAGTGTAATACACTGAGCCTGAGTTTTGTTGCAGTCTCCCCCCAATAAAAGGGAGATTTAAATTGGCACTAAGTGGATCTAGGTCACAGTTCTGTTAGTTTGTCGTACATCTTCCAGCCACGTTCTGGTACTTACATTGTGTAGTGTAATACACTGGGCCTGAGTTTTGTTGCAGTCTCCCCCCCAAAAAAGGGAGATTTAAATTGGCACTAAGTGGATTTATGTCACAGTTCTGTTAGTTTGTCGTACATCTTCCAGCCACGTTCTGCCACTTACATTGTGTAGTGTAATACACTACGCCTGAGTTTTGTTGCAGTCTCCCCCCCAAAAAAAAGGGAGATTTAAATTCTCCACAAGTTTATATACACCTTCTACCTTGTTTCACAGTACCATATAACGGTTGTTATTTTGGTTAGATTTTTCCAAAAATGAGGAAGTCTGGTGGAAGAGGCCGTGGTCGGTCGTTGCCAGCTGGTACTGATGGTGGTGGTGGTGGAGCATCTGGTGGCAGTGGGAAAAGCAAAATATCACCAAAGGCTCGAGGTGTTGAGCCAGCATCATCATCTGGCTACACAAGGCCTCGAAGGCTCCCTTATCTGGGAGTAGGAAAACAGCTTTTAAAGCCGGAGCAGCAGGAAAAAGTTTTGGCTTTCCTTGATGACTCAGCCTCTAGCTCTTTCGCCTCCTCTTCAGAAGGTCTATCTAAAAGCAGCGAGTCGTCAGTGGATGTTTCACGGGGCTACTGCGACAGAGAGGTTCCAGAGAACCGCAGCGCTCTAGGCCTCATTCACACACAGTGAACAGAAGCTCTTCACCTGTATTCTGACCTAGCTGCTTTGTGCCAGCAGTGCAGGAGTTAACCTTATTGCTAAGCTGCTGAGAGCTGGGTCTCTCAGCTGAAGTGGATTTTGTAATCTGATCCTTTATATAGACTCAGTCCTGACTTCAGCTAGTGTCAGTGATCAGTTCTACTGCCTGGCTTGGAGGTTGAAGGAGCGTAATGTTGGTGTTGGAGGTTTATTTACAGAGATTGGTGTCTGCAGTTTTGGTTGCATGTTAAACCTGTTTTCCTTCCTAGTTTAATTCCTTCTCTTACCTTGTCCGTATACCCTGTTATTTGTTGTATTATTACACTGGTGCAGTCCACCTCCTTTGGTGGGAGAGGGGGCCCCTGATAGGGCCTGCACAGGAGACAGGGATACGCTGGCGGCTCGGGCCTCCTAACCATCATAGGTACCCCCGAGATAAGGGAAAGCCAGGGCCCCATTTAACCCTGCTGTTCTGTTGGTCAAAAATGACCGACTTTGAACTTCAATATTCTTTAAAATATTCAAGATGCGGCTCTGAAACCCGTGGCCGACCGACCCATCCTCATTTAAGTCAATCAACCACAAGTTTCAGAACCGCATCTTGAACACCCCAAAAAATACCAAAGTTCAAAATAGGTCTCCCCAGACCGAACAGAACAGCAGGGTTAAATGGTAGGGACAGGTGCGGGTCCCAGTACGCTGTCCTGCCCCTTTATAGCCGTTTACGGCGTGACAGGATGCTCCCAGGCAGGAACAAGTCGCTTCCTTGTGTCCTTCACCCAAACCAAAAGTGAAGGATGCAGCAGGCGAAACTACAGTGTACTCCATGGAGCTCTTTACACATACCGTGCCTGGGTTAGAGAGGGAAATTGTTAAAAGCCCATTACAAGATGAATCGGACATGGAGTGCACAGATGCACAGCCACAGCTAGATTATTATGATGTTCCATTGACTCAGATCACTACATTGCCCTTGCAGTGTACTGAGCCAGAATCTGACCCTGATGAGACTATGGTGCCCCGTCACGAACGCTATAGCACCTTACACGGTGACACAAAGGAAGGTGCACATGACATTGAAGAGCAGGTGATAGATGACCCAGTTGTTGACCCAGATTGGAAGCCATTGGGGGAAGAGGGTGCCGCTGCCAGTAGCTCAGAAGCGGAGGAGGGTGATATGCAGCAGCCATCTACATCGCAACAGCTTTCATCTGGCAGGTCCGTATCTGGCCAAAAATGTTTGTCAAAACCAAAAACAGTTTTAGGACAATGTGGCCATCCGGTGAAAGTAGCACAGCGTGCAATGCCTGAAAAGGTAATCCATAGTAGGAAGAGTGCAATGTGGGATTTTTTTTAACCAAGATCCGAATGATCAGTGCAAAGTTATCTGTAAGAAGTGCTCAAAGACCTTTAGCAGAGGGAAGAATCTCCTAAATTTAAATACAACGTGCATGCGTAGACATTTAACCAGCATGCACTTGCAAGCCTGGACTAACTACCAAACGTCCAGTACCATTGGTGCACCTGCTCAGAATGAAGGTAGTCAGCAACGCTACATTGCTTCCCTCACAGTAAGCCCACCGGTTAGGACACCACCAGCAGCAAATGTGGAGGTATCGTCGCAAGGCCAAAGCAGTCAGGGAATCACAAGGTTCTTGGTAGGAAACACTGTAGGTAGGCCAACATCAAGAATACTATCACCAACCCTCTCTCAATCTGCCATGTCCACCACCACCCCCGCTAGTTCCACCATATGCAGCTCTCCAGTCCAGCTCACCCTACAAGAGACTCTCGTTAGGAAAAGAAAGTACTCATCCTGCCATCCGCGTACACAGAGTTTGAACGCCCACATTGCTAGACTAATCTTGTTAGAGATGATGCCCTACCGGTTGGTTAAAAGTGAAGCATTCAAAGCCCTGATGGCCTACGCAGTACCACGCTATGATCTACCCGGTCGGCACTTCTTTGCGAGAAAAGAAATCCCAGCCCTCCACCAGCATGTCAAAGACCGCATTGTCCATGCACTGAGGCAATCAGTCAGTGGAAAGGTGCACCTCACAACAGATGCATGGACCAGTAGGCATGGCCAGGGACGTTACGTGTCCATCACGGCGCATTGGGTTAATGTGGTGGATGCAGGGTCCACAGGGGACAGCCATAGTGGGACAGTTTGCCTAGCCCACGGTCTGCTGTAGGTGTTCGCCACCCCTCCTCCTCGTCCTCCAGAAGTGAAAGCTCATCCACAGAGCGCAGTCGCACAACCACTCCATCCGCGGCTGCCAGTGTTGCACACGAGGTGTCCCATTATGGAACAGCTAGTGGTAAGTGTCAGCAGGCTGTGCTACAAATGAAGTGTTTGGGCGACAACAGACACACCGCGGAAGTACTGGCCGAGTACTTGCAGCAAGAAACTCAGTTATGGCTGGGCAGTGTACATCTTGAGGCAGGCAAGGTAGTCAGGAATTTTATGGCTGCCATAGCCCTTTCAGAACTTAAACACATTCCTTGCCTGGCTCACACCTTGAACCTGGTGGTGCAGTGCTTCCTAAAAAAATTATCCGGAGTTACCAGCCCTGCTCCTGAAGATGCGAAGACTTTGCTCGCACATCCGCCATTCGCCCATACACTCCAGCCGTATGCAGAACCGTCAGCCATTGCTGAATCTACCCCAGCACCGCCTAATAATCAACATTGCAACAAGGTGGGACTCCACACTGCACATGCTTCTGAGGCTGTGCGAACAGAGGCGTGCTGTCATTTATTTGTGGGAGGATAGACATACACGGGCAGGCAGTTGGATGGCAGACATGGAGTTGTCTGGTGTGCAGTGGTCGAAGCTCCAAGACCTCTGTCAAGTCCTTCAGTGTTTAGAGGAATGCACACGGCTGGTAAGTGCAGACGACGCCATCATAAGCATCCCACTGATGTGTCTGCTGATGCAAAGTTTTATGCACATCAAGGAGCAGGCATCTGCAGCCGAGGAGGAGGGAAGCCTTGATGACAGTCAGCCATTGTCTGGTCAGGGAACTCTCCTGGATGAGGTGGCGGACGAAGAGGAGGAGGATGATGGGGATGAATATTTATGGGAGGAGGCTGCTTCTCAGGAGGCAATAGAAACTGGTGGCGTTGCAAGGTCAGGTACAGGGTTTTTGCGGGCCACAAGTGATGTTGATTTGCAAGAAAGTGCTCCTCAACCCAGCACAAGCAGTGAATTGACACCTGGAACATTGGCCCACATGGCAGAGTATGCCTTGCGTATCCTAAAAAGGGACCCCCGCATTATCAAAATGATGACCGATGACGATTACTGGTTGGCCTGCCTCCTGGATCCACGATACAAAGGAAAATTACAAAATATCATGCCACATGAGAACCTTGAGCAAATATTGGCTACCAAACACGCAACTCTTGTAGATCATTTGGTTCAGGCATTCCCAGCACACAGAGGCGGTGATGGTTCTCACACGAGCTGTAGGGGGCAACATGGCAGAGGTGTTAGAGGTGCACAAATCCGAAGTGGCGTTGGACAGAGGGGTTTTATGACCAGGTTGTGGAGTGATTTCGCAATGACCGCAGACACGACAGGTACTGCTGCATCAATTCAAAGTGACAGGAGACAGCATTTGTCCAGTATGGTTACCAACTATTTTTCCTCCCTTATCGATGTTCTGCCTCACAGGTCATTCCCCTTTGATTACTGGGCATCTAAAATAGACACCTGGCCTGAATTGGCAGAATATGCATTACAGGAGCTCGCTTGCCCAGCTGCTAGTGTGCTATCAGAAAGAGTCTTCAGTGCTGCTGGTTGAATACTGACCGAAAAAAGGACACGTCTGGTTACCCGAAATGTTGATGATCTAACCTTGATTAAAATGAACCAATCATGGATTTCAAATGATTTTGCTCCACCTTCCCCTGCTGACACGTAGCTTGCCTTAAAAATGTCTTGCTTTTGGCCTCCTCTTACTGACTGCTCAAATTACTCCATTTGCAGCTGCTGAATGTCCACCATAGGCCATTTTTATACCTCCCTAAATAGGCTGACTCCCCCCACAGGGCCGTGGTCACCACTTGGTGCAAGCACCCGTGCGAGTGCCGTTTGCCTGGACAGGTGGGTGTGCCCACTCTTGGGCGACGGCACTGGCACAGGGTTCCTCATAGTACAATGAAGTGTCTGTGATGTGGTGGTGCACAACCAACATCAGACACACCGTCGTAATATGAGGGGCCCTGTGCCAGTACCGCCGCCCACGAGAGAGTGTTCTCCCCAGCTCGAACAGTGGTCTACCACTTGCAAAACTTACCTCTCCCTGCTCCACCACTGTGTAGTCTGTGCTGTTAAATCCTTCAATGGCACTGCCAATACAAATTTGTTGAAATGATAGATGATAGTAAAAATATACAGGGGTCCTGGCCTCCATTTAGACCAGTTAATACTTTGTGCCAACTACCACTGTCTACTACTCAGCAGAGGAGCCCACCCCTGTACCTAGCTATGCCACCAGTTTATTTATGAACATTTTTTGGGCTGACATTTAGCCCACTTTATTATTTTGGCCTACTAACTGTGTCAGCCACTTATTACAGTTGTCCTCCACTGAAAAAAAGCAATGCCGCCTGTGTACTCCTCTTACCTATTTTGAACTGCATTTAGCCTACTTTTTTATTTTAGGCCTACTAAGTCTGTCTGAGCCACTTACTACAGTTGTCCTCCACTGAACAAAGCAATGCCGCCTGTGTACTCCTGTTACCAATTTTGAACTGCATTTAGCCTACTTGCTTACTTGGGCCTAGTAACTGTGTGAGCCTCTCATAACAGTTGTCCTCCTCCGCTGAACAAAGCTATGCCGCCTGTGTACTCCTGTTACCAATTTTGAACTGCATTTAGCCTACTTTTTTATTTTAGGCCTACTAAGTCTGTGTGAGCCTCTCATAACAGTTGTCCTCCTCCGCTGAAAAAAGCTATGCCGCCTTTGTACTCCTGTTACCAATTTTAAACTGCATTTAGCCTACTTTTTTATTTTAGGCCTACTAAGTCTGTGTGAGCCTCTCATAACAGTTGTCCTCCTCCGCTGAAAAAAGCTATGCCGCCTTTGTACTCCTGTTACCAATTTTAAACTGCATTTAGCCTACTTTTTTATTTTAGGCCTACTAAGTCTGTGTGAGCCTCTCATAACAGTTGTCCTCCTCCGCTGAGCAAAGCTATGCTGCCTGTGTACTCCTGTTACCAATTTTGAACTGCATTTAGCTTACTTTTTTATTTTAGGCCTACTAAGTCTGTGTGAGCCTCTCATAACAGTTGTCCTCCTCCGCTGAAAAAAGCTATGCCGCCTTTGTACTCCTGTTACCAATTTTAAACTGCATTTAGCCTACTTTTTTATTTTAGGCCTACTAAGTCTGTGTGAGCCTCTCATAACAGTTGTCCTCCTCCGCTGAGCAAAGCTATGCCGCCTGTGTACTCCTCTTACCAATTTTGAACTGCATTTAGCCTACTTACTTACTTGGGCCTAATAACTGTGTGAGCCTCTCATAACAGTTGTCCTCCTCCGCTGAACAAAGCTATGCCGCCTGTGTACTCCTCTTACCAATTTTGAACTGCATTTAGCCTACTTACTTACTTGGGCCTAGTAACTGTTGTGAATTCTGTGGCAGAGCTCCCTCCTGTGGTCACAAGTGGTACTTCGGCTGATTCTCTCTGTGAGCTTCTGTTGGTGGAGGGAAGTGGTACTGCGGCTTCTGAGTTTCCTCCCTCAGGTGATCTGGTGAGGTCGTTAGGTGCTTCTCTACTTAACTCCACCTAATGCTTTGATCCTGGCTTCCTGTCAATGTTCCAGTGTTGGACTTGCTTTTCCCTGGATCATTCCTGTGGCCTGCTGCTCTGCATAGCTAAGTTCTTCTTTGTTATTTGTTTGCTATTTTTTCTGTCCAGCTTGTCTAATTTGTTGCTGGAAGCTCTGGGACGCAAAGGGTGTACCTCCGTGCCGTTAGTTCGGTACGGAGGGTCTTTTTGCCCCCTTTGCGTGGTTTTCTTTAGGGTTTTGTGTAGACCGCAAAGTTACCTTTTCTATCCTCGCTCTGTTAAGAAAGTCGGGCCTCACTTTGCTGAATCTATTTCATCTCTACGTTTGTCTTTTCATCTTAACTCACAGTCATTATATGTGGGGGGCTGCCTTTTCCTTTGGGGTATTTCTCTGAGGCAAGGTAGGCTTATTTTCTATCTTCAGGCTAGTTAGTTTCTCAGGCTGTGCCAAGTTGCATAGGCAGAGCTAGGCGCAATCCACGGCTGCCTCTAGTGTTGTTTGGAGAGGATTAGGGATTGCGGTCTGCAGAGTTCCCACGTCTCAGAGCTCGTTCTATGATTTTGGGTTATTGTCAGATCACTGTATGTGCTCTGACCGCTATGTCCATTGTGGTACTGAATTGCCTTTCATAACAGTACAGGAAGCCAAAAGTACTAATGATTCTCAATAGAGGGAAAAAATAAGTTCTGAGACCATTTCTTTTTCTTTGCACTGTGTTTCGCCTTTTTTTTCCCCTAGACATTTGGGTGGTTCAGTACACAGGTGTAGCGATGGACATTAGAAGTCTGTCTTCATTTGTGGATCAGCTCTCGGCAAGAGTAAAAAAAAGATTCAAGACACTATTGATCAGAAATCTATGTTAGAACCAAGAATTCCTATTCCTGATTTGTTTTTTGGAGATAGAACTAAGTTTCTGAGTTTCAAAAATAATTGTAAATTATTTCTGGCCTTGAAACCTCGCTCCTCTGGTGATCCAGTTCAACAGGTTTTGATTGTTATTTCTTTTTTGCGCGGCGACCCTCAGGACTGGGCATTTTCTCTTGCGCCAGGAGATCCTGCATTGAGTAATATCGATGCGTTTTTCCTGGCGCTCGGATTGCTGTACGATGAACCTAATTCAGTGGATCAGGCAGAGAAAAATTTGCTGGCTCTTTGTCAGGGTCAGGATGAGATAGAGGTATATTGTCAGAAATATAGAAAGTGGTCCGTGCTCACTCAATGGAATGAATCTGCGCTGGCAGCTATGTTCAGAAAGGGTCTCTCTGAAGCCCTTAAGGATGTCATGGTGGGATTTCCTATGCCTGCTGGTTTGAATGAGTCTATGTCTTTGGCCATTCAGATCGGTCGGCGCTTGCGTGAGCGTAAATCTGTGCACCATTTGGCGGTATTACCTGAGCTTAAACCTGAGCCTATGCAGTGCGATAGGACTTTGACCAGAGTTGAACGGCAAGAACACAGACGTCTGAATGGGCTGTGTTTCTACTGTGGTGATTCCACTCATGCTATCTCTGATTGTCCTAAGTGCACTAAGCGGTTCGCTAGGTCTGCCACCATTGGTACGGTACAGTCAAAATTTCTTCTGTCCGTTACCTTGATCTGTTCTTTGTCATCGTATTCTGTCATGGCATTTGTGGATTCAGGCGCTGCCCTGAATTTGATGGACTTGGAATATGTTAAGCGTTGTGGGTTTCTCTTAGAGCCCTTGCAGTGTCCTATTCCATTGAGAGGAATTGATGCCACGCCTTTGGCCAAGAATAAGCCTCAATACTGGACCCAGCTGACCATGTGCATGGCTCCTGCACATCAGGAGGTTATTCGCTTTCTGGTGTTGCATAATCTGCATGATGTGGTCGTGTTGGGGTTGCCATGGCTACAAGCCCATAATCCAGTATTAGATTGGAAATCCATGTCGGTGTCCAGCTGGGGTTGTCAGGGGGTACATGGTGATGTTCCATTTCTGTCAATTTCGTCATCCACCCCTTCTGAGGTTCCAGAGTTCTTGTCTGATTACCGGGATGTATTTGATGAGCCCAAGTCCGATGTCCTACCTCCGCATAGGGATTGTGATTTTGCTATCAATTTGATTCCTGGTAGTAAATTCCCAAAAGGTCGACTGTTTAATTTATCCGTGCCTGAGCACGCCGCTATGCGCAGTTATGTGAAGGAATCCCTGGAGAAGGGGCATATTCGCCCGTCATCGTCACCATTAGGAGCAGGGTTCTTTTTTGTAGCCAAGAAGGATGGTTCGCTGAGACCTTGTATAGATTACCGCCTTCTAAATAAGATCACGGTTAAATTTCAGTACCCCTTGCCATTGTTATCTGATTTGTTTGCTCGGATTAAGGGGGCTAGTTGGTTCACCAAGATAGATCTTCGTGGTGCGTATAATCTGGTGCGAATCAGGCGAGGAGATGAATGGAAAACTGCATTTAATACGCCCGAGGGTCATTTTGAGTATGTAGTGATGCCATTCGGACTTGCCAATGCTCCATCAGTGTTTCAGTCCTTTATGCATGACATCTTCCGAGAGTACCTGGATAAATTCCTGATTGTGTACTTGGATGACATTTTGATCTTCTCGGATGATTGGGAGTCTCATGTGAAGCAGGTCAGAACAGTTTTTCAGGTCCTGCGTGCTAATTCTTTGCTTGTGAAGGGATCAAAGTGTCTCTTTGGTGTGCAGAAGGTTTCATTTTTGGGGTTCATCTTTTCCCCTTCTACTATCGACATGGATCCTGTTAAGGTCCAAGCCATCCATGATTGGACTCAGCCGACATCTCTGAAAAGTCTGCAAAAGTTCCTGGGCTTTGCTAATTTTTATCGTCGCTTCATCTGCAATTTTTCTAGTATTGCCAAACCATTGACCGATTTGACCAAGAAGGGTGCTGATTTGGTCAATTGGTCTTCTGCTGCTGTGGAAGCTTTTCAGGAGTTGAAGCGTCGTTTTTCTTCTGCCCCTGTGTTGTGTCAACCAGATGTTTCTCTTCCGTTCCAGGTCGAGGTTGATGCTTCTGAGATTGGAGCAGGGGCTGTTTTGTCGCAGAGAGGTTCTGATTGCTCAGTGATGAAACCATGCGCTTTTTTTTCCAGCAAGTTTTCGCCTGCTGAGCGAAATTATGATGTGGGCAACCGAGAGTTGCTGGCCATGAAGTGGGCATTCGAGGAGTGGCGTCATTGGCTTGAAGGAGCTAAGCATCGCGTGGTGGTATTGACTGATCATAAGAACTTGACTTATTTTGAGTCTGCTAAGCGGTTGAATCCTAGACAGGCTCGTTGGTCGCTGTTTTTTGCCCGTTTTGACTTTGTGATTTCGTACCTTCCGGGCTCTAAAAATGTGAAGGCGGATGCTCTGTCTAGGTGTTTTGTGCCCGACTCTCCGGGTTTGTCTGAGCCGGCGGGTATCCTCAAGGAAGGAGTAATTGTGTCTGCCATCTCCCCTGATTTGCGGCGGGTGCTGCAAAAATTTCAGGCTAATAAACCTGATCGTTGTCCAGTGGAGAGACTGTTTGTCCCTGATAGGTGGACCAATAAAGTTATCTCTGAGGTTCATTGTTCGGTGTTGGCTGGTCATCCTGGAATCTTTGGTACCAGAGAGTTAGTGGCTAGATCCTTTTGGTGGCTGTCTCTGTCGCGGGATGTGCGTGCTTTTGTGCAGTCCTGTGGGATTTGTGCTCGGGCTAAGCCCTGCTGTTCTCGTGCCAGTGGGTAGCTTTTGCCCTTGCCGGTCCCGAAGAGGCCTTGGACACATATCTCTATGGATTTTATTTCTGATCTTCCCGTTTCTCAAAAGATGTCAGTAATTTGGGTGGTCTGTGATCGCTTTTCTAAGATGGTCCATCTGGTACCCTTGTCTAAATTGCCTTCCTCCTCTGATTTGGTGCCATTGTTCTTCCAGCATGTGGTTCGTTTACATGGCATTCCAGAGAATATCGTTTCTGACAGAGGTTCCCAGTTTGTTTCGAGGTTTTGGCGAGCCTTTTGTGGTAGGATGGGCATTGACTTGTCTTTTTCCTCGGCTTTCCATCCTCAGACTTATGGCCAGACCGAACGAACCAATCAGACCTTGGAAACATATCTGAGATGCTTTGTTTCTGCCGATCAGGATGACTGGGTGTCCTTTTTGCCTTTGGCTGAGTTCGCCCTTAATAATCGGGCCAGCTCGGCTACCTTGGTTTCGCCATTTTTCTGCAATTCTGGGTTCCATCCTCGTTTCTCTTCAGGACAGGTTGAGTTTTCGGACTGTCCTGGTGTGGATACTGTGGTGGACAGGTTGCAGCAGATTTGGACTCATGTAGTGGACAATTTGACCTTGTCCCAGGAGAAGGCTCAACGTTTCGCTAATCGCAGACGCCGTGTGGGTCCCCGACTTCGTGTTGGGGATCTGGTTTGGTTATCTTCTCGTCATATTCCTACGAAGGTTTCCTCTCCTAAGTTCAAACCTCGTTTCATTGGTCCGTTTAGGATTTCTGAGGTTCTTAATCCTGTGTCTTTTCGTCTGACCCTTCCAGATTCTTTTTCCATACATAACGTATTCCATAGGTCGTTGTTGCGGAGATACGTGGCACCTATGGTTCCATCTGTTGATCCTCCTGCCCCGGTTTTGGTGGAGGGGGAATTGGAGTATATTGTGGAGAAGATTTTGGATTCTCGTGTTTCTAGACGGAAACTCCAGTATCTGGTTAAATGGAAGGGTTATGCTCAGGAAGATAATTCCTGGGTTTTTGCCTCTGATGTCCATGCTCCCGATCTTGTTCGTGCCTTTCATGTGGCTCATCCTGGTCGGCCTGGGGGCTCTGGTGAGGGTTCGGTGACCCCTCCTCAAGGGGGGGGTACTGTTGTGAATTCTGTGGCAGAGCTCCCTCCTGTGGTCACAAGTGGTACTTCGGCTGATTCTCTCTGTGAGCTTCTGTTGGTGGAGGGAAGTGGTACTGCGGTTTCTGAGTTTCCTCCCTCAGGTGATCTGGTGAGGTCGTTAGGTGCTTCTCTACTTAACTCCACCTAATGCTTTGATCCTGGCTTCCTGTCAATGTTCCAGTGTTGGACTTGCTTTTCCCTGGATCATTCCTGTGGCCTGCTGCTCTGCATAGCTAAGTTCTTCTTTGCTATTTGTTTGCTATTTTTTCTGTCCAGCTTGTCTAATTTGTTGCTGGAAGCTCTGGGACGCAAAGGGTGTACCTCCGTGCCGTTAGTTCGGTACGGAGGGTCTTTTTGCCCCCTTTGCGTGGTTTTCTTTAGGGTTTTGTGTAGACCGCAAAGTTACCTTTTCTATCCTCGCTCTGTTAAGAAAGTCGGGCCTCACTTTGCTGAATCTATTTCATCTCTACGTTTGTCTTTTCATCTTAACTCACAGTCATTATATGTGGGGGGCTGCCTTTTCCTTTGGGGTATTTCTCTGAGGCAAGGTAGGCTTATTTTCTATCTTCAGGCTAGTTAGTTTCTCAGGCTGTGCCGAGTTGCATAGGCAGAGTTAGGCGCAATCCACGGCTGCCTCTAGTGTTGTTTGGAGAGGATTAGGGATTGCGGTCTGCAGATTACCCACGTCTCAGAGCTCGTTCTATGATTTTGGGTTATTGTCAGATCACTGTATGTGCTCTGACCGCTATGTCCATTGTGGTACTGAATTGCCTTTCATAACAAGTAACTGTGTGAGCCTCCCATAACAGTTGTCCTCCTCCACTGAACAAAGCAATGCCGCCTGTGTACTCCTGTTACCAATTTTGAACTGCATTTAGCCTACTTACTTACTTGGGCCTAGTAACTGTGTGAGCCTCTCATAACAGTTGTCCTCCTCCACTGAACAAAGCTATGCCGCATGTGTACTCCTGTTACCAATTTTGAACTGCATTTAGCCTACTTTTTTATTTTAGGCCTACTAAGTCTGTGTGAGCTTCTCAGAACAGTTGTCCTCCTCCGCTGAACAAAGCTATGCCGCCTGTGTTCTGTTACCAATTTTGAACTGCATTTAGCCTACTTTTTTATTTTAGGCCTACTAAGTTTGTGTGAGCCTCTCATAACAGTTGTCCTCCTCCGCTGATCAAAGCTATGCCGCCTGTGTACTACTCTTACCAATTTTGAACTGCATTTAGCCTACTTACTTACTTGGGCCTAATAACTGTGTGAGCCTCTCATAACAGTTGTCCTCCTCCGCTGATCAAAGCTATGCCGCCTGTGTACTACTCTTACCAATTTTGAACTGCATTTAGCCTACTTACTTACTTGGGCCTAATAACTGTGTGAGCCTCGCATAACAGTTGTCCTCCTCCGCTGATCAAAGCTATGCCGCCTGTGTACTACTCTTACCAATTTTGAACTGCATTTAGCCTACTTACTTACGTGGGCCTAATAACTGTGTGAGCCTCTCATAACAGTTGTCCTCCTCCGCTGAACAAAGCTATGCTGCCTGTGTACTCCTCTTACTAATTTTGAACTGCATTTAGCCTACTTACTTACTTGGGCCTGGTAACTGTGTGAGCCTCTCATAACAGTTGTCCTCCTCCGCTGAAAAAAGCTATGTCGCCTGTGCACTCCTGTTACCAATTTTGAACTGCATTTAGCCTACTTTTTTATTTTAGGCCTAGTAACTGTGTCAGCCACTCCTTACAGTTGTCCTCCGCTGAACAAAGCAATGCTGCCAGTTTAGTCCTGTTAGCAATTTTGAACTGCATTTATCCTACTTACTTATTTGGGCCTAGTAACTGTGTCAGCCTCTCATTACAGTTGTCCTCCTCCGCTGAACAAAGCTATGCTGCCTGTGTAATCCTGTTACCAAGTTTGAACTGCATTTAGCCTACTTTTTTATTTTAGGCCTACTAAGTCTGTGTGAGCCTCTCATAACAGTTGTCCTCCTCCGCTGAACAAAGCTATGCAACCTATGTAATCCTGTTACCAAGTTTGAACTGCATTTAGCCTACTTTTTTATTTTAGGCCTACTAAGTCTGTGTGAGCCTCTCATAACTGTTGTCCTCCTCCGCTGAACAAAGCTATGCCACCTGTGTACTCCTCTTACCAATTTTGAACTGCATTTAGCCTACTTACTTACTTGGGCCTAGTAACTGTGTGAGCCTCTCATAACTGTTGTCCTCCTCGGCTGAACAAAGCTATGCTACCTGTGTACTCCTCTTACCAATTTTGAACTGCATTTAGCCTAATTACTTACTTGGGCCTAGTAACTGTGTGAGCCTCTCATAACAGTTGTCCTCCTCCGCTGAAAAAAGCTATGTCGCCTGTGTACTCCTGTTACCAATTTTGAACTGCATTTAGCCTACTTTTTATTTCAGGCCTTGTAACTGTGTCAGCCACTCCTTACAGTTGTCCTCCGCTGAACAAAGCAATGCCACCAGTTTAGTCCTGTTAGCAATTTTGAACTGCATTTAGCCTACTTACTTATTTGGGCCTAGTAACTGTGTCAGCCACTCCTTACAGTTGTCCTCTGCTGAACAAAGCAATGCCGCCAGTTTAGTCCTGTTACCAATTTTGAACTGCATTTAGCCTACTTTCTTATTTGGGCCTACTAACTGTGTCTGCCCCTCATTACAGTTGTCCTCCTCTGAACAAAGCAATGCCGCCTTTTTAGTCTTGTTACCAATTTTGAACTGAATTTAGCCTACTTTCTTATTTGGGCCTACTAACTGTGTCTGCCCCTCATTACAGTTGTCCTCCGCTGAACAAAGCAATGCCGCCAGTTTAGTCCTGTTAGCAATTTTGAACAGCATTTAGCCTACTTACTTTTTGGGGCCTACTAACTGTGTCAGCCTCTCATTACAGTTGTCTTCCGCTGAACAAAACAATGCCGCCTGTTTAGTCCTGTTACCAATTTTGAACTGCTTTTAGCCTACTTTTGTATTTGGGCCTACTAACCGTGTCTGCGCCACTCATTACAGTTGTCCTCCACAGAACAAAGCTAGGTCGCCTGTTTAGTCCTGTTACCAATTTTGATCTGCATTTAGCCTACGCCTACCGTATATACTCGAGTATAAGCCGACCCGAGTATAAGCCGACCCCCCTAATTTTGCCACAAAAAACTGGGAAAACCTATTGACTCGAGTATAAGCCTAGGGTGGAAATGCAGCATTTACCGGTGAATTTCAAAAATAAAAATAGATCATTATTTCCCCATAGCTGTGCCATATAGTGCTCTGCACCGTTCATTATTTCCCCATAGCTGTGCCATATAGTGCTCTGCACCATTCATTATTGCCCCATAGCTGTGCCATATAGTGCTTGCACCGTTCATATTTCCCCATAGCTCTGCCATATAGTGCTCTGCACCGTTCATATTTCCCCATATCTGTGCCATATAGTGCTCTGCACCGTTCATATTGCCCCATATCTGTGCCCTGTATGCTCTGCACCGTTCATATTGCCCCCATATTTGTGCCCCATATAGTGCTCTGCACCGTTCATACTGCCCCCATATCTGTGCCCCATATAGTGCTCTGCACCGTTCATATTGCCCCCATATATGTGTCCCATATAGTGCTCTGCACCGTTCATACTGCCCCCATATCTGTGCCCCATATATGCTCTGCACCGTTCATATTGCCCCCATATCTGTGCCCCATATAGTGCTCTGCACTGTTCATACTGCCCCCATATCTGTGCCTCATATAGTGCTCTGCACCGTTCATATTGCCCCCATATCTGTGCCCCATATATGCTCTGCACCGTTCATACTGCCCCCATATCTGTGCCCCATATAGTGCTCTGCACCATTCATACTGCCCCATAGATGCTCCACATAAATCTGTGCCGCTGCTGCAATTAAAAAAAAAAAAAGCCATACTCACCTCTCTTGATTGCAGCTCCCGGTGTCTCGTTCCGGCGTCCGGTCCCGGCGTCTCTCTGCGCTAACTGATCAGGCAGAGGGCGCCGTGCACACTATATGCGTCATCGCGCCCTCTGACCTGAACAGCCAGAGCGCAGAGACGCCGGGAAGACGGAGCGGCGCCAGGAAGATGGAGCGACGCCCGGCGGCTGGAATGGGGACAGGTAAATATTACATACTTACCTGGTCCCGACGTCCGGCTCCCTCTGCCTGTCCCACGGTCTTCGGTGCCGCAGCTTCTTTCTCTATCAGCGGTCACCGTTACCGCTGATTAGAGAAATGAATAAGCCGCCTATTCATTTCTCTAATGAGCGGTCCCACGTGACCGCTGAAGAGGGGAAGAAGCTGCAGCACAGAAGACCGTGGGAGGGCAGGGACAGCGCCAGGATCGCTGGGACTAGGTAAGTATACCTCAGCGCCCTCACCCCCTCACCCGCCAACCCTGCCACCCACCTTGACTCGAGTATAAGCCGAGAGGGGCACTTTCAGCCCAAAAATTTGGGCTGAAAATCTCGGCTTATACTCGAGTATATACGGTACTTTTTTTATTTTGGGCCTACTAACTGTGTCTGCGCCACTCATTATAGTTGTCCTCCACTGAACAAGGCTACTGTATGATGCCTGTTTAGTCCTGTTACCAATTTTAAACTGCATTTAGCCTACTTTATTATTTGGGCCTATATCTGTGTTTCCTCCTCATCCTGCCCATTGCCCAGCCACTGCTAGATGAGTTTGCTGGTACATTGACCCAGACCACTACATTCCCCTTGCACTCTACACAGCCTGAATCTGACCCTGCTGAAAGTCAGGTTCCCCTTCCCGCATACTATACCACCTTACACAGGGACAAAGAGGAAGGTGCAGATGAAAGTGCAGGTTCCTTCATCAGGTGGGGGGCATACTCTTTGGCACTGGCACAGGGCCCCTCATAGTACGCAAAAGTATCTCTGGCAGTGGGAGGCACCGCCCGCCGTCAAACACACCGCTGTACTATGAGGGACCCTGTGCCAGTGCCAATTAGTGGGCCCCCCTGCATGCTCAGGTATCACAGCACTTGCAAAGTTGAAATATTTACCTCTCCCTGCTCCACCGCTATGACGTATTCCGCGTTTCCTGGGCCCACAAAAATCTTGAGCCAGCCCTACCCCTCACAACTTTAGCCAAATGAGCCCCTGTTTTCAATGCCTAACTATTATCATAAAGTAAATTAAGATTGACAAGCTTCAGCAGTACGAATTGATGTTTTTTGGCATTAAAATGGGCACTGTAGGTGTTTTCCTGTCCTCCACTCACTGCCGACTTTGATTCCCCATTGACTTGTATTGGGTTTCGTGTTTCGGTCTGCCCCGGACTTTTCAAAATAATCGGCCGATTTCACCCGTCCCGACTTTTGAGAAAGTCGGGTTTCGCAAAAACCCGACTCGATCGTAAAAAAGTAAAAGTCGCTCAACTCTAGTCTTGAGTAATGGCTGCTGTAGACTAAACTGAGGAAGAAGGGAGGAGCAACCTAATAAAGCTGCCAATTATGGGAGGGACATAGGGACAATCTTCCCACAGTCTAATTCTGCCTAGCAAACAAGAGGGAATTTTGCTGATTGGAGGGAAAAACTCAACATAAAGAAATATACATTACAGGTTGTTCCAATTCGTGGGACACAACAAAAGATGAGGGTACACTTATGAAAGTTTATATTGTACTTTTCTGTTTGCTCTCTATTACTTTAATATGATCATAGATTAACCCCTTCATGACCCAGCCTATTTTGACCTTAATGACCTGGCCGTTTTTTGCAATTCTGACCAGTGTCCCTTTATGAGGTAATAACTCAGGAACGCTTCAACGGATCCTAGCGGTTCTGAGATTGTTTTTTCGTGACATATTGGGCTTCATGTTAGTGGTAAATTTAGGTCAATAAATTCTGCGTTTATTTGTGATAAAAACGGAAATTTGGCGAAAATTTTGAAAATTTCGCAATTTTCACATTTTGAATTTTTATTCTGTTAAACCAGAGAGTTATGTGACACAAAATAGTTAATAAATAACATTTCCCACATGTCTACTTTACACCAGCACAATTTTGGAAACAAAATTTTTTTTTGCTAGGAAGTTATAAGAGTTAAAATTTGACCAGCGATTTCTCATTTTTACAACGAAATTTACAAAACCATTTTTTTTAGGGACCACCTCACATTTGAAGTCAGTTTGAGGGGTCTATATGGCTGAAAATACCCAAAAGTGACACCATTCTAAAAAATGCACCCCTCAAGGTGCTCAAAACCACATTCAAGAAGTTTTTTAACCCTTCAGGTGCTTCACAGCAGCAGAAGCAACATGGAAGGAAAAAATGAACATTTAACTTTTTAGTCACAAAAATTATCTTTTAGCAACATTTTTTTTATTTTCCCAATGGTACAAGGAGAAACTGAACCACGAAAGTTGTTGTCCAATTTGTCCTGAGTACGCTGATACCTCATATGTGGGGGTAAACCACTGTTTGGGCGCACGGCAGGGCTTGGAAGGGAAGGAGCGCCATTTGACTTTTTGAATGAAAAATTGGCTCCACTCTTTAGCGGACACCATGTCACGTTTGGAGAGCCCCCGTGTGCCTAAAAATTGGAGCTCCCCCACACGTGACCCCATTTTGGAAACTAGACGCCCCAAGGAACTTATCTAGATGCATAGTGAGAACTTTGAACCCCCGGGGGCTTCACAAATTGATCCGTAAAAATGAAAAAGTACTTTTTTTTCACAAAAAAATTCTTTTAGCCTCAATTTTTTTCATTTTCACATGGGCAACAGGATAAAATGGATCCTAAAATTTGTTGGGCAATTTCTCATGAGTACACCGATACCTCACATGTGGGGGTAAACCACTGTTTGGGCACATGGTAAGGTTCGGAAGGGAAGGAGCGCCATTTGACTTTTTGAATGAAAAATTATCTCCATCGTTAGCGGACACCATGTCGTGTTTGGAGAGCCCCCGTGTGCCTAAACATTGGAGCTCCCCCACAAATGACCCCATTTTGGAAACTAGACCCCCCAAGGAACTTATCTAGATGCATATTGAGCACTTTAAACCCTCAGGTGCTTCACAAATTGATCTGTAAATATGAAAAAGTACTTTTTTTTTTCACAAAAAAATTATTTTCGCCTCAGTTTTTCATTTTCACATGGGCAATAGGATAAAATGAATCCTAAAATTTGTTGGGCAATTTCTCCCGAGTACGCCGATACCTCATATGTGGGGGTAAACCACTGTTTGGGCACACGGCAGGGCTCGGAAGGGAAGGCGCGCCATTTGACTTTTTGAATGGAAAATTAGCTCCAATTGTTAGCGGACACCATGTCGCGTTTGGAGAGCCCCTGTGTGTCTATGCATTGGAGCTCCCCCACAAGTGACCCCATTTTGGAAACTAGACCCCCCAAGGAACTTATCTAGATGCATATTGAGCACTTTAAACCCCCAGGTGCTTCACAGAAGTTTATAATGCAGAGCCATGAAAATAAAAAATAATTTTTCTTTCCTCAAAAATGATTTTTAGCCTGGAATTTCCTATTTTGCCAAGGGTAATAGGAGAAATTGGACCGCAAATGTTGTTGTCCAGTTTGTCCTGAGTACGCTGATACCCCATATGTGGGGGTAAACCACTGTTTGGGCGCACGGCAGGGCTCGGAAGGGAAGGCACGCCAATTGGCTTTTTAAATGGAAAATTAGCTCCAATCATTAGCGGACACCATGTCACGTTTGGAGAGCCCCTGTGTGCCTAAACATTGGAGATCCCCCACATATGACCCCATTTTGGAAACTAGACCCCCAAAGGAACTAATCTAGATGTGTGGTGAGGACTTTGAACTTCCAAGTGCTTCACAGAAGTTTATAACGCAGAGCCATGAAAATAAAATAAAAATTTTATTTTCTCTAAAATGATTTTTTAGCCTGCAATTTATTATTTTCCCAAGGGTAACAGGAGAAATTTGACCCCAAAAGTTGTTGTACAGTTTCTCCTGAGTACGCTGATACCCCATATGTGGGGGTAAACCACAGTTTGGGCACATGTCGGGGCTCAGAAGGGAAGTAGTGACTTTTGAAATGCAGACTTTGATGGAATGGTCTGCGGGCGTCACGTTGCGTTTGCAGAGCCCCTGGTGTGCCTAAACAGTAGAAACCCCCCACAAGTGACCCCATTTTGGAAACTAGACCCCGAAAGGAACTTATCTAGATGTGAGGTGAGCACTTTGAACCCCCAAGTGCTTCACAGAAGTTTATAACACAGAGCAGTGAAAATAATAAATACGTTTTCTTTCCTCAAAAATAATTTTTTAGCCCAGAATTTTTTATTTTCCCAAGGGTTACAGGAGAAATTGGACCCCAAAAGTTGTTGTCCAGTTTCTCCTGAGTACGCTGATACCCCATATGTGGGGGTAAACCACTGTTTGGGCACACGTCGGGGCTCAGAAGGGAAGTAGTGACTTTTGAAATGCAGACTTTGATGGAATGGTCTGCGGGCGTCACGTTGCGTTTGCAGAGCCCCTGGTGTGCCTAAACAGTAGAAACCCCCCACAAGTGACCCCATTTTGGAAACTAGACCCCCCCAAGGAACTTATCTAGATATGTGGTGAGCACTTTGAACCCCCAAGTGCTTCACAGACGTTTACAACGCAGAGCCGTGAAAATAAAAAATCATTTTTCTTTCCTCAAAAATGATGTTTTAGCAAGCAATTTTTTATTTTCTCAAGGGTAACAGGAGAAATTGGACCCCAGTAATTGTTGCCCAGTTTGTCCTGAGTACGCTGATACCCCATATGTGGGGGTAAACCACTGTTTGGGCACATGTCGGGGCTCGGAAGTCAAGTAGTGACGTTTTGAAATGCAGACTTTGATGGAATGGTCTGCGGGCGTCACGTTGCGTTTGCAGAGCCCCTGGTGTGCCTAAACAGTAGAAACCCCCCACAAGTGACCCCATTTTGGAAACTGGACCCCCCAAGGAACTTATCTAGATATGTGGTGAGCACTTTGAACCCCCAAGTGCTTCACAGACGTTTACAACGCAGAGCCGTGAAAATAAAAAATCATTTTTCTTTCCTCAAAAATGATGTTTTAGCAAGCAATTTTTTATTTTCTCAAGGGTAACAGGAGAAATTGGACCCCAGTAATTGTTGCCCAGTTTGTCCTGAGTACACTGATACCCCATATGTGGGGGTAAACCACTGTTTGGGCACACGTCGGGGCTCGGAAGGGAAGGAGCACCATTTGACTTTTTGAATAAAAGATTGGCTGGAATCAATGGTGGCGCCATGTTGCGTTTGGAGACCCCCTGATGTGCCTAAACAGTGGAAACCCCTCAATTCTAACGCCAACACACCCCTAACCCTTATCCCAACTGTAGCCGTAACCCTAACCACAACCCTAACCCCAACACACCCCTAACCCTAACCACAACCCTAATTCCAACCCAACCCTAACCCTAAGGCTATGTACCCACGTTGCGGATTCGTGTGAGATTTTTCCGCACCATTTTTGAAAAATCCGCGGGTAAAAGGCACTGCGTTTTACCTGCGGATTTACTGCGGATTTCACCTGCGGATTCCTATTGAGGAATAGGTGTAAAACGCTGCGGAATCCGCACAAAGAATTGACATGCTGCGGAAAATACAACGCAGCGTTTTCGTGCGGTATTTTCCGCACCATGGGCACAGCGGATTTGGTTTTCATAGGTTTACATGGTACTGTAAACCTGATGGAACACTGCTGCGGATCCGCAGCGGCCAATCCGCTGCGGATCCGCAGCCAAATCCGCACCGTGTGCACATAGCCTAATTCTAAAGGTATGTGCACACGCTGCGGAAAACGCTGCGGATCCGCAGCAGTTTCCCATGAGTTTACATTTCAATGTAAACCTATGGGAAACAAAAATCGCTGTACACATGCTGCGGAAAAACTGCACGGAAACGCAGCGGTTTACATTCCGCAGCATGTCACTTCTTTCTGCGGATTCCACAGCGGTTTTACAACTGCTCCAATAGAAAATCGCAGTTGTAAAACCGCAGTGAAATGCGCAGAAAAACCGCGGTAAATCTGCCATAAATCCGCAGCGGTTTAGCACTGCGGATTTATCAAATCCGCTGCGGAAAAATCCGCAGAGGACCAGAATACGTGTGCACATATCGAAACCCTAACCCTACCCCTACCCCTAACCCTACCCCTAACCCTAACCCTATCCCTACCCCTAACCCTACCCCTACCCCTACCCCTACCCCTAACCCTACCCCTAACCCTACCCCTAACCCTAGTTCTAACTCCAACCTTAGTGGAAAAAAAAAAAATTCTTTATTTTATTATTGTCCCTATCTATGGGGGACAAATGGGGGGGGTCATTTACTGTTTTTTTATTTTGACCACTGTGATAGATTATATCACAGTGATCAAAATTCACATTGGAACGAATCTGCCGGCCGGCAGATTCGGCGGGCGCACTGCGCATGCGCCCGCCATTTTGGAACATTGCGGCGCTCGGGGAAGAAGACGGACGGACCCCGCCAGGATCGGTAAGTATAAGGGGGGGAGATCAGGGCACAGGGGGGGGAGATCAGGGCACGGGGGGGCGTCGGAGCACGGGGGGGGAGGGATCGGAGCATGGGGGAGAGTGATCGGTGTGCGGGCGGGTGGATCGGTGTGCAGGGGGGGTGGATCGGTGTGCAGGGGGGGTGGATCGGTGTGCAGGGGGGGTGGATCGGAGCACGGGGGGGGATCGGAGTGCGGGGGGTTTGATTGGAGCACGGGGGGAGCGGACAGGAGGACGGGGGAGCGGAGCACAGGATGGAGGGGAGCGGGCCACAGATCGGGGGGCTGGGGGGGCGATCGGAGGGGTGGGGTGGGGGCACATTAGTATTTCCAGCCATGGCCGATGATATTGCAGCATCGGCCATGGCTGGATTGTAATATTTCACCATTTTTTTAGGTGAAATATTACAAATCGCTCTGATTGGCAGTTTCACTTTCAACAGCCAATCAGAGCGATCGTAGCCACGAGGGGGTGAAGCCACCCCCCCTGGGCTAAACTACCACTCCCCCTGTCCCTGCAGATCGGGTGAAATGGGAGTTAACCCTTTCACCGGATCTGCAGGGACGCGATCTTTCTGTGACACAGCATATGCGTCACAGGTCGGATTGGCACCGACTTTCATGACGCATACGCTGTGTCACAGGTCGGGAAGGGGTTAATGATGAGTGAGCCATGCTCGAATATGGTACTATCTTAGCACGCTCATGTCCTAATCGAGTATTTTCATCATGCTCAAACAAAATGCTTGATACTTTGCTGCTGCACGTGTCGCAGGTGTTCAACAGCTGCAACACATGCAAGGATCGCCTTCCAACCCTAATCCCTACATGTGTTGCGTCTGTCGAACAGCCTAGAGACATGCAGTGACTCAAGCATTTTTTTCGAGCATGCCAAAAATACTCGATTAGGACACAAACGTGCTCGGATAACACCTTATCCGATCATGCTCGTTAATCACTATCATCGATAGGATGTACAGATTTTCCTGATCTGAAGAGATTTCAGATAGTTAAGAGTACTCCTCAGGACCATAGAATGATTTTTTTCATGGTCCAGGATAGATCCAGGGACCATGAAAGCTCTAATTGCAAGATTAGTGTTTTCACCCCAGAGACCTTTCCTATGACTCCTCTTTGAGACTAGATTAGGGGCTGTTAAAGTTAATGGAGAAGGTGATGGAAAGATTTTAAGGGTATGTGCATGCATTAAGTATTTTCAGCAAAAAATATGTGGGTAAAAAAAATGCACTTTTTTATGTGTTTTTTTTCATTTATTTGAATGGGTGAAAACCACTGCAAAGACGCTGAATTGTCAAGGTGCAGATTTGAAATTGCTTCAAATCTGCGAAGAAGAAAGCAGCATGTGCATGACATTTAAAAAAGTCTCATTCACTTTCCTGCGACATTAAAGGGCAAAAAACTGCAAAAATGCAATGTATGAACATATGCTTAGTAAGATTTTTAGTTTGGACCAAACAGACAAATTTCCCTTAAATTGGTATTCTCACGTTATTAATTTAGTCAAAATAAAAATCAGTAAGTTTGCAGTTGACTTGCTTTTTCTATCTGTCTTAATTCTCATTTTGTGAGAGCTTTTCTCTTACATACAGTAGTATACAGATTATTTCCAAGCTTGAGTATTTTCACAGTAGTTACATTCCAAGATAGGAGTTAAGGTACCTTCACACTGAACAACATTACAACGATAACGATAACGATCTGTGACGTTGCAGCGTCCTGGATTGCGATATCGTTGTGTTTGATACGCAGCAGCGATCTGGATCCTGCTGTGATATCGCTGGTCGGAGCTAGAAGGCCAGAACTTTATTTCGTCGCTGGATCACCCGCTGACATCGCTGAATCGGCGTGTGTGACGCCGATCCAGCGATGTGTTCACTGGCAAGGCTGTGCTTAGTAACCCAATGTTTACCCTGGTTACCATTGTAAATGTAAAAAAAAAAAACACATACTCACATTCCAGTGCCTGTCACATCCCCGGCGTCCGCTTCCCTGCACTCCTCCTGCATCCTGTGTCAGCGCCGGATGGCCGTAAAGCAGAGCACAGCGGTGACGTCACTGCTCTGCTTTACGGCCGTCGCTTACACAGGATGCAGGAGGAGTGCAGGGAAGCGGATGCCGGGGACGTGACAGGCACCGGAATGTGAGTATGTGTTTTTTTTTTTTACATTTACAATGGTAACCAGGGTAAGCATCGGGTTACTAAGCGCGGCCCTGCGCTTAGTAACCCGATGTTTACCCTGGTTACCCGGGGACTTCGGCATCGTTGGTCGCTGGAGAGCTGTCTGTGTGACAGCTCTCCAGGGACCACACAAGGACTTTCCAACGATCACGGCCAGGTCGTATTGCTGGTCGTGATCGTTGGAAAGTTGCTGAGTGTGACGGTACCTTTAAGTCCTAACATCCCAGTCTGCTCTTTCCAGCCCATTGATTTCTATACAACAGTTAGCTGCTCAACTCCCTCCTCTTCCCTCTCAGTTCTTGACCAAGGAGCTATCATCTGTCAATTTCCAAAGAAATTCTCCTAATCATGGCTCTCATTTTCTTGAGCTGTATGATTATTCAAATGGACTGTTCTCTCTACATGTAAATGTAGTGATTAACTGTAGACTAAAAACAAACGTAAGGGTCCGAATCTCAAGATTTGCTTGCCAGATGCTATCAGGGCTTTTGAAAAATTAAAGGAGTATTTCATGTCTGCTCCCATTTTAATCCAACCAGATCTCCAAGAACAATTCATTGTGGAGGTGGATGCCTCAGAGGTTGGGATAGGGGCCGTTTTATTGCAGTGGCCCAAAACTCTCACTAACCTGTTTCCATGTGCTTTTTTTTCTAACAAAAATTCTCGTGTGTGGAAAGAAATTATGATGTTGGGAATCGAGAGTTACTTGCTATTAAATTAACCTTTGAGGAATGGAGGCATATTTTGAAGGGGGGCAGTTAATCAAGTTACTGATCACAAGAATCTAGTTTAAATTGAAGCTAAATGACTAAACCCCAATCAGGTCAGATGGTTGTTTTTCTCTAGGTTTAATTTCTCTATCACAATCAGGCCGGGGTCCAAGAATGTGAAATCTGCCGCATTATCTTGCAGTCTCGATTTAGTTTCTCCTCCAGAACCTCCGTCTTCCTAAGGGTATTGTGGTTTCAATATTAACCCCAGAGTTGGAAAAGAAGATCCGTAAAGTCCAGGCATTTGCTCCTTCCGCTAATCCAGGGTCCAAATTATTTGTGCCTGTGTACCTAAGATTACATCTTGTTACAGGAGTTTCATGATTCAATTTTGAATGGTCATCCTGGGGTTATTGCTACATGGAAATCCATAGCTAGATTTTTTTGGTAGCCGTCCATACATGATATTAGAGATTTTGTATTTGATTTGAGAAGTCTGCGAACACATTAAAGTCAGTCATAACCAGCCGGCCAGGGAGTTGTCTCCATTGCAATTCCAGAAAGACCATGGACTCATCTGTTCATGGATTTCATCACAGATTTGTCTTTGTCTGATAGGAAAAATGTTATTTCGGTGGTAGTTAAAAGATTTAGCAAACAAGCTCATTTTCTTCCTCTGTTAGGATTACCTAATGCAGAGACACTCTCCAGGTTGTTTCTCACTTTCTAAGGCTACATGGCGTACCTATTAACATTGTGTCTGATAGGGAAGTGCAATTTGTCTACAAATTCTGGAGAACATTTGTTGAAAATTGGGGATTGATTTGTGATATTCTTCTGCCTACAGTACCACCCTGAAACCAACGGTCAGACTGAGAGAAAAAAACTATATTTGGAACAAATTTTAAGGTGCTTTGTAGCAGCTCTCCAGGAGGACTGGTCTTCGCTTTTACCTCTTGCTGAGTTTGCTTTTAACAATCAGTTAAATTAGTCAACTGGAGCCTCCAAAGTTTTTCTTTAATTATAGTTTTCAACCCTATTTTGGTGAGTTTTCTAGGATTAGTTCTAAATGCCCTGGGGTGGAAGTCACTTTTCAGAGACTTGGGGATCTCTGGAGGAAGGTTCTAAAGAATATTGAGACCACTCAAATTCACCCAAACCGGAAGGCCTATAGAAGACGTTTGTGAGTCCCTTTTTAAATAAGATTGGGGGATAGGATTGGGCCATCGTCCAGAAACATTAAACTTAAGGTAGCATCGTCAAAGTTGTGTCCAAAATTCATCTGTCCCTATGAAATTCTCGAAGTGGTCAATCCGATGACCTTTAGGTTTAAGCTTCATCAATCTTTCCGCATCTCTAACATCTTACATAAATCTCTGCTGAATGAGTTTTCCCCTCGGTGTCGTCCTCCTCCATGCCTCCTCCGCTGTTAATGGCAGTTTAGAGTATGAGGTTCAGAGGGTTGTGAACTTGTGTAGGGTCCAAAATTCTCCCTTGAGGAATATGTGCTACTTGGCAGGACCTCCAACCAGGATCAAAAACAGCAGCAAATCCAAAGATATCTGAGGCACCATAGAGATCCTTATAAAAATCCAATCTTTATTCCAAAATATTTAAAACATCACACTCGTGAGCAGACAAAAATAGAGCAACATTTCAGCCAAGTGGCCTTTCTCAAACCTAAACTACATTCACAAAGATTGGATTTTTCTAAGGATCTCTATGGTGCCTGTTCTGTCTCCGCCATCTAATATTGTTACCCTGATTATCTGTTTGCATAATTGCAGGTTTCTCAGTATGGATGTTCTTATCTTTATTTGTTTTTAGTGCTTTGGCTCCCTCTAGCGGTCAGAGTTATGTTGACAGTTCAATCTTCTGTCTTTGTATTATCCATGTCTGATTCTCCTCCTCCTTTGCAATGCATTATGGTAGCTCAGCCTCCATTTCCCTCCATTTTTCCTTTCACTTTCTTCAGTTTGCCTTCAAGGAAAGACACTTCACTTCATCCCCCTTGCGATTGCATTGCCGGTATGTCTTTATCCTTTCTGTAGATATTTCTGCTCCATATTAGCCTAGCCTAGCCAGTTGTACTCCCAGTTCAGTTACTAGCCT
Source organism: Ranitomeya imitator (assembly GCF_032444005.1). Lineage (NCBI taxonomy): Eukaryota > Metazoa > Chordata > Amphibia > Anura > Dendrobatidae > Ranitomeya > Ranitomeya imitator. Next base: position 289,644,744 of record NC_091287.1, read on the forward strand.
TCTAATGTTATGCATAATGTATATCATGTGTATTATGTATTTGTTCTATACCCTGCACTGATTCTATGTATATCATTGTTCACAGTTTCACCGCATCAATATACCACTACGTTTAATAAAGCACAGACTCAACCACAGTCTCCTTATTGGACCCCGGTATAGCGGTTTAGCTGACTGTATAGCTACGTATGAGTCTGCCTCAGCTAGTGAGGACAGAGCAGTGAAACGGCAGCCATCCAACTAGTGGGATTCAAGTCACCGGCTACACAGAGACTGAATACAGCTGCAGCAATCTCTGCACAGCCAAGCACTTTCCCAAGACACCATGTCTCACAAATCACATAGGACAAGATCTGTTACTTCCGTCTCCTCAAAGACAACATCCATCAGCAGCGCGGTCGCCATTGCCCGCGCAAATGCTAAAGCCGCCAAAATACGAGCGAGCTTTGCTGACGAAGAGATGCAACTTAAATTAGAAAAAGCACGCCTAGATGACGAAGAGAGAAGGTCACTCTTAGAGAGAGACGAGCAAGAGAGAAGGTTGCGCTTAGAGAGAGACGAGCAAGAGAGAAGGTCACGCTTAGAGAGAGACGAGCAAGAGAGAAGAATGCAGTTAGAGAGAGCCGACCAAGAGAGAAGAATGCAGTTAGAGAGAGCCGACCAAGAGAGAAGAACGCAGTTAGAGAAGGCACGTGTGGATGCCGCCTTAGAAAGCCTAGCAGCAAAAAGGGAAGCTGCCGCAGCCCTCGCCGAAGCAGAATCGCTAGAAGCCGCGCAAAATCCCAAGCTGCATAGCCAAAGCAGTACGTCGAGTCTGGAGTTTCCACTGCAAGACTCACCACAACGCACATCTCAGTATGTTAATGACCTTCCTGATCCAAACTATAACCCTGAACCAGTACCAAAACCAGAATACGACACCTCCAGCGAAGTGAGCGAGAGTCGTCACGATGCTCAGGACAGAAACAAACTCGAAAATGTGAGGCAAAACAACTCTGCTAATGACTACCTTGCCCCTCATCAGGTAACCAACGTGGATCACCCTGCTGACACACCGTACATCAGGCCGAAGCAATACGACACCGGCTGGCGCCACCCTGAGGACACTAACAGGTACGAACGCACCTCACATCACTATCAGGGCGACCCATCACCAGTATACTCTGCTGACAACCGGTTCACGACAGAATTTGCCAAGTTCTTCACACGACGTGAACTGGTTGCCAAGGGACTCATGAAATTCACTGACCGAGCTGAAGGTTACAGAGCTTGGAAAGCTTCCTTCCAAAATGTCATTAGAGACTTGGGGCTACAACACAGGGAAGAGATAGACCTGTTAGTCAAATACCTGGGAGAAGAGTCAGTCAAACACGCAGTAAGGATCAGAGACATTAATATAAACCGCACTGAGACTGGCCTCAAAGAGATCTGGAAAAGGCTGGATGAGTGTTACGGCTCAGCAGAAGTAATAGAAAGAGCCTTGTTCAAAAGAATCGATGACTTTCCTAAAATATCCAACAAAGGTCTCCAGAAACTTAGAGAGCTAAGCGACCTGCTGAAGGAAGTCCAAGTTGCCAAATATGAGGACGACCTACAGGGACTTGCATTTCTCGACCCAGCCAGAGGTGTTAACCCTATAGTCCAGAAGTTGCCCTACAATCTACAGGAGAGGTGGCTCACACATGGTTCCACGTACAAATACAAACACAGCGTTCCATTCCCTCCCTTCTCCGTTTTTGTAGACTTCATACACCAACAAGCGAGAATTAGAATCGATCCCAGCTTTGACTTTGCAATACCATATGCCACACCATCACCACCTGCAAATCCACGCAGAACATCTGTGGCAGTACACAAGACTTATGTTTCTTCTTCAGATTCTAATTACAGGTCTGCTGGCTGCTCCCAATCAGAGACAAAGGTGCAGGACCCTGACAAGCAGTGCCCACTTCATCAGAAGCCTCATCCTCTCCTGAAATGCAGAGCCTTCAGAGGAAAATCTATGTCAGATCGCAGAAGCTTCCTGAAAGAAAACGATATCTGCTACAAGTGCTGCTCGTCCACAGCTCATCACGCCAAGGACTGCAAGGTCAGTGTAAAATGCACAGAATGTGGCACCACAGATCATAACACCGCTCTACACCCTGGCCCAGCTCCATGGAGTACACAAAACACGCCAGCTGACAGTGAGCATGGCGGGGAGGAAAGGAGCACTGATACAGCTATGCCAGAGATCACTTCACAATGTACCGAGGTCTGCAAAGGGACAATAGACAGAGTATACCCGAAGGGCCATAGAGACCAAGCTGTAAGACTGTATGCTATCTTGGATGATCACAGTAATCGATCCTTGGCTAGATCAACGTTGTTTGACCTATTCAACATCAAAGGGCCAAGCACACCCTACTCCTTAAAGACGTGTGCAGGTACTGTGACAACAGCAGGCAGGAAAGCTACTGACTACCAGATCGAGTCTTTAGACGGACAATTCTGCCTACCGCTACCTACGATCATCGAATGTAACCAGATCCCAGAAAACAGATCTGAAATCCCTACACCAGATGTAGCAATCCATCACGCTCGCTTAAAACGAATAGCACACCTTATACCGGAACTCGACCATCAGGCCCAGATAATTCTGCTGTTGGGGAGAGATATCCTACAGGTTCATAAAGTGAGACGTCATATCAACGGACTTCACAATGCTCCCTATGCCCAAAGGCTAGACCTAGGATGGGTCATAATTGGCAACGTATGCTTGGGACGCATGCACGCCCCATCTTCTGTGACAAGCATGCTGACAAATACATTGGAGAAAGGACGTCCATCTCTGTTTCAACCTTGTAACAATGAGTTCCATGTCAGGGAACTGCCACACAGCATCCAACTACCTGATCATCTAATAGACTTTACTCACGACAGCAGTATAGTGTCGGGAAGCTATGAGGATCAGTTAGGGTGCACAGTCTTCCAGAGAACTAAGCAGGACAACCAAGTGGCAATGTCGGTAGAGGACAAGTTGTTCTTAGAGGTAATGGACAAGGGACTCGTTAAAGATGAGACCAACAGCTGGGTCGCACCTCTTCCCTTCAAAACCCACAGACCACGTCTACCGAACAACCGAAATCAGGCATTACAACGTTTCTCCTCTCTCATTCGTAATCTGCAAAAGAAACCAGAGATGAAAGATCACTTTTTCTCCTTCATGTCAAAGATTTTTGAAAACTGTCACGCAGAACTAGCTCCCACTCTCAAAGACTCTGAAGAATGCTGGTTCCTACCCATGTTCGGAGTATACCACCCTAAGAAACCAGGCCAGATCAGAGTCGTGTTTGATTCCAGTGCTAAGTTTAATGATGTCTCCCTGAATGACGTTCTACTGACAGGACCAGACCTCAATAACAAACTACTGGGTGTACTTATGCGCTTCCGTAAGGATTCCATTTCCTTCATCGCTGACATCCAGCAAATGTTCCATTGTTTCCTTGTGAGAGAGAGAGACAGGAACTTCCTAAGATTCTTCTGGTACAGAGACAATGATCCTACTAAAGAAGTCACGGAGTATCGCATGAGAGTGCACATCTTTGGCAACAGTCCTTCCCCTGCAGTTGCCATTTACGGACTCAAAAGGTCGGCTCAGGAAGGAGAAGCAGAATACGGACCAGATGTCAGACAATTCATAGAAAAGGACTTTTATGTCGACGACTGTCTAAAAGCCATGCCTTAAAATGAGACTGCCATCAGTCTTCTCAGGAGAGCTCAGGACATGCTTGCCTGCTCGAACCTTAGGCTTCATAAAATAGCCTCAAACAGGCAAGAACTCATGGAAGCGTTCCCTTCTCATGACCTATATAATGGTCTCAGAGACCTGGACCTGGGGTCAGACCCCGCACCAATGCAACGCAGCCTCGGGCTTCTCTGGAATCTACAATCAGACACTTTCACCTTTCAGGTCAGCCAGGAAGAAAGGCCTTTCACACGTAGAGGCGTCCTGTCTACCATCAACAGTCTGTACGACCCCTTGGGTTTCGCAGCTCCTGTTACTATACAAGGCAAGGCCCTACTAAGAGACTTAAGGCCCCTTCACATTAAGCGACGCTGCAGCGATACCGACAACGATCCGGATCGCTGCAGCGTCGCTGTTTGGTCGCTGGAGAGCTGTCACACAGACCGCTCTCCAGCGACCAACGATGCCGGTAACCAGGGTAAACATCGGGTAACTAAGCGCAGGGCCGCGCTTAGTAACCCGATGTTTACCCTGGTTACCATGCTAAAAGTAAAAAAAAACAAACACTAGATACTTACCTACAGCCGTCTGTCCTCCAGCGCTGCGCTCTGCTTCTCTGCACTCCTCCTGTACTGGCTGTGAGCCGGAAAGCAGAGCGGTGACGTCACCGCTCTGCTTTCCGGCTCACAGCCAGTACAGGAGGAGTGCAGAGCACAGCGCTGGAGGACAGACGGCTGTAGGTAAGTATCTAGTGTTTGTTTTTTTTTACTTTTAGCATGGTAACCAGGGTAAACATCGGGTTACTAAGCGCGGCCCTGCGCTTAGTTACCCGATGTTTACCCTGGTTACCAGTGAAGACATCGCTGGATCGGTGTCACACACGCCGATCCAGCGATGTCTTCAGGGAGTCCAGTGACGAAATAAAGTTCTGGACTTTATTCAGCGACCAACGATCTCCCAGCAGGGGCCTGATCGTTGGTCGCTGTCACACATAACGATTTCATTAACGATATCGTTGCTACATCACAAATAGCAAAGATATCGTTAACAATATCGTTATGTGTGAAGGTACCTTTAACTAGGGAAACATCTGACTGGGATGCACCTCTGCCACCTGATAAGAGGATCCAGTAGGAAGAGTTGAAGAACTCGTTAGCGGCACTCTCCAACCTGCATGTGCCAAGACCGTACACCCCTGTGCCATCTACTGAGATACACAGCCAAAGACTGTACGTATTTGCAGATGCTTCTGTCAAAGCAATTGCCGCTGTTGCCTACTTCAAAACTGTAGACTCCAAATGTCAGTGCCACATTGGTTTCGTCATGGGAAAGGCCAAACTCGCACCACAACCAGAGCACACTATACCCAGGTTAGAGCTTTGTGCCGCAGTCTTAGCCGTTGAGTTAGCGGAGTTCATCGCATCCGAAATGGATATCGACCTGAAACAGGCCAAGTTCTACTCAGACAGCAAAGTAGTCCTGGGATAAATCCACAACGAAACCAGGCAATTCTACGTTTATGTCAATAACAGAGTGCTACGAATCAGGAGATCAGTTCACCCACAGCAGTGGCATTACATACCCACAGACCAGAATCCCGCAGATCATGCAACTAGAGCAGTTGACGCAAGTCGACTAGGAAGCACAACGTGGCTCTCTGGACCAAAACTAATGTACATTGAGGAATGTTTTCCAGACACCTTTGAACTAGTAGGAGAGGACTCAGATGCTGAAATCCGCCCTCAGGTGTCTACCCTTCATACAGTGACCTCTGTTATCCAGCTTGGATCTTGCATGTTCGACAGATTCTCAAGTTGGAAGTCACTTACTCGAGCCATTACCTGCCTGACTCATATAGCTCGCTCATTCAGGACCACCAGAACTTGTGGCACAGAAAAATGTAAAGGTTGGCATCTTTGTAAAAATACCTACGTTACCTCCGACTTAGAGTTCTCTAGAAATCACATCATCCTCACTGTTCAAAGAGAAACCTACGTTGCAGAAATCCAATGTCTTATTAATAAAGCTCCAATACCAGTGAGCAGCGTATTGAGAAAACTCGACCCATTCATCGACAACAGCGGCCTACTGAGAGTAGGAGGCCGACTCAAAGAAGCTGAGATGGAGTTTGTGGAGAAATTCCCTCTTATACTTCCTGGAAAATGTCATGTTGCCTACCTAATCGTACAACATTACCACAATCTGGTCAAGCACCAAGGAAGACTATTTACAGAAGGAGCCATCAGATCTGCTGGCGTGTGGATCATCGGTGCAAAAAGACTCATCAGAAGTGGCAATCTACTAAACCTAATCTGAACATAGGTGACCTTGTTCTTGTGAAAGACTGTCAAATTCATCGGAACCAGTGGCCACTTGGTCTAGTTACCGCAAAGTTCCCGAGCAAGGACGGCAATGTCCGCAAAGTTGAGCTAAGGATGACCAAAGGGAATGAACCTAAGACATTTTCCAGACCGGTGTTATGAAATCTGTGGCAGAGCTCCCTCCTGTGGTCACAAGTGGTACTTCGGCTGATTCTCTATGGGAGCTTCCGTTTGTGGAGGAAAGTGGTACTGCGGCTTCTGAGTTTCCTCCCTCAGGTGATCTGGTGAGGTCGTTAGGTGCTTCTCTACTTAACTCCACCTAATGCTTTGATCCTGGCTTCCTGTCAATGTTTCAGTGTTGGACTTGTTTTTCCCTGGATCATACCTGTGGCCTGCTGCTCTGCATAGCTAAGTGCTTCTTTGCTATTTGTTTGCTATTTTTTCTGTCCAGCTTGTCTATTTGTTTTGCTGGAAGCTCTGGGACGCAAAGGGTGTACCTCCGTGCCGTTAGTTCGGTACGGAGGGTCTTTTTGCCCCCTTTGTGTGGTTTTCTTTAGGGTTTTGTGTAGACCGCAAAGTTATCTTTCCTATCCTTGCTCTGTTAAGAAAGTCGGGCCTCACTTTGCTGAATCTATTTCATCCCTACGTTTGTCTTTTCATCTTACTCACAGTCATTATATGTGGGGGGCTGCCTTTTCCTTTGGGGTATTTCTCTGAGGCAAGGTAGGCTTATTTTCTATCTTCAGGCTAGTTAGTTTCTCAGGCTGTGCCGAGTTGCATAGGCAGAGTTAGGCGCAATCCACGGCTGCCTCTAGTGTTGTTTGGAGAGGATTAGGGATTGCGGTCTGCAGAGTTCCCACGTCTCAGAGCTCGTTCTATGATTTTGGGTTATTGTCAGATCACTGTATGTGCTCTGACCGCTATGTCCATTGTGGTACTGAATTGCCTTTCATAACAGACCGGTATCTGAACTGGTCCTATTGTTGCCTTCGGAAGAAAGGAGTAGTGACATCCGTTGATGCCAGACGGGGAGTGTTCTGTCTCCGCCATCTAATATTGTTACCCTGATTATCTGTTTGCGTAATTGCAGGTTTCTCAGTATGGATGTTCTTATCTTTATTTGTTTTAGTGCTTTGGCTGCCTCTAGCGGTCAGAGTTATGTTGACAGTTCAATCTTCTGTCTTTGTATTATCCATGTCTGATTCTCCTCCTCCTTTGCAATGCATTATGGTAGCTCAGCCTCCATTTCCCTCCATTTTTCCTTTCACTTTCTTCAGTTTGCCTTCAAGGAAAGACGCTTCACTTCATCCCCCTTGCGATTGCATTGCCGGTATGTCTTTATCCTTTCTGTAGATATTTCTGCTCCATATTGGCCTAGCCTAGCCAGTTGTACTCCCAGTTCAGTTACTAGCCTTCTAATGTTATGCATAATGTATATCATGTGTATTATGTATTTGTTCTATACCCTGCACTGATTCTATGTATATCATTGTTCACAGTTTCACCGCATCAATATACCACTATGTTTAATAAAGCACAGACTCAACCACAGTCTCCTTATTGGACCCCGGTATAGCGGTTTAGCTGACTGTATAGCTACGTATGAGCCTGCCTCAGCTAGTGAGGACAGAACAGTGCCACAGATATCTTTGGCTTTGCCTTATAAGGGAGATATGTTCAAGACTTCTGACTTGTTACAATTTATTTTAAAGTTGGAAGGGGGGCCATACCCTAAGAGATTTTGGATTTGAGGTAAGGCTTATTGAGGATTGGTGACTAGCAATAAGATTATTAGTAAGTGGTGCTATAAGATGAATGTGTGAATTTAGTGTTAAAAATCTTTTATTATACTGAGGAAAGCATTGCAGTACTAGGGTCCTTGGTTCAAATCCCACCAATGACATCTGCAAGGAGTTTGTATGTTCTCCCCATGTTTGTGTGCATTTCCTTCCACACCCCACAATGACAGGAAATTTAAATTGACTGCCTCAATGATCAAATCAGCGATATTAACAATATCTATAATTATTATCTTTTTGCAACCTTCAACTTGATCTTGAGCTAAGCCTGTTAGGTGTCAATTTCCCACCGCTGCACAGGGGGAATCTCGAACCATCTCCGCTCCGGTTTCCCATTCTCATCCAGCCGCAGTGGAGCCTGCTCAGCAGAGACGTCGGTCCCAGCGTCTGGCTCACGCTGATACTGTGCGACTGGTTACTGCTGTTCCTCCAGGCTCAGCCATTGTAACCAGTACTGATCAGCGGCGAGCAGGCATCCCTGGGACTAAGTCCTGCTTTTCTTCTTCTGAGCATGCCCATGGGATGACCTCTCATTGGAGGTCGGGGGTCACATGCTCAGATCCTGTAGCAGCTCCTACTGGACCACTAGGAAGGTCCTGGAGAGCTTCTGCTATAAAAGGTTCACATGGCCACCTGGCCATGCGCTAGTATAAACTTATTAAAGTGTGTGTGTGGATGTATGCCTGTTGATGAATGAAAGCTCCGAATCATTCCCATCCCTAGTGTTGTTGACTGTTCGCGAATGGTGGAAGCTACCTAGCGCCTGACAGTGCTATCCCGCACAGCTAGCACATGATACAGCGTCTTATAGCAGTGACCGCCAGTGGGGCGCCATGCGCTAATAGAGCGCTTTCCTGGCCCAAGCCTGGGTGGTTAGTGGCGTCCGCCAGAGTGGCACTGCACGCACTCTTGTGCAGTAAATTATTAGTTCTATTTATCTCTGACATCCCAGTAGCGGTGTCGAGTGCAAGAGGTCTAGAGGAACTCTTTACCTGAGTCTTGGGACAGAGTTCTGTGACTCTTTGCTTGCACTCTTTGTGCGGTACCGCAGCCCTGTGACGCAACAGGGTTTGCTTCCTTCATACTGGGTGAAGCTATCTTGTGTGTGTATCCACATTATACCGCCATATAGTCCGTCATTACTCAACAGCAGGTTCCATCTCTGCACGGTGGACCCCGGGCTGCGAACGCACCTTATACCATCCTTATAATGATTTGGTGCATTCCGCTAGCCCTAACAAGGGCGACTTGGTGGATGAATGCTCCGTAGCAAGATTGATCTTGTGCAAGCCTAGATAGATCCACCAGGGTATTCTCTGCCAGTGTCACGGTTCCACTCCTCAGTGTGTCTGGGATACAGTTATTGAAAGCTGAGCCATCCAATCTGGTATGGGGCGTACTGAAACTGTCAGTGCTTTGATTGACAGCTCATCCAGTCTGGTACAGGGGCATGCTGAGCTGACAGTGTGTTGTTTAACAGCTCGACTATCCAATTTGAGACTGGGAGGTGCTGGCTGTCTCCAAGGGCTCATTATCCCAGGTGATAGTGCAGCACCCCAGAGTCCTGGTCATTGCAGTAATGTCGTTCTTCCACCAGGGGGGGAGTGATGTTACGTCTGATGGCACCAAAGGAGTTCACCTTACCAGGTATCACAGCCACACACACACTTCACACGCCAGTCCACCAGGGGGAACTAAGGGTTCTATCTACTAGGCCACTCCTCACACAGGGTAAAACTGGTGGGTTGGTTAGGAAGTTAGTTAGAACGAGGAGAGGAGAGTTCCTGGTTGGAGGCCGACAAGGAAAGGTCTCCAGGTCGAGCTGGCTGGAGTGATCTCCAGTCAGATCCAGACTGCGGTCTGAGGAGGACAGAAAGTACACGGAGCTGCGCCTGCAACCCATACGGCAGTATCCTAAGAAAGGACACAAAAGGAATTGTGTTGTAGGGAGTGAGCCACGAAGTCACAGCAAAAGGAGAACAAAAACCAGAAGGAGTCCTGTCCTGAGAGAGGCTGCCTCCTTCTGGAGCGCAGGCTGGTGGCCGGAACACCGAGGGAGTAATAGACTCTATGCTTTACTTCAGAGACCAGCAGGGCAGTCAATTCCAAGTTGGCTGTCCGACCTAAATACCTAAGCAGACACGGTGGCAATTGTGGAGGAGGGGCGTCTCTAGGGTCCCTATAAAATAGCCTCAGGCCATCACCGTCATACGGGTTTGTCCTATCCATCTGGGGGACAGAGAGAGAGAAGTAACAACAGTGAGGACCTTATGGTAGCTTATGCAAGTAGGGACCTACTACGTTACTGTGCGCAAGGGGAAGGCTACTGATTTCCACCTGGATAAGGGGACTCTGGAATTGCCATCAGACCGGCCGGACCCTGCCTACCCTGTCATCCGGCACTCTGGACTGTGGATGCTGAAACCTTCAGTAAAGGTAAAGAGACTGCACCCATTGTGTCCTCATTATTCGCCGTGCCTTACATCCTCCACCATCATCATCTACACTTCTGGGAAACCCTGGGGAAATATTTCACCTGTGGGAAGGTACACCATCTAGCTGCCATAACACCACCCCAGCGGACCCCTGAGCAGCGTCGGTCACTCTGACCGAATACCACAGGTGGCGTCATGAACACTACCATTATCTACGAACTCTGCCTTTTATTGGGTGCCCCTCATAGGGCCACGGTCTGGGTTGGGCCACCGTGACATCCTCGCTGAGGGAACTGAAGGACCCGGTACCGAGTACCCCATTGCCCTTACGTGGGGGCGATCCAATTGTCATGCTACTTAATCGAGCTTTCTCCTAGACCACTGCCAGATGTACATTCAGCTAAGTGTGGTTTGTTCCTTTGTGCCTTGCGTTTGATATGTTGATCTTTCGTTGCCTGACCTTGGACCTCATTATGACCATCAGCCTGTTTAACCCCTTCTGCTCTAATCCGCTATTCTCCTGGTATTCTGACCTCGCAATGCTACATAACTACGCTTTTTTTTCTTCCTTCTGTTTATGTTGTACTCTCCTGGCTTCTGACCTTGGACTCCTTGACTATCCTGACTCACGACTTGGTCGTGAGAAGTTACTAGCATCACAGCCGATATCTTGACAGTATCAGACCATCGGGTTGCTGGTCTTCCTTTTCGCCTTGTTCCTTCTATTCTTCCAACCATAATGTCTATTATAATTTCTAATGATATCTATAAAGTGAAAATTACATAAGTCTGTAAAATATATAAAAGCGGTCTTTGAAATATAGTTTCCATGGTGAGAATAAAGAGCAAGGGTGATAGGGAGCAGACATTATGTAAAATGAGGGAGATAGAATACCATTAACTCTTAGTAGGGCTGAGGGATATGTGTGTGTGTGAGATAAAGTCTGTAAAGGCTAGTGGGAAGTTTAATTTTTCTTGAGTCTGTCTCATAAAGTCCGATGCAGCCCTATCAAAAGTATATTGAATAGCATTTAACATATGACTATTATGTCTTTTCTCATTTCCACTCTGAAATGCCATTTGGTCCGGATGTAATCAGCGTTGTATTTTTAACCCCTTAACGACCGCCGATACGCCTTTTAACGGTGGCAGTTAAGGATACTTATTTCTCAGCACCGTTTTTATTTTTTAAATCAGATAAATTTTTATTTAACCAAATTCAAGGTACAAAGCAATAAGAAATCACAATAAAAACATTAACAATGGTCATTAGTTTCAGAAATTCCCTCCCCCTCCCTCCATTACATACAAGAGCAGCAAGTGATGCATGGTATAACCTAAGTTCAGGGTCATCTTCTCACCACTCAAGGTGTCCACAATGTCTCAAATGTTCTTATGGTTTTTCTCTTAACATAAATGTTGTTTTCCATATTCACCATATTCACAATAGAGTCACACTGTCTGAGAAATTCCCTCAACGTCGGCGGATCTTCATTTATCCAGTATCTGGCGATTAGTTTCCGCGCAATACATACTAATCTAGCTATTGCCACCTTATATTTATTATGTACCTGGACCTCCTCCACATATCCCAGAATACACACCATGGGATCCCTCTCAATCCTACTCTCAGCGCCGCTTTTTAACGGCTGTGCCACCTAGGAGAGATGAACTTCCAAGACTGGACCCTCTGGGTCACGGTACCGAACCTCCTCCAGGTGAGTGGACCAGGTGGAACTGACCCCTATGCAGGGATTGTTAGGGGCAGGCCTGGGGAAGTCAGATACCGCGACAGCTGGTACCAAGAGGGGTTGGCTCATAGAGAAGCAGTGGTAAAAGCAGGTAGGAGCTGGTGGGACAGTTGTAGGCTGGGTAGCAAGGAGATTGGAACCAAGAAAGCCAAGTAGGTAAAGGAAGCTCAGGAGGAAGAACCCAAGGCACCAAGGTATGGGACTGGGAGAGGGACAGGGACCACAGAGCTGGGGCCAGAAGGCGAGGAACCACCAGGACAGAGCAGGAGCAGGGAGTCCAGAGTCAGGGAGGACTGGGACAAGTAGAGATAGGGTTAACCAGAGATAGTGGGTAGATCCCCCACAGAGATGGCCTACGCTTGAGTACACTGAAGCACACACAATAATCAGGTGCCTCCACTAGGGGAGGGCGGCCTGAAATACCCAGTGGCAGCATCTGATGGGAAAAGGAGTTGTTCCAGGTCAGCTGCTGGAAGTTAAAGAGCCGGCAGAGCGCGCAGCTACGGCCCAAGGCGCATGCACAGATTCGCCTTCGGCCGAGAGACCGACAGCGCAGGAGACATGCTGGGACCCACAACCAGCTGGATGCCGAGGTGCCGGAACAGAGTGGTAAGTGTTGAGAGGTAGGGTGGGTGCAGCAGAGGCAGGCATGACAGTGGCGCTGAAAAATAAGTGTATAGCAATCACCAGTATTGTAAATTCTCTGGGGTCTCGGCTACCAGATGTAGCTGAGACCCCGGAGAACATGATTCAGGTTGTTTTTTGCTGACCCCAGCCAGATTTCTCATTTAATTTCTCTCACTTCTGATGTGTCCCCCGATCCCCCAGGTACCTCCGTGTCCCTGGACCCTCCTGCATCCCCCTGTGATGTTCCCCCAAGAAAATGGCCGTCAACAATAGGAAATTGTTCCTATTGGTTAATTTTGGTCACTGTGATAGACCCTATCATAGTGATCAAAATAAAAAAAATAGTAAATCAAACCCCCCTTTATCACCACCTTAGTTAGGCAAGAGTAATAAAATAAAAAAAGTATTTATTTCCATTTTTCTATTAGGGCTAGGGTTTGGGCTATTCTTAGGGTTGGGGTTAGAGCTAGGGTTGGGGCTAGAGCTAGGATTAGGGTTGTTCTAGGGTTAGAGTTGGGATAGGGTTGGGGCTAGGGTTAGGATTGGGGCTAGAGCTAGGGTTAGGGTTGGGCTAGGGTTAGAGTTGTGCAAGGTTTAAGGTTGGGGCTAGGGTTAGGGGTGGGGCTAGGGTTGAGGTTAGGGTTGTGATGAGTCTAGGGTTGTGGTGATGGGGTTAGGGAGGTGTTGGTGTTATGGTGGTGTTGGGGTTATGATTGGAATTACGGTTAAGGTTGGGAATAGGAGTGTGTTGCGGTTAGGGTTGTGGTTAGGGTTGGGATTAGGGATACTGGTGTGTTGGGGTTAGAGTTGGAGTTAGAATTGGGGGGTTCCACTGTTTAGGTACATCAGGGGGTCTACAAATGCGACATGGCGCCACCATTGATTCCAGCCAATTTTGCATTCAAAATGTCAAATGGTGCTCCCTCCCTTCTGAGCCCTGCCATGCGCCCAAACAGTGGCTTTCTCTCACATATGGAGTATTGGCGTGCTCAGCAGAAATTGCACAACAAATTTTGTGGTCCATTTTCTCCTGATACCCTTGTGAAAATAAAAAAATAATTTGGTTCCAAAATAAATTCTTTGTGAAAAAAGTAAAATGTTCATTTTTTCCTTCCGCATTGCTTTAGTTCTCGTAAAGCACGTCAAGGGTTAATTAAGTTCTTGAATGTGGTTTTGCGTACCTTGAGGAGTGCAGTTTTTAGAATTGTCATTTTTGGGTATTTTCTGTTACATTGACCCCCCAAACTCCCTTCAAATGTGAGGTGGTCCTTAAAAAAATAGTTTTGTAAATTTTGTTGGAAAAATTAGAAATTGCTGGTCAACTTTTAACTAGTGATGAGCGAGTGTACTCGTTGCTTGGGTGTGACCTCCTAGTATTTATGAGTGTTCGGAGAGTTAGTTTTCATCACGACAGCTGAATGAATTACTAGCTAGCTACTAGCCAGGCTGAGTAAATGTGGGGTTTGCCTGGTTGCTAGGCAATCCCCACATGTAATCAAGCAGGCTAGTAGCTGTAAATCATTCAGCTGCCGTGATGAAAACTAAATCTCCGAGCAGTCATAAATACTCGGAGGTCACCCGAGCGTGCTCGGGGAAAACCCGAGCAATGAGTACACTCGCTCATCACTACTTTTAACCCTTATAACTAGTGTTGAGCATTCCGATACTGCAAATATCGGGTATCGGCCGATATTCGCTGTATCGGAATTCTGATACTGAGTTCCGATACTTTTAAGATATAGGATACCGGAATCGGAAGTTCCTATAGTGCAATGATGCACTATAATGGAGTGTGGGCGGTGCATGGGCGGAGACGGCGTGTCTGATATTCATAGCCTAGAGAGGGGCCATGGATATTGGCCCCCTTCGGCTACAAGTACCAGTCCGCAGCCACCCCAGAAATGGCGCATCTGTAAGATGCGCCAATTCCGGCAATTAGCCCCTCTCTTCCCACTCCCGTGTAGCGGTGGGATATGGGGTAATAAGGGGTTAATGCCACCTTGCTATTGTAAGGTGACATTAAGCCGGGTTAATAATGGAGAGGTGTCAATAAGACGCCTATCCATTATTAATCCAATACTAGTAAAGGGTTAATAAAACACACACATTAGGAAAAAAGTATTTTAATATTCTTCATTTAACCATACTAACCATACTTCAGCGCCTGCAAAAAACGTAAAATAATAAACCGTATACTACCTGTCCGCCGTAGTCCAATTAATAACGAGTGTTATTCGGGTGATGTCACTGCTCTATAGGATCTTCAGTGACACACTGACAGGAGACAATGGCTCCTGCAGTGCATCACTGAGAGGTTACTAGAGTTCAGAGTCTCACTTTATGGCAATTGCTGCGTTGGAAAACTTCTCACACAGCAATACCAAAAGTGAGACTAGGGACTATTTTTTTACAGCAGCGGAGGAATACAGTGCGGAAGGATACCTTCCTCCCGTCATGTTCCTGGAGCCCCTAGAGAGGGGTCGCATCAGCTGATGTTGCCGTTCTACACGGGAGATCGTCGTAGGACACTCGTGGATTTCTGCGGATCAGGGAGTATAGTGTTTGTTTGCTATTTTCATATTTTTTACAGATGACACTGGCTTCGGGGATCAAAATGACAAGTGATGGTGAGTATGTACTCTGTTATATGTACTGTATGTCTATATGTATGTAATGTATGAATGTATTTTATGTAGTATGTATGTAGTATGTGTGTTGTATGTATGTAGTATGTATGTAGTATGTATGTATGTAGTATGCATGTATGTAGTATGTATGTATGTATGTTGTATGTAGTATATAGTATGTTGTATGTATGTGGTATGTTGTATGTATGTAGTATGTATGTATGTAGTATGTTGTATGTATGTATGTAGTACGTGTTTTTGTTTTTTTTTTACATTCAACACATTAGCCAGATGATGGGACTACTACTGTCCCATCATTGACTTGTAGTCCCATCGGATGCCTGCACACCCGCACAGACCCCCGGCAGGCCGCACAGACCCTCGAGAGGCCCGTACAGACCCCCGGCAGGCCGCAGACCCCCGGCAGGCCCCCACAGACCCCCTACAGTCCCACGCAGACACGCAGTCTCCACCCATGCACCGCCCACACTCTTCCCCCTTCCGGAACAGGATGTACAAGGAAAGAAAGGGCTTATTTTCATTCCGATATTTGTGTCCCATTGACTTGCATTGGTTTCCGGTATCAATATCGGCGATATCCGATATTTTTTGGATATTTGCCGATCCAATCCGATCCCGATATTTCCGAATATCGGAAGGTATCGCTCAACACTACTTATAACGTCTTAGCAAAAAAATATTTCCAAAATTGTGCTGATGTAAAGTAAGTTGACATGTGGGAAATGTTATTTATTAACTATTTTGTGTGACACCATTCTCTGATTTAAGGGTACAAAAATTAAAAGTTTGAAAATTGCAAAATTTTCAAAATTTTTGCCAAATTTCCATTTTTTTCATAAATTAATGCAAGTTACAGTGCCTACAAGTAGTATTCAACCCCCTGCAGATTTAGCAGGTTTACACATTTGGAATTAACTTGGCATTGTGACATTTGGACTGTAGATCAGCCTGGAAGTGTGAAATGCACTGCAGCAAAAAAGAATGTTATTTCTTTGTTTATTTTTTTTTTAAATTGTGAAAAGTCTTTTCAGAGGGTCATTTATTATTCAACCCCTCAACCCACCAGAATTCTGTTTGGTTCCCCTAAAGTATTAAGAAGTAGTTCAGGCACAAAGAACAATGAGCTTCACATGTTTGGATTAATTATCTCTTTTTCCAGCCTTTTCATACATGGTCAACATGGGAAAGACAAAGGAGCATTCCAAGGCCATCAGAGACAAGATCGTGGAGGGTCACAAGGCTGGCAAGGGGTACAAAACCCTTTCCAAGGAGTTGGGCCTACCTGTCTCCACTGTTGGGAGCATCATCCGGAAGTGGAAGGCTTATGGAACTACTGTTAGCCTTCCACGGCCTGGACAGCCTTTTTAAGTTTCCTCCCGTGCTGAGGCCAGGCTTGTCCAAAGAGTCAAGGCTAACCCAAGGACAACAAGGAAGGAGCTCCGGGAAGATCTCATGGCAGTGGGGACATTGGTTTCAGTCAATATCATAAGTAACGTACTCCACCGCAATGGTCTCCGTTCCAGACGAGCCCGTAAGGTACCTTTACTTTCAAAGCGTCATGTCAAGGCTCGTCTACAGTTTGCTCATGATCACTTGGAGGAATCTGAGACTGACTGGTTCAAGGTTCTCTGGTCTGATGAGACCAAGATCGAGATCTTTGGTGCCAACAACACACGTGACGTTTGGAGACTGGATGGCACTGCATACGACCCCAAGAATACCATCCCTACAGTCAAGCATGGTGGTGGCAGCATCATGCTGTGGGGCTGTTTCTCAGCCAAGGGGCCTGGCCATCTGGTCCGAATCCATGGGAAGATGGATAGCACGGCCTACCTGGAGATTTTGGCCAAGAACCTCCGCTCCTCCATCAAGGATCTTAAGATGGGTCGTCATTTCATCTTCCAACAAGACAACGACCCAAAGCACACAGCCAAGAAAACCAAGGTCTGGTTCAAGAGGCAAAAATCAAGGTGTTGCAGTGGCCTAGTCAGTCTCCTGACCTTAACCCAATTGAAAACTTGTGGAAGGAGCTCAAGATTAAAGTCCACATGAGACACCCAAAGAACCTAGATAATTTGGAGAAGATCTGCATGGAGGAGTGGGCCAAGATAACTCTAGAGACCTGTGCCGGCCTGATCAGGTCTTATAAAAGACAATTATTAGCTGTAATTGCAAACAAAGGTTATTCCACAAAATATTAAACCTAGGGGTTGAATAATAATTGACCCACACTTTTATGTTTAAAATTTATAAAAATTTAACTGAGCAACAAAACTTTTTGGTTTGTAAGATTTATGCATCTGTTAATAAATCCTGCTCTTGTTTGAAGTTTGAAGGCTCTAACTTGTTTGCATCTTATTAAACCTGCTAAATCTGCAGGGGGTTGAATACTACTTGTAGGCATTGTATATTGAAGAAATGTTACCACTGACATGAAGTACAATATGTCACGAAAAACTATCTCAGAATCAGTAGGATACTTTGAAGCGTTCCAGAGCTATTGCTTGATAAAGTGACAGTGGTCAGAATTGTAAAAATTGGCTCCGTCATTAAGTACCAAAATTGACTCTGTCACTAAGGGGTTAATTCTAAGTGCCAGTAATTTTATCCAAATTTTGAAACCTATGTGTAACAATAAAATTATTTTACACAGAATTGGGAAAGGGGGAGAGGAGGTCAGCTCACTGTTATCGACTGCACCTTGCTTCTTGCGTGGATGGAGCCTCCGTGTCACGTCCTCGGGTCTGCTCTCGGGTCCTTACCCGTCTGTCGCCTTCCGGCGCGTTCCAGACATGGTCCCTCGCTGCTCTGTCCGACTTCTCGGGGTCACAGTGCCTCGGCGGTTCGCACATGCGCGGTAGCGTTTCTTCCGCCGCTAGGTTCCCTGGGAGGTCGTGACCCAGTGGCTCCTCCCCATGAGGGCGGCACCCACTGGATATTTCAGCTCAGCGTCTACTGTCCCTTCTCGTCCTCAGGTCCCGTGTCTCTGCTGCTTTCTCTGGCTCTGCCCAGTCCACCTCTCCCGTGCCTCTGCCTTTTGGGCTTCCCAGTCTCTGTTTTTTCCTGTGCCCTACCGTAATTATTTGCTGTGTCTCAGCCGCTTCTGTTTGTCTTGTGTCTATGCCTTGTTGAATATAGGCTGAACTGGATGGACAAATGTCTTTTTTCGGCCTTACTAACTATGTTACTATGTTACTATGTTACTATGTTACTATGTAACTATGTTTGCCTGACAGCTCTGTGCAACCCCCATCCGTGTATTCCGTGGGTCTCTGTGCTCTACTAGCCCGGTCTGCTAACGTTTCCCTCTTTACTATTGCTTTTTCCCCCTCTTGCACCTCCAAGCCACTGTCAGTCTCTGGTCTTCCTGGTTCCATTTTCCTCCCAAACTCCCTCTGTTCCCGTTTTTCTCTTTTCCTTGTATAGCCCTTAGTCGTCCCTTTGGCTCCGGCAGTTATGGTTACATCCCACTTGGGCCTGCTCCTAACATTCCCTGTATAGGGGGTGGTTCCATCTGGTCCGCTCGTCCTTGGGGGCTCTGGAGCCACGACCCAGAGGGTCCACTTCCTGTTTTTTTCCCCTTAAAACCCCAACACTCTGCATGGAGCCGTCCTGGTCCGGGACGCTTCAAAAGTATGAATGACAAATAAAGTCTCCAGGAAATGGATTTGACGGTGCCCCGGGGGGGTTATTAGAGATTGGGATCATTTTTTTTTTTATAACCCAACCCTGACTTGTATTTGTCCCTGACTTGTTTGGAGATCTTGGTCTTCATTGTGTTGTTTGGTTACTGGTGCCTCTTGTTTAATGGTGTTGCAGCATCTGTGACCTTTCAGAAAAGGTGTAAATACATATGCACATGCCAAATTTAGCTATTTGATCCCATAAATTTAATTTATGCCTACATTTTTCTCACTTCACTTCACCAACTTAGACTATTTAGCGCTGATGCATCACACACAAAACAGATTACAAAAATATTTAACCCCTTTACCCCCAAGGGTGGTTTGCATGTTATGGACCGGGCCAATTTTTACAATTCTGACCACTGTCCCTTTATGAGGTTATAACTCTGGAACGCTTCAACGGATCCCGGTGATTCTGACATTGTTTTCTCGTGACATATTGTACTTCATGATAGTGGTAAAATTTCTTTGATATCACCTGCGTTTATTTGTGAAAAAAACGGAAATATGGCGAAAATTTAGAAAATTTCGCAATTTTCCAACTTTGAATTTTTATGCAATTAAATCACAGAGATATGTCACACAAAATACTTAATAAGTAACATTTCCCACATGTCTACTTTACATCAGCACAATTTTGGAACCAAAATTTTTTTTTGTTAGGGAGTTATAAGGGTTAAAAGTTGACCAGCAATTTCTCATTTTTACAACACCATTTTATTTTAGGGACCACATCTCATTTGAAGTCACTTTGAGGGGTCTATATGATAGAAAATACCCAAGTGTGACACCATTCTAAAAACTGCTCCCCTCAAGGTTCTCAAAACCACATTCAGGAAGTTTATTAACCCTTCAGGTGTTTCACAGGAATTATTGGAATGTTTAAATAAAAATTAACATTTAACATTTTTTCACAAAAAATTTACTTAAGCTCCAATTTGTTTTATTTTACCAAGGGTTACAGGAGAAAATGGACCCCAAATCTTGTTGTACAATTTGTCCTGAGTACGCCAATACCCCATAAGTGGAGGTAAACCACTGTTTGGGCGCATGACAGATCTTGGAAGCGAAGGAGCGCCATTTGACTTTTTAATGCAAAATTGACTAGAATTGAGATGGGACACCATGTTGCGTTTGGAGAGCCCCTGATGTGCCTAAACATTGAAACCCCCCACAAGTGACACCATTTTGGAAAGTAGACCCCCTAAGGAACTTATCTAGAGGTGTGGTGAGCACTTTGACCCACCAAGTGCTTCACAGAAGTTTATAATGCAGAACCGTAAAAATAAAAAATCATTTTTTTTTCACAAAAATTATCTTTTCGCACCCAATTTTTTATTTTCCCAATGGTAAGAGAAGAAATTGGAACCAAAAAGTTGTTGTCCAATTTGTCCTGAATACGCTGATACCCCATATGTGGGGTTAAACCACTGTTTGGGCGCATGGGAGAGCTCGGAAGGGAAGGAGCGCCGTTTGACTTTTCAATGCAAAATTCACAGGAATTGAGATGAGACGCCATGTTGCGTTTGGAGAGCCACTGATGTGCCTAAACATTGAAACCCCCCACAAGTGACACCATTTTGGAAAGTAGACCCCCTAAGGAACTTATCTAGATGTGTGGTGAGCACTTTGACCCACCAAGAGCTTCACAGAAGTTTATAATGCAGAGCCGTAAAAATAAAACAAAAATTTTTTCCCACAAAAATTATTTTTTAGTCCCCAGTTTTGTATTTTCCCAAGGGTAACAGGAGAAATTGGACCCCAAAAGTTGTTGTGCAATTTGTCCTGACTGCGCTGATACCCCATATTGGGGGGGAACCACCGTTTGGGCGCATGGGAGGGCTCGGAAGGGAAGGAGCGCCATTTGGAATACAGACTTAGATGGAATGGTCTGCAGGCATCACATTGCGTTTGCAGAGCCCCTAATGTACCTAAACAGTAGAAACCCCCCACAAGTGACCCCATATTGGAAACTAGACCCCCCAAGGAACTTATCTAGATGTGTTGTGAGAACTTTGAGCCCCCAAGTCTTTCACTACAGTTTCTAACGCAGAGCCGTGAAAAAAAAAAAAAATTCCCCCAAAAATTATTTTTTAGCCCCCAGTTTTGTATTTTCTCGAGGGTAACAGGAGAAATTGGACCTCAAAAGTTGTTGTCCAATTTGTCCTGAGTGCGCTGATGCCCCATATGTGGGGGGGATCCACCGTTTGGGCGCATGGGAGGGCTCAGAAGGGAAGGAGCGCCATTTGGAATGCAGACTTAGATGGAATGGTCTGCAGGAGTCACATTGCGTTTGCAGAGCCCCTAATGTACCTAAACAGTAGAAACCCCCCACTGTTGTGAATTCTGTGGCTGAATTCACTCCTGTGGTCACAAGTGGTACT